>NC_141247.1:10162114-10712114 GCF_054856555.1 Leptonotus elevatus
TCCTAGAAGTACCCGGTCGGTTATTGTGCGCGTTTTCCGGCCTTAGCAGCGCTAGCCGCGCTTAGCCGGTGAGGCTTACTACGTGATCATAACGGTCGCGTCAAGGCTGCCAACTTTGGCGTCAAGCTCGGAGTCATCATCATCGTCGACATCAATGCGCTTTTTAGTATTGATCGATGCTTTCCGTCTTTGAAAAAAATGCTCAAGCGTGAGCTATGGAGGTAAATTTGGTGCAAAACTAACTTGTGCAAAAAATTTGTACCTGTAGAAAAAAGTCTAAATTTGTATCTGTAAAAGTCGTGATTTGTATCTGTAAAAAAAATGTGTGCCTGTAAAAAAAAATTTTGTGTCTGTAAAAGAAATTTGTACCTGTAAAAAAAAAAATGTGTATGTGTAAAACAAATTTGTATCTGTAAAAACAAATTTGTACCTGTAAAAGTCATGATTTGTATCTGTAAAAGTCATGATTTGTATCTGTACAAAAAAAAATTTGTACCTGTACAAAAACTATAAATTTGTATCTGTAAAAGTTGTGATTTGTACCTGTAGAAATGACAACTTGTAGTCAAAGAAGTCGCCACTAGGAGTCACAAGTGGGTTTTCTGCTGCTGTTCAGTGACGTGAGTTTTGCCCCATTTGTCGCGCTACAAATGGAGCATAACTAATTTGTACTTGTAGAGCGCCGTGATTTGTACTCGTAGAAGAAGTGGGGCGGGCTCTGGAGGATTTGGGCGGGCTAAAGCTCAACCTCATTGGTTGAGCGAACGACCGTGGGTTGAACTCAAATGACGCCCATAAATCCGCAATTCCAAACAGAGTAGCTACACTAGTTTACGCGTCATTTTGGAAGAAGAGGACGTCCCAGGCGTGAAAATTTCAACATGGTTCAATATACGAACACCGTGTGGAACAGCTTAAACGTTGGTTGACATGCAGAGCACTCCAAGTGGGCAGAAAGAATGAAGTTTTAGTATGAAGGTAAGATTTATTGTACGAACATAGCTCGTAATCCGGTGCTAGCTACCTAGCTCATCTCAAGTTGTTGTCACGAAAACTGAACACATTGAAGTCACGATTTGTATTTCAAGATTTGAAGCCTACCAGTGTAAACATACGATCAATAGCTTGTACCTGTAAAAAAAAAAAGTGGACAGTACTCAGCTACTTGTATTTGACTAACATTATATTCAAGCATCTGTACTCTTACTATCATAATAAAATGAAAACAAAACGTTTTTACTGCGAGTGGATCTTTAAGCCGCTCCAGGTATTTCAACCTCAACCCTTTATCCTCTGTATTTAATCATTGTATTTCAAATATTATAATTTATTGATAAATGTCAGTATTTTTGCAATGTATGCTTTGCAAACAGTTAAAATAAAAGGCTCTTACACTTTTAAACATACACATTTGCTTTCAACACTGAAGCCAAATAAAAATAATGCAAATGGGAATGTTTATAAACAATGTCTGTGTCTATCAGTATTACCACTATTTCTGATATTAAGATGTGACAAAATCTTTGTTTTTTTTCTGGCTAACTAACTAAAGCTAAACATTTAACTGATTACGTATAATGTCAGTGGCTGTGTTTTGATGACACAGCTAGGAAGCTATGATTATTTTTTATTGTATGAATATGCTGACCCAATCATTCTATTCGCACAGATGCCAGCATGCAGTCAATCAAAGCTACTTCTTGATCAATCGCTAGACGGTGGCACATGGTGTGACATCAAACCTGCTTCAAAGTGGCTGTGAAGTCCAACAAATGAGAATCCTTGATACACTGGTTACGGTTCTGAGATAATTTCACTGCAAACACCTTTGGGAAAGTGAAGAAATTATGCTTTCTAAATGTCTTCCAATTTTGAGTTTGAAATGTTGCAGGAGTACAATTTAATCCATATTGAGAGTTATTTGAAATAGTCAGATCAAATAACAACATGTATCATTCAATAAACAAGATAGTGCATCATTTGAAATGTTTTATTTGATGTCCAGAAGAGCCGTTTCTGCATCCATCCAAGACGAGAACAGTATTCTTCTCACAAACAGAACAAAAGTTATTGATGGAGCTGTATGAGGAATTCAAGACTCACCAAAAAAGGCAATACTGCTGCTATCACTAAGACGAGGGAAATATGATTGGCAAAAAAAAAAGAAAAAAGCAGAACGACTAAATATATAAGTTATAATTGTTTCATGTTAGATGTGTATTTCACATTAATCGTGTTATTAATTATTGATTTAATGTAAGCACCTCGAATTTACCTACATATTCATTCTTCACTGTTACATCTCAACAGTAGCCAAAAGCGATCATGGCAGCATGTCGGCAAGTAGCCTATAACAATATATATATAAAAAATAAGACTAAATAGGTGTTGCCCATTATTGTAGCCACCAGAAAAAAAGACTGACCACTGCCACAGGTAGATCTGCAAAATAATTTTCCATAATCCAGTTTGATGGAATACCCCCAGGTGTCATCTCCTGTCTCTTGGCTGCTTTCTGATGGAGTGGGTCATCCTTTTCACTGATGCTTCAGCAGTGTCTCCAGCAGTTGTCTCCACCTTTTGAGCAATATTTTGAAATATATGAGATTTTCATTTAATTAAAAATAAATAAACTAACATTTGACCTAGTTACTTTTGTTAAAGTAGCTGTGTGACAGTGACACTGCTCACATCTTAGTAATACAGATAGACTGGCATTTCAAAAGCAGAATAGCCAATATTTAAATAAGAGTAATGTTACATTGGAAAATGTAACTTAAGTAGAAATTAAAAGCACAGAAAAAATACTTGCACAAATATTTGAGTACTGTGAGTGATGAGTAAACTAAGAGTGTAAGAGCAAAATACTGACATTTATCAATAAATTATAATATTTGAAATAAAATGATTAAATACAGAGGATAAAGGGTTGAGGTTGAAATACCTGGAGCGGCTTAAAGATCCACTCGCAGTAAAAACGTTTTGTTTTCATTTTATTATGATAGTAAGAGTACAGATGCTTGAATATAATGTTAGTCAAATACAAGTAGCTGAGTACTGTCCACTTTTTTTTTTACAGGTACAAGCTATTGATCGTATGTTTACACTGGTAGGCTTCAAATCTTGAAATACAAATCGTGACTTCAATGTGTTCAGTTTTCGTGACAACAACTTGAGATGAGCTAGCTAGCTAGCACCGGATTACGAGCTATTTTCGTACAATAAATCTTACCTTCATACTAAAACTTCATTCTTTCTGCCCACTTGGAGTGCTCTGCATGTCAACCAACGTTTAAGCTGTTCCACACGGTGTTCGTATATTGAACCATGTTGAAATTTTCACGCCTGGGACGTCCTCTTCTTCCAAAATGACGCGTAAACTAGTGTAGCTACTCTGTTTGGAATTGCGGATTTATGGGCGTCATTTGAGTTCAACCCACGGTCGTTCGCTCAACCAATGAGGTTGAGCTTTAGCCCGCCCAAATCCTCCAGAGCCCGCCCTCTTCTTCTACGAGTACAAATCACTGCGCTCTACAAGTACAAATTAGTTTTGCTCCATTTGTAGCGCGACAAATGGGGCAAAACTCACGTCACTGAACAGCAGCAGAAAACCCACTTGTGACTCCTAGTGGCGACTTCTTTGACTACAAGTTGTCATTTCTACAGGTACAAATCACAACTTTTACAGATACAAATTTATAGTTTTTGTACAGGTACAAAAAAAAATTTGTACAGATACAAATCATGACTTTTACAGGTACAAATTTGTTTTTACAGATACAAATTTGTTTTACACATACACATTTTTTTTTTTACAGGTACAAATTTCTTTTACAGACACAAAAATTTTTTTTACAGGCACACATTTTTTTTACAGATACAGATCACGACTTTTACAGATACAAATTTAGACTTTTTTTTACAGGTACAAATTTTTTGCACAAGTTAGTTTTGCACCAAATTTACCTCCATAGTGAGCTGCTTGCAACCGGTTGCTTGGTCAGCCATTGTGGCTTCATCAGCCATTGTCTCCTCAACACTCTAGCTCCGCCTCACGTCTTCTACTTTCGCCCACGGTGGGCGGCCCATCCAACCTTGTGCAAAGAGAGTCATCGCTGCCATCTAGGGGCCAAAACGAGTCCTTATACTAACCAGATCTGCCTGATACTTTCAGCACAGCTGCCCAAGGCTTTCCTCCACCCGTTTCCAAAAAAACCCAAAAAAAAAACATAGTGGACGTCTTTTAACGTCCTCGGCGCCCTTCCCTAGTTTTATGCTAAACGTCTTATAACGTTTATGGCGGTCAAAGAGTTAATATTATTATTATTTATTTAATTAATTTATGATTTTGGAACTGACCTGAAAATATGTCAGTCACTTGTTGAATTTAAAAAATTGTTTAAAAGCAAAGTTTTTTTAAAATTACTTACGTCAGTCATGAGCTGTTAAAAATGTATATATGCTGAAATTTATTTGGTTGTATCGGTATTAGTGTAATGGAAATTGTATATGTGAGTATGAGGATATGATTTATAAATGTATTATGGTATATGCCTGTGAATTCCATGTACATATGTTGCTGGCAAATGTGCGTAAATACATTACCTCATCATTTTATCCACATAAAACGAATAAGGTGAAGGACTAGAGAAGTTTTTAATTTCCTCCTACCCCTTTTGAACATATAAACTCTTTTCTTCCTTCCTATTCTTGTTTTATTTTTTTTACTTCAATTTATATTTCAGACTTGTAATGTGTTTTCTTTATGTTTATATGTTCAATAAAACCACACTTTGAAAAAAAAGCAGTAAAAGCAGATGTTTGAAAAAGTCCTATTTTGATTCAGTCTGATTTCTCAGATCATTAATCGATTAACATAACAGTTTTGATAATTGATTAGTTGTCAGTTAATCGATTGATTGTTGTTCCTCCAAATGATTTTTTTTTTTAAAGGGAAATTATGCTAATACAGTACTTGCCATGTGATGTAAGCCAACTTTCATTTTCACTGTTTGACCCAAGTAAAACTAGCAGTTTTTAGGACACTTTTTTTCTTTTAGGTGAAAAACCAATCCCGGTTTCGAAAAATAATCCGATCTTTTGAGCCACATCTCGCAAAGCTTGGCATAGGAACAATGGTTGATAATGATGACGTTTCTTTTGTTTCTTCTTCTTCCTGATTTCTTAAATTGCAAGCTCAGGACATAAAGCCATTTGACACTTTCTTTCCCGAAGTTCTAGGGTGAACATCAATCCCAATTTTGCCATTCAGCTCCTTGTTAAAGAGGAGTGAATTGTGCAGCATTGAGCAGTTTAGACGTGTGCATTCAACAGTTTAGAGAAGGTCAAATCAAAGTTCACTTGTAAAGGTTACATACAGTGCATTTGAGCTCCATCCTGAAATTTCACACACACTGCATTAAATGCCGGCCTGCCTACATGGTCTAGAGAATTACGGATAATTGGGAAGTTTACCCGTGTGTGAGGAAGCAACGAGGAATAAGCTCCCAGCTGAGCGGCTGATGATGTAACAGTAATTAAAGTGCAATTAATATATTGGTAGGCTCAAATTTTCTTCTTCAGGTTTCCTATTTTCACCTCACAGGAAAACATTAAAAGGATAGAACCTTCCTTTTTGGCGTGCGTGGCGTGGTGGGCGTCCGATTGCATTACCGTGTATCAATTCATCAGGATTAGACGGCCTCCATTCCACTGAAGTGGATTAAAGCAGGGCCCTCCCGTGTTGACGGGCGCAAATGTGATTCTTGCGAGCCAGCACAAGTGTGAAAAATCTCATTTGAATTTGTCGGACGGGCTGGGCTTGGCCGCCCATGCGAATATGTCTCTTTTGATGAAAGGCGGCAGGAAGCGTGTGTTATTTAAAGCCCGTGTCGTGTTATCTCAGGAAGGTATAAGGCGCCTTCCCGACCGCCACTTGGCCGAGACGGTGGGAAATTGTTTGCGAGAGTATGAGCACGTGCTGAAGGGGATAAATAACACATTCCCCATCCTGCGTGCAAATCTCCTGTTAGAATGAAATATCACAGGAAGAAGTCGTTGCATGACGCATGAGTGAGAGAAGATGCGGTACGTTCAGATTATGATACATTTTCATGTAGTATGTATCTTTTTAAAGGCATTAATGCGAGAATACAGTGGAATACGTCTTTTGAGTAATCCCTTGACTTTTCAGTTCCCCAATTTATGAGTTTGAATTATGAGCCAATGATTTGTCTTTTTTTCTTCTTTTTTTTTGCTCAGTGTTGGAAGCCAAAATTTGAGTTAAACAAAATGATGACATTCACAAGAAGTTACTCTGATTCCAGTGATGAGGGAGGCGTTGGCATTTCAATTTATTCCAATTTCCACATGTAGTTCCCCTTTGAATGTCAAAATCCGCACTTCACGAGACCCCATTTCAGTTAGTCTTTGTGCGTTCACATTTTACCTAACGCTATTTGTGGCTTTCTGGTTAGCAAGCTGGTGCGAGCTAGAAATGAGTCATGTGGCTAACCAAGCAGGATTCAACATTACTGGTTTTATTTTGACAGCATTTGACTTCCTGTCAGCTTGATACCAGTATCAGGCAACATATCAGTTAACATGTTGTTTTGGATTTTCTGCATTTTGTGTGTGGCCAATCTGTTTGGAATGTATGATAAGTGAATGGTGACTACTCATTAGCTAGCTAGCTTGTGAGCGACTGACTGGCTAGCTAGCTGCCGCCATATGCTTGTCACTTGTGTTCAAAAAGTGTTTTATTTTGTGTGTACGTGTGTATGTTTTTTTCACACTGTATCAGCAGTTGCTTTCGTGTGATAATTGTACTATTAACATCAAGAGAGTGTTTAAAGTTTTATTGTTTTTGATGTATTGTTATTAGACTGCTTGACCAAAATGTAGAGGGGGGGGGGGGGTCCAGCACACAGCAGCACAAATGCCTGCTGACTGCACAATTCATCTCTATATATAAACGTGCGCGGAAACACAAACAGTAACCGACAGTCAATGTTTACTTGTTTGAGTAGGCTGTTGCTGCTGAGGTCCACATCTCCCAGCATGCCGCTGTTGTTGATTACCACGCCGTGTGTTGCTATATGCTGATGAGTTATTAACATTGTTTTTTAGTTTTAAATTATATTTTAGCCGTATATAATTATGTTAACTCAGTATGGCTGCATGAATAGACCTATATTCTTATCTGTGTTACTTTCATGAGAAAGAGCAACGGGTCTGTCTATTCATTCCGTAATCTAAAGGGAGGTTCCGGGGATTTTGCTGTGTCACCAAGGGAGTCAGGCTTATTATTATTGTATTCTTTTAATCTGATTTATATCCATGGGAACGGATTCTCTTGTATTCAGTTGTAACCAGGTGTGTTGTGGGCTGACCTTTTTTTGAACCCTTTTTGTGAATAAATAACGATGTGAGCCAAGAGGAAGGAGCCACATCAGAACAGAGACATCGCTTGGATGATTTGTCAATGTGGACCAGAAGCTTCTGGTAATTAAAACCTTTGCAAAGGAACTCCTTCAACAGAATCTCACCATTCAGTTAATTGAACACGCAAAGAGTACAATACTTAATATTGTCTACTCTAACAAATGGTGACCGCCGACGCTGAATTATAACGAATGGTCTCCTCCGTTGAACCAAACGGATGGTGTTGTTGACGATTGAGCAGGCTGCGGCGTTCCCTGACGGGCGGAATTTCTGGCGCCATATTAATTCCGGTAAGTGGAGATCTTTATCCACGTAGAAGAAATTTTGTCTGTCTGGTCCGCTGCAGCTGGTTTTTTCGTCTTGCAAATTATCTAAATTTTAAAAGAGATCTGTGTGAACGAGTTGTAGTTTGATGTTGTGAGTTGTGATAATTCCGACGATATTGAACTACACACGTCGTGAGGCGGTGCATTGAAGTGCAGCCTGTAGATTATAGTATTGCGCTTCTGCTTTGGCAGTTTTTGGCCGATTTGAGGACAAGTAACATAATTGTTCATGGCTCTTGGTGTGAAAACGTCCTAAACACGTAATATTTTTTTTTGTTTGAAAAAGCGCCTGTTTGAAATTGAACAGTATTGAGGGTCCAGGTTGATTACAGTAATAATTGCATTTGTGTTACTGTATTTGCAATCGAGAGATTACGTGTAACTTTTATTTTTTTTGGCGCTTTTATTGTGGTTTGAGGTCAGGATTCCCGTTTGAATTTCTTTTGTTCCACGGTTGAGTTCGTTAGCACGTGATAAATTTCATTATTTAATAAAGCGCCTTGCAGAAATTTTGCAATAAAGAGAGAACAGTTTAGCTCAGCGGGATTGGGTAACCGCTGTGTATAAACGAGAGGTCACGTGATTCTTATGTGTGTCTGTGTGTGGCCATATGTGTTAACATATTGAACTATTAATATTGAAAGTGAGACGTCACTGTATTGAATCCGGAAGTAAACATAAAAACTACAAATAAAATGGAGGCGATTTCGACCCGGATACAGAATGGTTTGTCCTGAATGCGTTTCCGGTTCAGCGAAAAATAAAAGCGTCGATGAACAATGAAAAAACGAACTATGGATCGATTGTATACAAAGCTTTCGCTGGACAAAATGGTATGTCAGACTTTTGTATTTTCTTTGTTGGTAATGGAAAAAGGCTGAATTTGATGCTAAAATGACTCCAGCATTTGTGGAGCAGTTTACGGATGGGTTGTTTAAAGTTACCCGTTTATTGAAATCACCGTATAAAACTGCAGTTTAAATGCTATAAGATTTGTAGACAACGAATTGAAGGAATAACACCGTTTATTTTTTTTTTTATAATGACTGAAGAGTGTGTGCGTATGCATTTGAGTGTGTGACCTAGCTTCTAAAAAAAGGTGGGGGTTTGTAAGTGAGAAGTGTGCATATGGGGATTTTGTTTGTTTTTCTTTAATATTTTAACTAAGTTTGGTGTTGTTTTGTGTGAGATGATACTGTTGTGATAGTGGCGTTTGTTTTATTAATGGGAATATGATAAAATAGGTTTTGCGATTTATAATGTTAAGATTCCCCCCCCCCCTTCCCCCGTTTCTAGGTTAGAAAAAAAGGTGGGGGCTGAGCTGTGCGCTGTGAGCATAATGTGTCCTCGTAATGGGACTCTTTTTTTTTTTTTTTGTCAAAATGGTAAGAGAGGAATGATAAACAATATAAAATAAGTAATAGTATTTGACTGAGCTAATAAATCTTTACACTTTAATGATTGATGACGATGGTTAATTTGTTAACTTTCCCTTTTCGGGACAAATGAATAAAGAGTAATGATAAAATAATGGCATTTTGTTTGAGAGTTGATATAATTATGCCTACATCTTTATAGCTGTGGCTGGAAGTAAGATAGTTGAATAAGGAGTTATGAATGTTTTTGAAATTGACATGTTGATAATGATTTTTAATATTTGTTTTTTCTCTGAGTGTGTCATTTCAGAAACTGATGTTTGAGTTCCAAGGCAGATGAGGGTTTGATGGCCTTCACTGATTACAAACTGCGAACGGGATGCGCCCCAGCTGCTGATACGTTGTATGGCTAGTAGCTATTTGAAGGGGTATTAAAAAAAAAAAAAAAAAAAGAGAAATGAATAAAGAGGCTGTGTTTTTTACGAAACATTTTTGAGAAAGCAGGGAGTGAACTGTCTTGCTATGATCCCATATCCTCAGTCTGGCATTTTTAAAGCATTGTATCAACGAATGTGCTCATCATGTTTTAATGTGTTGAGCTCTCAAGAGCTCAAATGAGGGAATGATGAGTTATTAACATTGTTTTTTAGTTTTAAATTATATTTTAGCCGTATATAATTATGTTAACTCAGTATGGCTGTATGAATAGACCTATATTCTTATCTGTGTTACTTTCATGAGAAAGAGCAACGGGTCTGTCTATTCATTCCGTAATCTAAAGGGAGGTTCCGGGGATTTTGCTGTGTCACCAAGGGAGTCAGGCTTATTATTATTGTATTCTTTTAATCTGATTTGATCAGGTGAGCTCTCAGAAAGACTGTGTGTCATCGGATCCACATTGCAGACAGCGTCTGAATGGATGTGGCAGAGATCAAAGGTCTAAAGCCGCAGAGCAACAGTCTTCTCGTCCTGTGCCTAAGAAAAACATGATGTTCAAATTCCTCAATGCCCAGTGACTGTGTATACGCCTCATTCTAGTGACTTCTCCCCTATGGCTGTTTTGCATCCGGAGGAAATCTAAATGCCTGCTCTGAACATTGCTGCCACAACAGCCGCCATGCTGGCCAGGACTGAACATTGACAACAGCTGCCGTCCTGCCTTTTGCTGGGGGTCTGGACTGAGAAAGTTGGTGGTCGGAATGAGATGTGATCCATTCAGTAAAATGCTACATAGTGATATGCAAGGCATTTTTAATGTGTTGAGTGGGGAACTGTGATCTATAGCAAGATATTTCAGGAAATTGAAAACGACATATGTAAATTTGAAATGAGGGATTGAGAAAATTTATTTCAATCTATAGCCTACTACATTTTTGCCTATATTTTTGGGAGAATCAGTTTCTGAATTGGTACAATGGGAATTTTATTAATATGTTATGATATGATATATTTTTATTTTCCCCGTGAGGAACTTTTTTGGACTTCGTCCAGCTGCAGCTATAGTATAAAATAAATAATAGAATAAAATGAGTAGTAACAAGTAAAAGACTAACTAAGAGTTTGATGGCTAAGTTTGATTTTTTTTTTAACAGCACTGTGATTTATAAATCCCAGAAATATTTTGTGTGCTGTGTTTTTTATGAGCCCCGCTAATATGTGAAAGATTAGCAGTTTGAAGATGATTTTTAGTTTGATTAAATCTAGGAAATGGTAGATATTTGTAAATTTTGTGTGATTTTATCCTCCGCCCCACTAATCTATAAAAGAGGTGAGGTTGATTGGCAGTTTAAATAATTTTCGGGACTCTAGGAGAATTAGAGTAATATGGTTACCTCTATTTTTATGGCCCCAAAGTCATCATATATTAGTGTCTTAAGTTGTATCTGCTTATGTTTAGTTTTATAGTGTTTTGTAGCTCTTTTGTTTATCTCATAGCCTGATTTAGAGGGTTGAGTTATTTATGACGTCTTTTGAGTCATGAGGTCTCTATTTTGTCCTCCCTTTATCTTGACGTGTTTGAAAAAATCAGTGGATCTTTGTCAAATGAGGGAGTTTATGTTTAAGAATTTAACCAATGTAGACGAGTTAGAAAATTAAAAACGAAATTAAAAAGGTTATGGGGTATCGGCCTACACTCCAATTGACAGGATGAGTTTGAAAATGATAATTCACAGTTTGAATATGAAGAAATCTATCAGAGGAAATCGATCGCAAAGTAAGTCTGAAGCAAGCAAGGACAATAATGCATATTCGCCGAATGAAGGTAATTATATTATATTATATCTTTTATCTCAGAATCATATTTGAAAAATGTAATGTTTGGAGCCCAGTGTTTGCAAAAGAGTATAGATAATATGAATATATGTGAGTTTTTCCCAGCATGCCAGGATTCGGCCGGTCATGGGATTCTGGGAAGAGAATAAGAGATATGAAAGGCACAGTTATGCAAATTTAGTCATGGTAAAAAATTACCTATTATTGAACAAAACCTATTTGAAAGATAAATATTTACAAGCTCTGTCTTATATTAATGAATGAGCGAATGTCATTCAACTCAATCAAGGGCTGGGCTCTATTTTAATGCCACAAAAATAGATATTTTCCTGTTCCAACAGCACAGGACCTACGGATCTTAATCAAATAACATTTACTAATCCCAACTAACAAAAACTATCAGGGTTTTTTCCTCCAAATAAAATTTATGTGAGTTTATGAGAAACTAAAAATGAAAAGTTTCTGCACTCAGGAGAACGGCCCCAGGGGGTTGATGAGGAGAAATTCCACAACTGGAAAGGAGACGTGCCAGGCTCGGCCATCTCATCAACTGATGCTCTCAGGTTGAAAGGAGAGACGAAATTCCACAACTGGAGCATCAATCTTATCACCTCCGACCTGGAGCCACGTCAGCTGACCCAGTGATCGTTTTGGAGCGGCCGTTCCGGAGCTGCCGTTTGAGGACATCAGTCAACGGATCAAGAGCAAGTGCCTTTTCTTGGGCAATCATTCCTTTGATCAGTCACATTTTGGGCAGAATAATCCCAGGTGACAAATCGAAGAATTTGGGTAGTCTACCCCAAATTCTTAAAGAGACGAACTATTGCGACACTCTTTTCATTAAATAAAAAAAAAAAAAAAAAAAAGACCTTCAAAGAACTTCATCACAAGATGGCTTCAAAGAACACATATTCGTCTGCCGATACATTGCGACACTTTTTAATGAACAACATTTTATGTTAAGCCTCACATATGCTATGCTTATTTCACTAAAAATCTTTTAAATGTATCAAATTGTTTTTTAATGTCATATGATTGCTAAACTATCTCCTCTTCTGCTAAAGGGATGTTTTAAGGATAATTATTTTTACCACACAACCATTGAAAAAAAAAATGTTTTAATGTGTTGAGCTCTCAAGAGCTCAAATGAGGGAATGATGAGTTATTAACATTGTTTTTTAGTTTTAAATTATATTTTAGCCGTATATAATTATGTTAACTCAGTATGGCTGTATGAATAGACCTATATTCTTATCTGTGTTACTTTCATGAGAAAGAGCAACGGGTCTGTCTATTCATTCCGTAATCTAAAGGGAGGTTCCGGGGATTTTGCTGTGTCACCAAGGGAGTCAGGCTTATTATTATTGTATTCTTTTAATCTGATTTATATCCATGGGAACGGATTCTCTTGTATTCAGTTGTAACCAGGTGTGTTGTGGGCTGACCTTTTTTTGAACCCTTTTTGTGAATAAATAACGATGTGAGCCAAGAGGAAGGAGCCACATTTGAACGAAGCACTGCTTGGGTGACTTTAAATGTGCGACCAGAAGCTTCTGGTAATTAAAACCTTTGCAAAGGAACTCCTTCAACAGAATCTCACCATTCAGTTAATTGAACACGCAAAGAGTACAATACTAAATATTGACTACTCTAACAAAGCGTACGCTTTTTGGAAACTGTCAGAAGTTCTCAAAAGAACAAAGTCCTAAAGCATCACTAATTGGCTTACAGATGATTTGACTTTGACATAAATGCATCAGTTGTGAAAGTTTCGTTCGCTCCGTGACCACACTCATAACTCAAGGCACTTGTATCTCAAATCATCTTTCCCCATTGAAATTAATGAAAATGCCAGTAATGACTTCCAAATAAAAATTGTGATGTATATTTTAAAAACAAAAATTAAATTGTATTTATAATGACATAGTGTAATAATATATAATTAAATCAAATGTAAAGAATTTAACATTTTGTGCATTGGATTTAATCATGCAATTCATTCCCACTTATGTTGTTTTTAACCTTTATTATACTTATAGCATTTTATTCTCCACACGTTTTTGCCGTGCAATAATTCCCACATACAACTTCCGATTTACACCGTTCAAATTAGCTTAAAAAAATCACGCCTTTCTGGGAATACATTGTCTGATTCCACATTACTTACAGTATTCACACGATTTAACGTTAAATATAAACTTTTTCAAATTAATTTTCATTGACATTGAACTTTTTCAAAGTACTACTTTCCACGCCCACTTTCATACATACAACTTATCATCATTACCAGCTGTCTGATACTGCTTAGTGGCGCTGTTGGTAAAGTGCATTGTCCAGTAACATTTTGTTTTTTTTCATTTATCATTCCACTACAATTAATGAGTAATTTTCATATAATTTATCTTTCAATTTACTTCGAACGCATTCCACATGCATTCTGACTTTATCGTTCAACTTCAACAGCAAGTCCACTCATTTGTCGTTCAACTACAATTAATAATTTGTCATTTTCACATAATTCATCTTTCAATTTACTCAATCATAAGCATTCATAAGAATTGTGAACCATGACTATGAGGTGGATTTCTGTACTTAAAACCTTGCCTATAGAAGTTAATGATGGCGTGAAGTTAGACTGAATTATTTTACTGAACATTACTTTCAATGGGCTCTTTTTTTCTATATTTGCATTCAGTACAGATTGTGATCTCTGATATGTGCTGAGGTTTCATACACATCTACCCCCCCCCCTTTTTTTGCTTACATGCTCAGGCACACACACCATTTTCCATGGTGCCTCCCTGATTTGAGGTTTGCTCGCTTCGCCCTTCAGATTTACAGCAATGGCGGCAGAGCGAGGAAGGCGGGATGGAGGTTGGGTGAGTTGGGAGGGACGGTGCTGGGCAGGAAGAAAGGCCCAGAGAAGTGTGGGATGGATGGGGGTTTTAACACCAGCGGGACGGTTGGATGGCACGTGATGACTTGAAAGGCGAAGCGGTTGGGGAGGGTGGGAGGAGGAGGAGGAGGAGGAGTGAGTGAGTGGCGGAGGATACAAACATCCTCCATTAACAGCTTATAAAGGACCAATTTGTCCTGTTTCATCTTCCGCCTCTACCTCCCAGGCCAGAGGAGGAAAAGCAAGGGGGGGGGGGGGTGTTTCGGGTTGCAGAGGTTACAGATGCTGGCGGCTTTTTACGAGTAGTTTTGATGTGACGGGTGATAAATCTTCACCAGCACGGACGCCACGGGAGCCGTGAACACTCTCTCACAGACACACACACCAAGACACACAATCCACAATATACGCAAACATCATTCTTCCTGACTTGCAAATTGAATCTATTTGTCATTTGTCCACTTTCCGCTGAATGAGTTATTTGGCCAAAGGCTTTACAAGTGTGCGTATGAGGGGGTCCACCACATAAGCACATGAGATCGAATATAGCTCCAATCCACGTTCATGTTTTATGCAGGCGGAGGAAACACTGTTTACAACAGTGATCGGTGTTTACTGGTGTCCTACCTTCATGAACACACCGCTTACCGTTATCATGATCGGATTCCACAGCTTGAAAATGCACAATGAAACACACACATGTCAATTACACAATTCAACAGGTCTTCCAACACCGTCAGCTGCCATTGTCCCACAAACACTGAAAAAGTCAGCATGATGTCACACAAAAATTAGCCGCATAATCGGTAATTGGGACGAACAGAAGTTTAGTAGAAAGAGAACATTTTTGCACTTTTTGTAAATAATAGGTGCCTGGATCATTTGCAATCAGCTATTAGCGTTAGGTATAAAGTGTAAATTAGCAAAACATAATGTAATGGCTAGCCTGCTAGCAAACATCTGCTCTACGGTAAGCTACACATTTCACCGTCAAAAGAGCCTTCATTGCCAACAAATGAATTGGAGATTTATTCCCAAATACAGAATTGAGGATAGTTGCTGAAAACATGGTCATCGGCCAAAGACTGAGAATTAAAACATGTGGAGCTCAGTGCAGTGTGACGCACTTGGGAGTCTGACCAGAGTCACACTAACAGAGTGCAGCAGTTACAGTTGTGCTTGAAAGTTTACACACAAAGTTTAAACGTATCAGCACAACTGTAAATGTACACAAGCTAAACGTTGCTTATTGACACAAAAATGCACATGCACATTTCTACTCATGTCAATGTCAACCTCTGAAAATACCAAAACAATTGCCACAGTATTTTGGATTTTATGGGCATAAAGTTTTTTTCTCACCATACATACGGTATGTAAACTTTCAACTAGAACTGTAGCTAGCTAGCTAAGCCCTACACCCCGAAAATGCATATTCCCTTCGGATAGTCCGTTGGCGTGGTCGCTTTGGAGCGCCTCGTTGTCAGCCTTGAGTGCACACTTAACACGAAGAGAAGTCGAAAGAGTGAGGAGAGGAAATAAAAATGACAGCCAGCATGTGGGCAGGGACTTTTTTTTCACAAATTTGAAGCCTCATTTTACATAATTAGCCGTTTTTTTTTTTATCATTCAAATTTGATAGAGTTGTTAAGTTTTTTTCTCAGTTGTGTGCCACATTAAGAAGACTTTTTTTTTTTCATCTTCGGGACTATAATGATCAGGTTATTTCTTGTATGCCTGTTATTACACCAGGTTGTTTTTTTTAAATCAACTTACCTGTTGAAATTCAATTTACTCCTAGTATTTCCCTTCAAAGCGATTTACCTGAAAACATCTTTTCGAGTGACACTCCCCACGTTCATACTAAAGATGGCAATTTTTCCAGATTTTCACCATCATATTACATTGGTATGCAATTTCCCCAATTAAAGAAAAAAATTAATTCCATTTAACAGACAATCTACGGCTTCTTCAAGTGGTCTGGCATTTTTTCCCGCTGCACAGTGTCGCAGCGCTGCAGTCGTCAACAACACGACCAGCCGGCTGTTGCTTCCCGTGCATGCT
The DNA here is from genome assembly GCF_054856555.1 of Leptonotus elevatus. NCBI lineage: Eukaryota > Metazoa > Chordata > Actinopteri > Syngnathiformes > Syngnathidae > Leptonotus > Leptonotus elevatus. Next base: position 10,178,494 of record NC_141247.1, read on the forward strand.
CAGACTCCTGATGCTCTACCCAACTCCCCTACGCCACACTCTTAGGACCCCAGCGGCACAGAAGCGGGAGACAAACTTGGCGGGAATGCGAGCGTCGAGCTCGGGTGCGAGCAGATGGAGTGTGACTGTGCGCCGGTAGCTCACATGAAGAGTTTGAGATAATTGCCTGCAGCTAATCCGCCGCGCACTCCAAAGCGGTTAGTTAGACGAAAAATAAGTCAACTTCTCGCCAAAGAGTTTGCCCAACAGCACAATGGCCATTAAGGCTGGCAGCCATGTTTAATCATATTAATCACTGATTCCCAAACACTCTCATCAGGTGTGTGGCAGGAAATTTGGGATTTTTTTTCTTCTTTTTTTTGACAACTGCCTTTTTTTTTTAATGGAAACGCATATTGGAGCTTTATCCGAATTGAAGATTTTTTTTAACTATACAAAATCTATATTCTTTTAAAAAAATGCCCTCTTTTTCCCAGTACATTTGGGTGGGTGTCAATTACACACATTGTTTTGCCATTCACTGGCCAGCACGTGTTTTGTCCATATTTAAAATAGCATGTTTGTATTTATAAATCTGATTAGCGGGTATGAGGTCCTTTGTGGCCCCCCCAGTAGCGCTGACGATAAATCGTGCCCCCCTCCATCATTTAACTTGACCATCCCTGGCTTAGGCTATAAGAAGCCACACACCAGGATGCACAACGGCCAGTGCACCAGCACGCTACCAGTATACAACGACCATACACCAGTACGCCTCTGAATGGGGGGATCTCGACCCCTGGTCGCCCGCCATTCAATCCAATGCCACACATCTCTATGTGGCTGTTCTTTCACTGGGTAAAAAAAAAAAGAGTTCAATAAATGAAGGGTAATGTTCGCCTTTTCCCCAACGGCTTACCTTTAATTGTGTCCTATTTCAAGCGAATACACTGTTAGTCAATTCTAAGTATGCTCACGCTCAAACAGTCTCCAAGGCGCACAAAGAGAAAAGCCATCTACATATTCATAACATGAAATTCATACATGAAATTCATACATGATCGCTGATTGTCTGCCGTATGATAATGTGGCATGCGGGGAGCGATTGCATTAGGTGTTCTAAAATGAGAAGATGGCAGATTAGACGGCGTTTTTTTTATTAGGAGCCTCCTTCAATTTCCTCCTTATTATTATTCATAGGATAAATAAATTGCTGTTTTGACAGATCTCCAATTCTCAAAAATCGAAACGTTGTGCAAGCGATTTTTTAAAAATTATTATTATTCAGACCTCATAACCGCTTTCATTGAGCAACATGAGATTTGTCAGAGATGCCCATCATAAGTAGACCTGCAAAAAAAGTTTCAAGAAGCCAAGCCCAAAACACACACAGGATGTCTGCCATTTTTTATTTAAAGCAGCCATTTTAGAATGTTTTTTTCTTAAGGGGTTCCTTCAAAGATGTAGTCCCACTTGCTATTTGCTACTAAGATTGAACCTTACATACTGGACAGATGGATGACGCAAAATTATGAAAGGTTGGATTTTTCAGAATTATGTATGCCGAAAAAGACCAAAGTTTCAACAAGCCATGACCGACAAGGCAAAGGAAGTCTGCCATTTTGCTCTGAAGCTAATTTAGGCGCAGTTATTGAGGTCATTCGAAGATGAATTTATCTGACAGATTCACTTGACCAAATTTGAATCTTGAATACCAGACAGATACGCAAAACAGTGACGTTGTTGTGTGGCTGGAGCATGGTGGTGAATTTGAATGACAACATACAAAATGCCATGTCTGAAAACAGTCAATCCTGGACTTTTCTTGGTGTCCTCGAAAGATGAACTTTTCCTTGAAATTGTGTCCAACTCGCGCCAAGTTTGACGATTACAAACCAACATCCATCATTCCTTGCGGGAATAGCACGGCAGCAAAGTTAAGTGACTCTTCAGGAAACATGAAACTCCACAAGGTCAGACCTCGACCAAATGCACTAACCGATGCCAAGACTTCCTCCAAACTCTGAATACTTGCATCAAGTCCTCACATCGAGTCTTCCTCATGCGGGCCGTGTCAATACAAATCAGCGAGTGGCAACATCCCGGAAGCAGGAAAAGCCTTCCCGCAAAACAAACATTTGCTGCAACAATACAAAAAAGAAGCAAAATCTTACCTCCCAACGCTTGTTTCATAACAAAATTCATGCTGATGGCTTTTTTATTCCCTGCCTGGTCGGAGCGATGTCACATTCAAAGGTTGCAGGCCAGTAGAAGTCCCGAGATCTGAAAAGAAAAGGATGAATGAAATGAATGGATTTTTTTTGTGGTGGGTCACAACGAAGTACATCGAGGCCAAAGGTTCACATACAACAATGCATACACGACCGCACAGCGTCAGCACGAAACCTGTGAGCAATCAGTCGTCGAAATGTGAGAACAAACCGTGCGCTTACTGACACGCAACCGCATCGCGCAATCTGCCCACAGAATCTAGTACACACCACCTCTACACAAACGGTTCGACAGCCAATCGCATGCTGCACAACCATCACACATTTTAAATATCAGACACAAACACAAAACTACCAGTACACAATCTTCGCGCAATTCCACACTCAACTCGCACACACAAAACGCAATCACACCACCTTTTATGATCTCACATTTTACACTCAACTCACTACAACGAAAACACGCAACCTTCGCACAATTAACTTTAAAAAAACATAATTTACTAACAATTTACTGACAAATAACCTTAATTAAAATTTACAAAAAAGGAACACTTGACCTCCTTACAATTTACAAATAAGCTTCAACTTCAAAACAACAAAACCCACACACAGCTTCTCACTCAACACATAATCACGCCACCAGCACACAATCATTACACTACCAGTACACAATTCACACACAACACACACCAGCACTGTCCGTACACTATTGCCGCACGTCACCGCGGTTCATATTTTACACACCACGTGCATAAAGTGCATGCAATGAATACACAACCTTCACTACCATACAATTTACTAACAAATACCACACCACCATCACAAAACTACCACACACGAGCCACCAGCACACTTCGAGTACACACAACAGCCACACACCAGCTTACAAATAACACACAAACACACAATCAAGACAGTGCGCTTGGTATATGTGTTTTCCTCTAATTAAGGGTGTGTGACCTCTGCTTGTGTATGTGCGCGCGCGAGAGAGAACACGGGTCACCACCAACGGACCTGAAGGGGGGAAAGTGAACGCAGGCGTGTGTGTACGTGTGCGCGCGCGCGTGCCCAGATGATGCTTGTGGTCAAACTTTCCATCCTAACCTCCGTCGGCTTCTTCACCTTTTACAAAAGCCGCTCGTGCACGCCACTCCCCCTCTACCCGGGCTTGCGCGTGCACGTGTAGCGAGGTGCGCGCGGAAAAACGTCTCGAAGGCGGTTTCAGCGCCGGCGCGAGTGGACGGCTCCGTCGCCCACGCAACATCGGCATCGAACGTCGATTAATTACCTGCGTTGTGCACGGAGGAAGAAGAAGAAGTTGTCCTCGCGGCTGGTCGCTCGGATCGTCTGCACGAGAAGAAGAAGAAGAAGAAGGCAGAGGAAGAGTAGGAAGATGAGGAGGAGGAGGAGGACGTCCTTGCTGCTGCCTGCACGAGTGGAGAGCGAGGAGGAGGAGGAGGAAGAGGAGGTGGTGGTGGTGTATCGTGGAGGATGAGGCTCACACCATGACAGGATGGAGAGAGCGAAATACAGGAGGGGGAACGTCCCGCTAACGACCCCACTCCTTCTTCCTCTCTCTCTCTCTCTCTCTCTTTCTGTCCACGCCCCCTCCCAACATGGCCAGACAGAGCCATCAATCAAGCATTAAAGGTTTTGACCACACACACTCACACACGTTTTATTCTTCCTTTTCCTTTATTAGGTTAGTGCAACAGGCCCTTGCATGCAATCCATACATGGCATGCGCCATGTATGGATTAAAGAAACCCTAAAAATAAAAAATAAACTCACTTTTATTGATTCGTTGGTTAGTTGGTTACTCTATTAGCCATTTTGTTGGTAGGTTATTATAGCCTATTTAGTCACCGAAGTGTTATTTTGTTCATCGATTTGTCAGTTACTGGGTTGCAAGTTAGTTAGTTAGTTAGTCAGCAGTCTTGTTTTGAGTAATCAATTAGATAATTGTTAGTGTGTAGCAATTTTTCTAGTTATTTAGTTAGTTTTAAGTTTATTGGTAATCGAATTTAGTTTGTATAAATGTATTGTACACGTTGAGAGAAACCAGTTGAGGTGGCTCAGGCATCTGGTTCGGATGCTTCCTGGGCGCCTCCCTGGGGAGGTGTTCCGGGCATGTCCTACCGGCGGGAGGCCCCGGGGACGACCCAGGACACGCTGGAGAGACTACGCCTCACGGCTGGCTTGGGAACGCCTTGGGATCCCGTCGGAGGAGCTGGCTGAAGTGGCTGGGGAGAGGGAAGTCTGGGCTTCCCTGCTAAAGCTGCTGCCCCCGCGACCCGACCCCGGATAAGCGGAATTGAAGACGGAACGGAACGGAAATGTATTGTAATGAGAGTGAGTGAGTGAGTGAGTGAGTTGGATGTTTTTGTCATGGCTCTGCTCTCGGTGCGGTCTGCGTTTGTTAGTTTTTTCGGTCTCTGATTGAGCAGAGGGGCGTGTCCTCCTGCGCCACACTTGTTTCCCATTCCTAATCAACGCTTTATAAGGACTGGAACTGCCGGCACTCCCTGTAGGAGTAATGACCTTGTTACGTCCTCGTCCAAGAGCATTATTCAGATCTCGTGTTTTTTTTTCCTGTTCTAGTTTTCGTTCTTCGTTTCCAGTTTTCGCGCGAGTCCTTTTGATCCGTAGTTTTAAGTTAGGTATTAATAGAGATGGCAGAAAGCGAACATTGAAATGATCAAATCATTTGAAACAATTGATTCACAAAAATAATCGATCTTTTGGAACGTTCGAAACATCTCCCCACAACGACATCTGGTGGCCATTTGTAAAATATTACAATCAAACAGTTGAGCAGTGTTGCCAGCTCCCCAGTAAGGAAACTACTTGCTCTATGTCATCGCCTGGCAATCGGCCTATACTGTAATTGTAATGGACGCCATAAGAGAGAGAAATGTGTAATGTCTTAAAATTGAAAAATAAAAAATGACATGACAAATAACAAATCATAAACACAGGCACTGCTGAGTCGTCTTAGTTCAGTCTGTTAAGAGCTACAGGCTGTGGGGGCAGCAAAACGGAATGCTCTCTTCCCGAGTTCAGTTCTGACGCGAGGAACAGAAAGATGGAGAATATCACAGGATCGTAATGCTTAATGTCCTGCAGTTCTCTGTATAAAAGTCCTTAAATGAAATGGAGCCATGCCAAGAAGGGTTTTATAAATCAAAGTCAGCCAGTGGGTGTATACCTACGTGCACTTAAGGAAGGTAACTCAGATTTAATGTACAAGTTACAATGATGTGTGAGGCGACCATCACCAGTGACAAACCTTAAGGCACTGGGATAAACAGTGTTTAAAGACTGAAGACATTTCAGTGAAGCTCCCATATACAGCACATCTCCATAGTCAATAAGTGGCAGAAATGTTGCACACACAAGTCATTTACGGGCTCTAATTGTAAAAGAACCCTAGCTTCACTCTAAGCTTGGAGACTAAACAAGCAATAAGCGTCAATCGGACTTCCTTGTTGAGTAACTCACGTGTGTTAGAGAAAACCATGAGCTTAGTCTTTTCTGTGTATGTGTATATATATATATATATATATATATATATATATATATATATATATATATATTATAATAATTTTGTATATTTGTTTTTATTTTCACTTTTAGTCCTTCATTTATTTAGTCATTTATTTATTTTAAATTTTGGCAGTTTTGGTCCATACTGCCAAGTCGAAATGTTATTCAAATGAGGGGGCGGTCCTAAGCGCGTCCTGGGTTGGACTCCGCCATTGCAAACTACCTTTCATTGGTCGAGTGAGCGGCTCGGCGAACAAGGAAGTCTCGCCGGCTTGCATTGGAGAGCTCTAGCAACGGACAACTATCTTGTCCTACGGTTACCTCGACTTGTTGTCGAGCAACTCAAGTCGTAAGTTGTGTAGCCTACCATTTTCTCCACCTCCCCGGCGACCACTCCATGTGTGCTACACTATGGAAGACCAAAACTTCAAAATAAACAAAATTCAAAATAAATAAATGACTAAAAGTGAAAATAAAAACGGCTATAAAAAAAAAGAATTTGAACATTAAACTAAAAAAATGGAAATAAAAACAACAAAAAATATATACACATCAATAAATACACTTGTATTTAATTTTTGAATGATTATTTTTTATATCCGTTTTTATTTTCACTTTTAGTCATTTATACCAACGCAACTAATGACACACTCAACGGACGATGACGCAACACCTCACCATACTCCCGAATGTCGGGCCACTTTCCCGACTTTCCGACTTTTCGAAGTGCAACGTTGAATGAGCAGTGAGCTAAAAATTCGCCCGGGCGAAGGTACGAGGCACATAATGGAAGAACAGCAGAACGAACAAACACACACAAGAGCAACTGGGACCTTTCTAATTAAACAAACGAACAAAGTGCAAACATAAACAGCCAGATCTCGGATGAAAGCTACTGGGTTGTTTTAACTGTCGTGGCAATGGCACGCACATCTGAAACCAATGTGGCAATCATGGAAAAATAAAATAAATTCTATACCGTACAATTGCAGTGCCTTACTGTAAAAAAAAAAGTAAAGAAACTGCTTTGTACCATTTACAGAAGCTTGCTGTAAATATTTGTTCCTCCATGATGTCAGAATTTACAGTATTCAACTGTATTAATGAAAAACGGTGCACTACTGTTGAAAATTCCTCGTATTTTTAAAGCATTTTTTACAGTGTCGTTAGTTAGCTAGTTAGCTATCGATGCTAGCCATTTTTAAAATGACTGAGTTATTTAATTGTTTTGTTTTTAGTTAGATGGGTGATATTTTGGGGGTTGTTAGTTAATCAACTTAGCTAATAAAAAGAGTGATTAGAACTAATAACTTGAATTAGATGCCTTGTTCCTTTTTGTGTCATTTCAGCTGTTGGACACACAGAAGGACACTGAAAAAAAATCCCCAAAAAACATCTTGATTGTTTGTGTGAATGGAGTCACATAATCAAGAGCAGCTTCTTGTGTGTTGTGTTTCATAGCATCAACAACACAAAGAGAGAGAGAGAGCGAGAAACAGCCCCTTAATAACAGCATGGCGCCTCCAATTACTTTATTATGTGATACACAAGGAAATAAGCACGGCGCCATTGTGTAGGCAAAGATGCTGTTAGCACACTGTTGCTGCACTGTGCCGTGTTTTTCCACAATATGTCAGCCGAACAGACACCGACGTTGACTCTTTTCACAACCCCTCACTCCTATTCCTCCACCCCCACCACCTCCTCCTCCGCTGTTGGCCTCCATTGATGAGAGGTGGCGGTCGATACTAATTCACATTAAGTGATTTTCAAAGGGCTTGTGGGCACACCAGGCGCATGGTCGCATGTCTGGCGGTCAATCGTATTGATAAACATCGTTCCACGGCGGGACGATGTCAACCTTATTGGGCTCTTTTGTTTATGATGTCATCAGTGTAGAAAAAAAAAAAGCATTAGGGGCCTCTCTGGACGGAGCTTCTTTCTACAAAATGATTTGCAAATAAATTATATCAGATTGCTTAAAAAGTAAACAAACCCATTACAAACATGGACTGTCAAAACGTGCGTCACGTATTTACAATTTTCCTCAAGGGGCCATTAAGACTGTGAAATGTTAATTGCTTCACATTATTACACATACTCAGCGGTAACCAAGGTATTTACACTCTGCACTTACGTAGATGTAAGTACGGTCTGGATAGTTTTATGGTGTGGCCACTTTGGAACGCCTCATTGTTGGCTGTGAGTGCACACACACACATCATACGGAGAAAGGCGGACGAGCGAGGTCAAATCTTAAAAAGTCCAACGTTGACAACTAGTGTGGGGATACGAGCCGTACCAATCCAATAACACACACACACACACCAAATGAACCCAAAGGGATCAATGAACTGAAGTCAATAATCAAAGTGAAGAGAAAGCTTGCAAGTGATCAGTTGACTTGTTTCCTAATTGACAGACATCCAGGCTTCAGGTCTCAAAGTAGCACTTTGGCGCACCAAAGTGCTCCACCCAAAGGCCTTGTTCCGACCATCCGTACGTGTCGGCTGAAGCGAGGAAAAAACCTCCGTGTGGAGGACCGCGGTACACATTCCAGCTAACCTAAACAACATACACGTGGTATAGTCAGACAAATGCGGATGATAGCAATGTTGCCGATTGATGGGAAACTCTCAAAAATCATCAATGAAAAAAAGAAAGACAAAAATGTTTTTGTTGGTCGAGTTGTTACAAGACTTAACAATTCCATTTTTTCCGCCATTTTGCTCTCAAAGGCTCAGCAGGGCTGCTATGTTGTGAATGCCAAATTGAAATAAAAAAATACATGGCACACACATTTGGTTCACTTGGACTTCACTGTGCTATTTTGAAAAATAAAAACATATTAACAAAGTCAACCTGATATGAGGGGGGTTTTTTTGCAATCAAAACAAATGATGTCAAAGTTATTTTTCACACATTTGAGAGGCTTAAATATTTAAACTCCACAAGGTCAACGCTTGGTCAACCCTGCGTTCCCTCAAAACGTCATTTATAGGCAACGTATACCTGCGCATCCTCATTAAGACTTCATTTGTGTGGCACAGACACAGACAAGTTATAAAATAATGTTTTCTTTTTTCAGTTTTGTTTTTTAACATCCCCCCTCGGTGTAAAATAACAAGTCGGCTCATGAGTGATTCATGCGAGACCGTTTGTCCCTGAGCCAGTTTAATTAAAAGGATCAATCTGGAACACAGCGGCGGGCCCTCATTTTGTATTAATAGAACACTTGAACGCAGCCTGTGTGGCTTTTTGGGGCAACAGGAAGGGGTTGAAAATGGAGCAATATTGTCATCGTCAAGCCGGGCGGGTTGTGCTAACTTTTGTGTCAAAATGAGATGAATGATTTGTTTAGGATTAAATGATTTTTTAATGTTTCAAAAGCATGCACGTTAACGTCCATCTTTCCTTACAATTGTCTTTGATTTTTTTTTTTTGTCAGTGAGTCTATTTTGTCTTTGATGTTCACATGAACATGGCAAATCTTGTGTTTGCTCTTTAGTAAAATGTCATCGTTAAGCTCATTGAAGACAAAATTGTCTTATAGGAAAAATTATAGTATGAATAATCATTGCAGATTCTAAATTGTAAAATGTTGACACAACTGGATGTTTACAAAACAATTATTCTCAATTATGTTTTGTATGCATTACAAAAACCCATATGCCAGACTAATGGTCTTTGATGTTTACAAAAAATCCTACATTAGCTTAGTTTAACTCTTTAAAATACCTTGAATATTCACAAGAATACATTTTTTGATGACTAATTGGCTTTGATGTTTATCAAAAAGTGAAGTTACCGTAATGCTGCCACAAGACGCAGCGAATGTGGAAGGTAGGTGGAAATACAATAGCCGCGGTGTAATTATTTTGACTTCTAGGAGACAAGATGTCTACTGTGAGCTTCATTAGTAGCCGGAAAGCGTTGTCTGCCTTCTCTTGATTTGGTCCAAGAGATGAAACCTTGTTCTTGTTCTTAATGAGCAGCACCTACAACAGACTAGTCAGATGTCCCGCGTGCAGCTGACAGCTTCTGCCCTTGCAGTAGGAGGACGAGAACGAGAACGAGAACGAGGAGGAGGACAAAATCAAGGCGAGGAGTTGACATGAAGTCCAAATAAGAAAGTCGACATCGCTCACAGGGTGATGGTCGATGATGGCGATGATGATGGCGATGGTGGAAGAGGCGACCATTTTACCAACTAATATATTACCTGGTATAATGTCCGCAAAATGAAGAGCCTTCATCAGCTTTTTGTAAACATCAAAGACCGTGTTTTTGTAAATACCAATTACAATGGCATTTTTCCAAAGAGCCTAACATCCATGTTTGTGCAAACAAAGACAACTTTGTGTTCTTAATGTCTTTGTAAATGTCAAATAATCGAGTGTAGAACCAACATAACATACATTTTCATTAGCATCAAAGACACTTCAGAATCATCATTGAACCTAACGTACCTATTTGAAGACTATATTGCCTTTAAAAAATATAACATAGCATAAAAAATTGAAATACTGCTGAAGGGCTATATACTGTAAATACTGTAGTGACCGTATTTGGCAAATGTAAAAGATCATGTTTTGCATGAACCTAACACATGTTTCTGTAGACAAAGACAATTTAACAAATTAACATCACCCGTGTTAGGTTAATTTAATGAAAACACTTAATAAGTGTTCTTGTATTGATTTAAAAAAAAAAACTGAATTTTTATCATTTCAAAAAACTTAACATACGTTTTAGTTAGCATCAAAGAAAAATGTAGCGATTGTGCTGAATGTGCATATTTTGTGAACATCAAAGAGATTATCGTTATTACCAGAACTAAGTAATTTAAGTTTCATATACTATTGTGCCACGTGTTCAACTTTCTGTCAGTCACTTCGCCGCTGTACCAATTTACTAACCACGCCCACTCCGCTAGGAGGGGATATCAATATAGTTAATGGCGAGCGAGGACAGACAGCTATGTCACCGGAAAAAAAAGTTTTAAAACGGCGCTAAAAAAAAAAGGTTAAAAAAGAAAAAGAGCGCTGTGACAAACAGCTCATGGGCCAAATTCCCCAACTCACTTGGTTTTTAAGACGCAAAAACGCGGGCTTTGGCGAAGAAGGAGCGGGGGAAATGGGAGGTGAGACGGGCCTAATCGGCAAACGGACCGCCACGACGACACCTGAGCGATTACGTGAGCCTGAATGGCCATGATAGCTTTTATTAACGAGTCAGCTGAACACGGTGTGGTGGATTCTGAACTATAAATGTAAATACTGGTCTTATGTGCTTTTTTTTTTTTGTCAAGAGCGGCGACTGGCTTTTAGAGGAAGCATCCAGCAATTTGGTGATGTCCACAATGGTAACTATTTGGGATGTATGAAACTGTTAAGCCAATTTGACCCTTTTTTTTTTTTAAATCTCTCATGGAAAAATATGGAAATGCTGGAAGTAGAGCACCCTCATATTTATCTTTAAAATGTGTGTGAGGAATCACACGCGCTCACGTTAGAATATCATGACTATCGCAGGCCGGATTTGAACCCGCAACCTCTAAACTGTGAGGCAGATTTGCTAAGTAGTCATCATTAAGGCCCCCCCCCTCCCTACTGCCTTATTTACTGTATCTGTAGCAACGGGTATAACAAAAGTTTGTACAGATCTAATTATTCCCATTGTTCAAAACTGTGAAGTCTCCCAACAACAACCGCTCCATACCATCCTTTGGCACGTTTCCACAGTAGTACCGAGGGAAAAGAAGAAGAAGCAATATGTCAAAGGAAGAACGAGCATGAGTCGTGACGGAGTCTTGTGAGAGGATTGTGTTGCGTGGAGGGAGAAAAAAAAAGCATCCATGTTGTGTTCCAGCAGTGCTGATGAGGCCAAATATTACTGCACGGCAAAACCAGCAAATCCATTACAAAAAGTGAGAGCGCGGGTTGGAAATGACAGCCCGTGATTGCGCCGCCGCTGCTCGCGTACTGCGGCCGCGTCGCTTGACAACAAATCATTCTGAGGATTACAACGGCGGTAGCAATAAATCTCTGCAATAAAAAAATAAATAAAAAAAAGCTCTTCTGCTGGAATTTAGAGCTCGGACTGGAACATTTTCCTGGAAATAAATAAATAAATAAACAAAGCAAAGCAAGGTAGCGGTTATGGGCTTGTCGACTTGTTTTGATGTCGAGATGCATTCACATTAGTTACAAAAATGTATTCAGTGTAGACAGTTCTCCCGTTTCCTGCTGGCTCCAACTAAAACTGTATCCAACAACTCTTTGATTTACTGTCCTCTCTTATTTGATCTTATCTCTTCACCACAGTTTTTGGTACTTGCCAGTTACAACCCACACCCCAATGCCGTACAATTTGGATTTGTTTTAATGGGGAAAAAAATATCTCCTCGAGTTCAAACAGTTTGGGGAATTGGAAACCCTTTCATCAATATGACGTCATGCGAGGCTTCCGCTAAATCACATTTTATTAATAAATGCATTTTAGACAGCGAGGGGGTCCAGCTCATACCTGCCTGACATCAATCTGATTCTACAACTCAATTCCCTGAATGCGTTCTATTAACTCATTCACTGCCATCGACGGCTACAGACGTCAAAAATTAATTTGAACTATTTCTATGAGTTTCACATTTTTTGAAAACCTAGAACAAAATATTGTACATTTAGAACATATATAATATTTGTGTATAATCTTTAGTTAACTAGTTAGTTAAAAATTATCGCCTGATGCCCCTAATTTAAAAAAAAAGAAAAGATTATAAAAAAAAATTAGGGACGTCAGACGATTATTTTTTTTTAATCGTAATTGATCGCACGACTTCAATAGTTAAGTTACGATTAATCACAAATTGTATATCTGTTCTAGATGTAAAATATATTTTTTAAATGTTTTCATACTCTTGTTAAAAAAATAGATGGAATAGTTCAAATGAATTTTTGACGTCTATAGCCGTCAATGGCAGTGAATGAATTAATAGTATTTATTATTCATAATAGCAGGTGGCCAAGAGCAACTTGACACAGAAATGAGAACATCTCCTCCATCTCGATGGACCTCAGTAACAGGCAAGCAAGTCATCACATTTTTCCACCATGCAGAAAATGATCAAAACACAAGTTTAGCATTTTCTACCTGTCTCATACACAAGCTCTAAACTTGGTAGAAATCAGACAAAATCTATAGGATAAGTTAGTTTGTCCCTGGAAAATGCCAAGTGAGTCTAAAATGGCTGCTTTAATCCAAAATGGCAGACTTCCCGTTTTGTTTTCAGGCATGACTACACATGCCTACCAAATGTCATGTTGCTATGTGAATTAGCTTCAGTGACACAATTCTTTCATTGGCTCTTAATCCGAGTTAATACTGATTGTGTTCAATAAATTAATGAGTGAATCATTCTGAATCTTTGAACACGCCCCCATTATGCACATACGCAAGCCCACACGTACATGGCTGCTTATTTATAACCTCCATGCACTCTTTACCCATTAGGCACGTGTGACTCACCAGAACTGAAGGGCTCTGCTTCTTTGAGGATGTGTTCATTGTGTGTCTTTACGAATGAGTCACGTCTTTGAAGAGGTCATTTACGGAGTCTTCATACAGCTGTGTCTTTGACAATGTGTCTTTGTGGATTTTTTGGGGTGTCTTTGAAGATGTGTTCATGGTGTGTCTTTTAGGATGTGTAATGAAATATTTTTGAAGATATGCTTGAGTCGTGTCTTTGAGGGTGTGATTGTTATGCATGCGTTTACGGTGTCTTTGAGTATGTATCTATGAGGATGGGTGGATCTTGTGTCTTGGAGAATGCACATTTTGAAAATACAGTATAGCGGTATATGGTTGTATTGGAGGTGTTTATGGCCTGTTTTTAAATATGTGTTTGTGGCGTGTCTTTGAGAATGTGCCTTGCTTCTGTGTTTATGGTCTGCTTCTGAGTATGTGCTCACGGCATATTTCTGAGGATGTGCTCATTGTTTGTCCTTGAGGGGAAGTGTTGATTGTGAGTATTTGAGAATGTGCCTTGCTTCTGTGTTTATAGGGTGTCTTTGAGGATGTGTTCATGGTGTATCGCTGAGTGTGTGCTTAAAGAGGATTCTTTGCTCCCCTGAGTATTTTTGAGGATGTGCTCATATCCTCGAGGGGAGAGTGTTGGTTGTGTGTTAGAGCATGTCTTTGTGGTGTCTTTGATGATGCAGCTTTGTGGTTAATTGTATGTTTGAGAGGACGTGTTGAAGATTTGCTTTTTGATATGTGTTTATGGAGTGTCTTTGAGGATATGTTCATGGTTATTTGAGGATGTTCACATGGCACGTCTTTGAGGATTTGCTCATAACATGTCAGGTTGTTGTCTCTTTGAGGATATCATTTCCTTGCTTGCTGTCTGATCACATGGGCATGGTGTGTCTTCAAGAATGTGCTCATCAAGTCATGTCTTCGAGGATGTGTTTACTGTGTGTCACTGATTATTTATTCAAGCTGTGTCTTTGATGACATGCTCATGGTGTGTGTTTGAGGTTAAGTTTACAGCATGTCATTGATTTGAAGATGTGTTCAATGTTGTGCCTTTGCTTCCTGCCACACTTGCAAGCCGTCACCGTATGCCCTGTCATGTTCTCGCAGCGCTTCAACTTTGGCTGTGTTGACATCAAAGGGTCAGAGGCAGCTGTGGCACGGAGGCGCCTGCACTGTTGCCGTCGGTTTGGCATTTCTCAATGTCGCTGTGCCAAATGTCAGCTTTTTATAACCTTTACACCATAAGGTGAATCACGTGTTGACAACTCAACCTCAACCAGGGACGTTTTTTATTCCACCATATGTACTGTGTGCTGATTTTTCTACATGCAGCATAACAGAGTGGTTTTACTATATAGGTCTAGTGCTTCTATTTCTAGCTGGCACTGTCATTTTACACTGACTGAAAAGAACCGATGAACATAAAACTGTAACAATATAAGCTGATTGAGCTCAAGTGGAAATCTCATACATACGGCCGCGGCATGAAGACACGACAACGACCACGTCTAACTTCCTTTGTCACTACAAAACCCCCAAAGACACGTAAGCCAATGTCACATGTTTAGCGAGCAGTGCGGAGGCTGGTTTGTCTCATCTCTGAAGATGTGTCCTGGCATGTCTTTCAGGATTGGCTCATGGTGTATCGCTGAGGATGACGAAGATGAAGATCCTCTTTTATTGTCATGTACACGTTGTACATTTTTGAGGATGTGTTCAAGGTGTGCCTTTGAAAAAGTCGTTTACGGCATCTTTGAGTATTTCTTTAAGGCAAATCGTTGAGCATGTATTCATTGTGTCTATGACAATGTGCTCACATGGAGTGTCTGAGGATGGTGTCTTTGAGCATGCGTTTATGGCACATCTTTTGATGATGTATTCAGTCTGTGTTTTTGAGGATGTGTTCATGGCATGCCTTTGAGGATGTAGTGACGGTGTGCCTTTGTTCGTGCGTTGATGGCACGTCTAAGGTTGCGTTTGTGGCGTATCTTTGAGGATGAGTTCATGTGTCTATGATGTGTCTTTGAGGATGTGCTTGTTGCATGTGGCATGTCTTTGAGTGTGCGTTTATGTGTCGTTGAGTGTGTGTTGATGTTGTGTCTTTGAGGGTCCGTTGAAGAGGATTCTTTGCTTCCCCGAGCTCCGGCAACTTTTTGCTTCTTCTTCTTCTCTACTAAATGTCAGTGCTTTTCAATTCACATCAAAGAGACCAATTACAGCAGACCGTGTCATTTTAATGTCATGTACATTTCTGAAACTCGCACACACACACACGTCAGCCGTTGCAAGCTCTGTGCATGTGTGTAATGGCAGCACGGTGGCTGACCTTTCACGATCTGCAGGAGTCATGACAGGTGACAAAATGATGAAGACGTTGAAGATGGGAGGCTCCTCACAGTACTGTGTTTTACTAGTATTACTTGCAACAATATACAATTCCACACAGAAAGTGAGTTGGCGGATGTTTGGACCTTGACCCCAATTGTACTAAACCTACAGTAGTACTGACCAGGATCCATCTTTTGAGACTGAAATGACGACAGTAACTCAATTGCTTATCAAAAAAAGTAAGTCCAAAATCAAAATGCTTGAGACTGAGGAAATCATGAAGGTAATCATTGCCACATAAATCAGCAAGATATAAATACCCCACTCTAGTTCCCACTAGCTCACCTCATTAAAAATCTTTTTTTGCAAGGCTCCCTGGTGAAAAATCAACAAAAATCCAAATGAACATAAGCTAAAAAGATGAAAGACTCCCTCATAAACAAAACAATCATCATCATCATCATCATCATCAAGTTAATTGCCATTGGGTGCTCATAATTAATGTGCAAATGATAAACATTGAACAGTTTATTCATCCATTTTTAGGCAGTAGAAATAGAAAAAGCTAAATAATAGTACAAAACAAAATGGAACCTGTAAGTTTATGTCGCCAAATGTAGCTAAGATGCAGCAAACTTATTACTATCATAAGTACTTCACTTTTGACGTCCTCTGTTATCAATCATTTCTTTTCTTCAATACTTTACTATGTTGACATTTTCTCATACTGCATCTTCATTCTCGCGAGTTGCCATATATTTTATTGTAATATGACAAGTTTATTGCTATAAAATTGTGACTAGCTCAATTGTCCATTCAGTTGCACTGCAGCCAAAAGAGAATATTGAAGACTTGTGCTTATGAGTAAGGGACATAAAGGAATAGTTATTTATGGTTCATTCATTTTTGCTGTAGTCCACATAATGAATTCAAGTATTGGTAACAATGAAATCTAACAAAACCCACACTACTTTGAACAGAAATGTAGAAATGATAGCAATAATGCTAACAACCAAAAACTCACACACACGATAGCCGAGCTTTACTCACATTAAAGTAACAGTAAGTATTAATTGCTTCATTTTCTTTCCTGGTGCGCTGATGAAGGTGCCGCACGCTGATGTTTTGATGCTCGACGGTGGGCGACATATGATCCTCCTCCAGCACTTGTCGACTGACCTTTAAAAAAAACAACAATCACTAACCACATTAGCGCCGCATTAGCCTCCCACGGCCAACCCGTGGGAGCTCAGAGAGAAAAATGTGCCGGGAAGGTTTCGGCACATTAGGCCAAGATCGTCATTGATTTGGAATGATATGCAATCCATCCTTGCAGCACAGCCATTCAAATGTCACCAGAAATATACATACAGTACAGTGTAGTGCCTTGATGTATGCGTTGAATTCATTCCTTGACCATGCTTGTTACTCAAAACACTTGTTTCTCAATCCAGCTTTCCCTATTGAAATGAATGCAAGTGCCATTAATCTGTTACAGCTACGCCCAAAAATAAAAAGGAAAATATCACTAAACAGTATTGTACTTTATAGACACAAAGAAGAAGATAGTCGCAACGAAGCTGCAGTAATAGGAGGCATTTTTTGCAGAGGATCAAGAATATATGCCTGTCAGTGTTGTTATATTGTCTACATGTATTGCTGTACCATTTGTGTTCAGATCAGATGCTTGGGTGGTGGCAAACAACTTTTTTTGTATTTTGTGACTTTTTTACCCCCCCCCCCCTTCCCCCTCAAAAAATACTTTTTGTGTCTAAAAAAACACGTTTTCTCATTAAAAAATATAATTATTTTTTCCAAAAATAGATGACATTTTCCAGTGACAATTTTTTTAATAGTTTGATTATTTACAACATGCATACAGGTAACTTCACAGTGGGTGCTGCTGTTTTGGTTAGCAACGCAATTTTAATGGACTCAAATCTCATTTGCAACCAGTAGCTTGTCTAAAGACGTTCAGATTTATCGTGTGAGCACAAACTACCGCACAGGGATCGGAACGCTATCGATTTTCTCCACACTGGCGTTAGCAGCGTAATGAGGCGAGCAGGAGACATGGTGGTCAAGCAGGAGCACGTGTGATTGGTCCACAACCCCGTGGGGTCTCCAGGGGCAACAGGAAGGTTGACACACAAGCTTTTTTAAAAAATTCCAACTTTGACTATAATGTCATGTGTTGATTTCTCTGTCATAATGCCCAACTCCAACCAAAACCCAATTCAAACTTCCAAGTCTTGAACCCACCAAAATGTCCCCAGAAGGGCAAGTCAGTCCCCACAATGGTAGTTAAACCGGGAATATTGACCACACACGCCTCCAAGTCCAAATGTCATATGTGTTAATGAGAGCTGCTGTGGCCAAATGGAGGTCACATGAGAAGCGCCGCACCACCCGACCAAAAAAGGTCAGACTGGCCACAAATTAATATTAGGTACACCTGCTAACGAGGTGCAAGCTGAATGCTGCTGACCTTTAGCCAACTTTGATGTTTGGCTCTTGTTATTTTGGGGGGGGGGGGGGGGGGCAGACAGGTGCAGAGTTCCGACGCGAATACATTTGTGTCACCATGGAGCGCAGAGGAGTGCCTACTTTCATCACACACACTACGTCAAATAATTGGGACGTGTTTCAAATCTATAGAATTCATGCTGTGACATAAAAAAACAAACACATTGTGGCTAACTGAGTGCTCAAGAGAACTGTGTTCCCAGTCATTCTTACATTTGATGTTAGCAGCTTTAAATATTTGAATATCAGGTATTATTCAAAAGCAATGCAATTATTGCTTTGATGTTAAATGACAAAACGTTCTTAAAACAATCCATTGACAGAATGGCTGGTCGAGCGCCGAAGAGAAACACGATTCGTCCCCTTCAGCTGTCCTGATAATCATGTGAGTGATGTCTTCAAGACTAATTTAAACCTGCTGAAATCTTACTTTGACGTTAAGTTCTCAAAAAAAAAAAAAACCGATTCATTACCATTTGAAGCTGAAGTGCCAAAGAGAAGCATGTACCTATCGCTCTTTAATGTCAGACTCTTAAATATTTCAAATCAAGAATTCTTGCATTGATGTTCAATGTCAATCCTTTGGGGGGAGGGGGGGGGGGCAACAAAAATTGGCAGTGGCGGAGTACTTAAGAAAAACATGCACCTATCACCCATATGTCAGTTGCTTAACAATTTGGGATCAAATGTTATTTTAAAAAACGGAATAATTGCTTTGACATCAAGTGACAAGCACGTTTAAAAGAAGATTCAGTGACAGTTGTGACTAACACATGATCATTCTTTCACCTCAGCTACATTCAGCCTAATGAGTATTATATATTTTTTAAATGAATTCCAGCTTTGATAAGCGGCACACCCTCGAATTTGGCATGACATTCTGCGGCAGTCGTGGCGCCGAAAAGAACGCGCCCTTGAAGCTTCTCCTTGTATTGGTGATGTGTGCGAGGAGGTGTAAAATCCATAGGATGCAGTGCAAATAGCTCCAAGATTGCCTTTGAAGTGCTGAGAATCAACGCCCTCCAGACGTCGCTGCAGCTAAACGTGCATGCATGTTGAATAGGGGAGACTCCAGTGGGTGAATAATGGAGGCATGCCAAATGCTACAACAGCAGCAACGCGCTAATTGTTCGCCAGTGATGCTTTGATGTCCTAACAATACACAATGATGAATACACCCGATAATAATAATAATAATAATAATAATAATAATAATAATAATGGTAATCCATTTCTAAAGCACTTACGAGGCCCTCAAACCGCTTTACATTTGGACTATTTATTCACCTTCTGATGACGCAGCATCAGGAGCAGCAGGGGGTGCAGTATCCTGCTCAAGGATACTTCGACGTGGTCACAAAGGTTAGGAATTGAAACCGCAACCTCAGGGATACTAGACGACCAGTCTACCACTGAGCCACGCCCACCGCTGTTTTCAGTCATTTTCGATCACATGACATTAAAACTTAGTTGGTCGTGCTGATGCGCCATAAACAGAGGCAGCAACATCATTAGCTTTCCCGGTGTCTCTTTAGATGTCCTTTCAAATTAAATTTTAATACTGTTATTACCATCTAGGACATTACAGTAATTATAGTTATTTTAAATAAAAATATTAGTCAATTAACAAAGGATTTATTGTAAAATAAAATAAAATACCATTAATTTCTCAGTAATTTTAAATTATTTTTGGGGGGGTTTAAAGTTGCATTTTACAGTTTTTTCTCTTATGACAATTTTTTTTGGTAAAATTAAGATTCATTCAATAACAGTGATTTCATGTTATTTTGCATTTAGTATATAAGATCACAGTCTTTATTTTATTTTATTAAATTATGTTTTTAAAAATATAGGAAAAATCTGTAAAACAAAATAAACAATAATAATAATAATAATAATAATAATAATAAAAAGACGTACAAATACATTAAATTAACAGTGAAAAACTGTCATATGTCATATGGGAAGAATATAAGTAAATACAAATACAAATACTGATTAATGAGCCAGAATGAGAATCAAATACATAAAACATTTTAATAAAAACAAACAAACATAAAATGTCTTCTTCAACTCAGCCTGGAAGAGTGGTATAAAAGGTGCAGTAACGGCCTTCTAAATTGAGACCCCTCTCCATGTCTAATCCGACCGACTCTGCTGCAGCCTGAGGCGCCCGTGACCATGTGACCATGACCATGAATTGACCACCAACACAATCCAATCATCTGCTTCTCCCCTCATGCCTTTCATTTGCTCTTAATTGCTATGCCAAGTCCGTTTTCCAACCGTACCTGCCCTTTGCCACATCATTTTGTGCATAAAGGAGCACTTTAAAGCACATTAGCACGAGTTTATGTGCACTGTGTTCTATTTAAAGACTCTTTTTTTCCCCACCTCAACAATGTTTGATGAATGGGTAGAGAGAGAAAGTGGAGGGGGAAGTAGAAAGAAGCGAGTGGGTGTACAACTGCACTGCATCACACCGAGAGATGCTAACCCATTCTCAGCGTGATGCAGTGTTACCTCTGCCAGAAATGGTACGGTCTATTGTCTTAGATCATCAAACAAAACAAATATTGTCGCCCCTTTTTTTTGCCTTAAACATCTCCTCAAGATGGTTGTGATGAATTCTTAACATTGTTTTTCAGTTTCAATTTATATTTTAGCCGTTTTGGATTTAGTTAACTCAGTGTAGCTCAATGAATGGGATTGTCTATTGTATTCTTATCTGTCTCACTCTCCTGAGAAAAGAAGGGAGTGTAGCCTGGTACCGGTCTCGGTCGGAAGAGACAGGCTGATTTATTATTGTTTGGGTCTAATCTGATTTGTATTTCTGGGAACTTGCTGAACTTGCTGATGGGAGGAGACTTTTCGTATTCACCCACTTTTCAATAAATAATGATGTGCAGCAGAAGGAGGGACACACAATCTGAACAGAACACGGTTTGAGTGTCGTCAATTGTTGTCATCAGAAGCTTCTGTTATAATGATACCTTTGCAAAGGGACTTCTTCACCAGAATCTCACCATTCAGTTAATTGAACACGCAAAGAGTAGAATACTAAATATTGTCTACTCTAACAAATGGTGACCTCTGACGCTGAATTCTAACGGATGGTGGTATTTTGACGTGGAGCAAGCTGCGGCGTTCACGGACGGGCGGAACTTCTAGGCCTAAATAAATAAAGTACGGTAAGTGGAGACTTTTATCCACGTAGGGAGGTTCTGTCTGTTTGGGACCACTGCAACTGGTTTTTCGTCTTCCAAATTGTCTAAATTTTAAATGAGATCTGTGTGAACAAGTTGTAGTTTGATGTCGTTATAGAGTTGGGATAATTCCTACGATATTGAACTAAACACGTCGTGGGGTGGTGCATTTAGAAGTGACGTAATTGCAGACCTAGAGAGATAAAGCTTTTTTTACACAGGATGAAGTAGTGTTTTTTTGTTGTTGTTTTGTTTTGTTTTCGTCCCGCTACGAAGAATCCTTAGACCATAATATATATTGAATAAAAGGGTTGCCGGATGACGTAAGAAGTCTTTCTTCTGCTAAGGATCGCGAAGATTATGGTATGCGCTCTGCTTTTTTAGCAGTTTGGCCGATTGGGGACTAGTATCATATTTGCCCATGACTCTTGGTGAGAACGTCCATTTACACGTAATATGTTTTTTGAAAAAGCGCCTGTTTGAAATTGAACAGTATTGAGGGGTCCAGGTTGATTACAGCGATAATTGGATTTTGTATCACTGTATTTGCAACCGAGAGATTACGTGAATTTATTTTAAATTTTGGCGCTCCTACTTTTGTAGTTTTGGGGTCAGGATTACCGTATGAATTCCTTTTGTTCTACGGTTTAATTCGATAGCGCGTGACAAGTTATTTTGAAAATGAGCGCCTTGCAAAAATTTTGCAATATATGGAGAACAGTTTAGCTCAGCGGGATTGGATAACCGCTGTGTATAAACGAGAGGTCACGTGATTCTTATGTGTGTCTATTGTGTGGCCATATGTGTTAACCTATTGAACTATTATACTAAAAGTGAGACGTCACTGTATTGATAAATATTAATACTACTTGCGTAGAATATAAACCGAAAGTAAAAAATAGCCTACAAACAAAATGGAGGGCGATTTCGACCCGGATACAGAATGGTTTGTCCTGAATGCGCTTCCGGTTCATAGTCGGGACTTAGAGTCACAGCCATGCGGAAATAAAAGAACGTCGATGAAAAATGAAAAAACAAACTATGGATCGATTGTATGAAAAGCCGTCGCTGGACAAAATGGTACGAGGGACTTTTGTATTTTCTTTGATAGATGCTTGTGCTAAAGTAACTTCCCCTTCGAAATAAGTTAACCCGTTTACTGAAATTACCGTACAAAACTGCGGTTTAAATGCCATAAGATTTGTAGATAACGAATTGATAGAATAAAACCGTTTATTATTTTCTAATGACTAAAGAGTGTGTGCGTATGTATTTGAGTGTGTGACCTAGCTTCTAAAAGGTGGGGGCTATTATTGTGATTGTCAGTGAGAAATGTGCATATGGGGATTTTGTTTGTTTTTCTTCAATATCTTTAACTAAGTTTGGTGTTGTTTTTGTGTGAGATGAGACTGGTGTGATAGTGACGTTTGTTTTATTAATGGGAATGTGGTAAAATAGGTTTTGCGATGTATAATGTTAAGATCCCCCCCCCCCCCCCCCCGTTTCTAGGTTAGAAGAAAAGGAGGGGGCTGTGGGTTAGAGCATAATGTGTCCTCGTAATGGGACTTTTTCTCTTTTCTAGGTAAGAAAGGAATGATAAACAATAGAAAATAAGTAATAGCATTTGAAAGATATTGTTGAGTTTTTGTAGAAGAATATTAAAGTAGTGTTTTAATTTTTATTTTATTTTTTAAGTGACTGAATTGATAGTCTTTTACACTATAATAATTGATGAAGATGGTTAATTTGTTAACTTTCCTTTTTCGGGACAAATGAATGAAGGATAATAATAAAATAATAGTATTTTGTGTTGAGCTGTATTGACATGATTGTGCCTACATCTGTACAGCTGTGGCGAGAAGTAAGATAGTTGAATAAGAAGTTATAAATGTTTTTGAAGTCGACATAATGATAATGATTTTTAATATTTGTTTTTTCTCTGAGTGTGTCATTTCAGAAACTGATGCTTAAGTTCCAAGGCAGATGAGGGTTTGATGGCCTTCACTGATTACAAACTGCGAACGGGATGCGCCCCAGCTGCTGATACGTTGTATTTGCAAGTATTGCTAGTAGCTATTTTGAAGGGGTATTTCAAAAAAAAAAAAAAAAAGCTGTTTTTTTTACGAAACATTTTTGAGAAAGCAGGAAGTGAACTGTCTTGCTATGATCCCATTTCCTCAGTCTGGCATTGTAGTGCATTGGATCAGCCGGGTGCATTCGTTGGTCGAGGTGAGCGCCTGGAAGGACCGAAAATGTGTCATCGGGTCCACATTGCAGTCGGCGTCTGAATGGACGTAGCAGAGATCAAAGGTCAAAAGCCGCAGAGCACAGTCTTCTCCTCCTGTGCCTACAAAAAACATGATGCTCAACTTCCACAATGCCCAGTGACTGTGTACAAGCCTCATTACAGAGATGTCTCCTCTCATTGATACCTGCTGAACTTTGTCTGACACAGCCGCCGCCCTGAACATTGACTTTTGAAAGCTGGTGGTCTGACTAGGATGCGACCCTTCAATCAGTGAAATGCTGCACGGTATATGCAAGGCATTTTTAATGTGTTGAATGGGGAACTGTGATCTATAGCAAGGTATTTCAGGAAATTGAAAACGACATATGGGAATTTGAAATGAGGGATTGAGAAAATTTATTTCAATCTATAGCCTACTAAATTTTTGCCTATATTTTTGGGAGAATCAGTTTCTGAATTGGTACAATGGGAATTTTATTAATATGATATGATACGATATACTTTTATTTTCCCCGTGAGGAACTTTTTCCTGGACTTTGTCCAGCTGCAGCTACAATATAGAAAAAATAATAGAATAAAATGAGTGGTAATAAGTAAAAGACTAACTAAGAAGTTTTCACAGTGGTATATATTATTAATATATATTATCTAAGTATATGTTTTATATACATAATATTGAACCATGCATCTTATCATACTGAGTTGATGCTATTTAATAAATAATAGCGAGTTTGATGGTTAATTTTAGATTTATTTATTTTTTTCGCAGCACTGTGACTTATGATTTATGAATCCCAGAAATATTTTGTGTGCTGTGTTTTTTATGAGCCCCGCTAATATGTAAAAGAGGTGAAGTTGATTAGCAGTTTAAATAATTTTTAGTTTGCTTAACTCTAGGAGAATTAGATTAATATGGTTACCTCTATTTTTTATGGCCCCAAAGTCATCATATATTAGTGTCTTAAATTGTATCTGCTTGTGCACATTTTATTGTTGTGTTTTGTAGTTTTTTTGTTTACCTCATAGCCTGATTTAGAGGGTTGTGTTATTTACGACGTCTTTTGAGTTATGAGGTCTCTATTTTATCCTCCCTTTATCTTGACGTGTTTGAAAAAATCAGTGGATCTTTGTCAAAATGAGGGAGTTTATGTTTAAGAAATTAACCAATGTAGACGAATTAGTAGATTAAAAAATGAAAAGGTTTTGAAGTGATAATCCACAGTTTGAATATGAAGAAATCTACCAGAGGAAATCGAGCGGAGCAAAGTAAGTCTGAAGCAAGCAAGGACAATAATGCATATTCGCCGGATGAAGGTAATTATATTATATTATATCTTTTATTTTAGAAAAATGTAATGTTTGGAGCCCATTGTTTGCAAAAGAGTATAGATAATATGAATATATGTGAGTTTTTTCCAGCATGTCACGATTCGATCGGTCGTGGGATTCTGGGAAGAGAATATATGCTAGTAAAATGATTCCTTTCAGGATGGTGAAAGGCACAGTTATGCAAATTTAGAACAAATTTAGTCGTGGTAAAAAATTACCTATTATTAAACAAAACCTATTTGAAAAATAAATATTTACAAGCTCTGTCTTATATTAATGAATGAGCGAATGTCATTCAACTCAATCAAAGGCTGGGCTCTATTTTAATGTCACAAAAATAGATATTTTCCTGTTCCAACAGCACAGGACCTACGGATCTTAACCAAATAACATTTACTAATCCCAACTAACAAAAACTATCAGGGTTTTTCCTCCAAATAAAATTTATGTGGGTTTATGAGAAGACTAAAAACATATTCCGCTCTCAGGTTGATGACGGAAAGGAGAGACGAAATTCCACAACTGGTCTACAAGGCTGCCGGCTATCTCATCAACTGATGATCATCAATCTTATCACCTCCGACCTGGGAGCCACGTCAGCTGACCCAGTGTTCGGTTCTGGAGCGGCCGTTTGGACACCGTTCTGACATCATTCAACGGATCAAGTCAAGTGCCTTTTCCTGGGCAATCATCACGAGAATCACATTTGCAGGCAATCTATTCTGGGGTTCTGCAAAAAGATGACAACGTCATCTTCTCATTCAACAAAGAACTTCATCACGAGATGGCTTCAAAGAACACATATTCGTCTGCCGATACATTGCGACACTTTTTAATGAACAACATTTTATGTTAAGCCTCACATATGCTATGCTTATTCCACTAAAAATCTTTTAAATGTATCAAATTGTTTTTTAATGTCATATAATTGCTAAACTACCTCCTCTTCTGCTAAAGGGATGTTTTAATGATAATTATTTCCACCACACAACCATTGAGAAAAAAAAAATGTTTTAATGTGTTGAGCTCTCATGAGCTCAAATGAGGGAATGATGAATTATTAACATTGTTTTTCAGTTTCAATTTATATTTTAGCCGTTTTGGATTTAGTTAACTCAGTGTAGCTCAATGAATGGGATTGTCTATTGTATTCTTATCTGTCTCACTCTCCTGAGAAAAGAAGGGAGTGTAGCCTGGTACAGGTCTCGGTCGGAAGAGACAGGCTGATTTATTATTGTTTGGGTCTAATCTGATTTGTATTTCTGGGAACTTGCTGAACTTGCTGATGGGAGGAGACTTTTCGTATTCACCCACTTTTCAACAAATAATGATGTGCAGCAGAAGGAGGGACACACAATCTGAACAGAACACGGTTTGAGTGTCGTCAATTGTTGTCATCAGAAGCTTCTGTTATAATGATACCTTTGCAAAGGGACTTCTTCACCAGAATCTCACCATTCAGTTAATTGAACACGCAAAGAGTAGAATACTAAATATTGTCTACTCTAACAGTTGCCACCTCTGCTAAAATTGGCTAGCCTAGCCTAGCTTAAACATCTCCTCAAGATGGTTGCCACCTCTGTTAAAATTGGCTAGCCTAGCCTAGCTAATGGGGCGTCCCACTAGCAGACCTACTGTTATTTTAGCTTATTATTTAATAAAATATATCTTTGTCTAGCAGGTTTCTGTTTTGCGGGTCTCCGTGGTCGTTTTTGCCCCTGCGTCAGGAGACAGTGGGGCCCTGCATGTCTGGGACGCCGAACGCTAATTGCCTTAAAGCACACACAGAACGAAAAGCCTAGTGACTGGGGTGCCCTCTGCGGTGCTAATTAGCCTCCTCGGTTAACGGGATCAGCAGGTTTCTCGGGAGAGAAAGGCCCACCTGAGGACATCAATCTCAGCCGCGCAGCCGCGCAGCCTCCCCGTGACCGTCCGTGGTGGTGCTTGCCACGAGTCGAGCGCCTAATTTGCGGCCAAATGAGTGCCACTAATTAGCTCGCGGGAGGTCGGCTCACCTCTGAGGTGGGAAAACAATGCGTTGCGCTCACAAGCCTGTATGAAAACGCCAGAGGGAGTACAAGTAAAAAGTCGTCAGGAAACATTTGTTATATACAGAGGTACCTTGATTTCAGCCTTCTTATCAATCGGATTAATATTATGTTTGTGGAATAGGAATTAAGCAACAAAATCCACCATTTTCATCCATCTCAGGGGGCAGCCATTTTGCCACTTGCTGTCGCCTTACATATGAAATTAAACTTGTGAACATACTACATATTTGTTGTACATCTACTTAAAATGAGACGTCAGCCCAAACATTTTCTTGGCAATAATATGTTCAGCCTCAGTGGTAGTTATGTCTAATTGGTGTTATGCTATTGATCCGTTACAGTCCCAATAAACAACAATAGCACTATTATTTTAAAAATATAATAAGATAACGTAAATAAACAAAGTGCCTATTATAGAGTGCAATTACTGTAGCATCCGTGTGTTGGATGTGCTCCTTTAAGGGGCGTGGCCTCGCGAGAGACACCAAGAGTTAATTAGTCTGTATGTGAGCAAATGGCCGTGAGTTGTTGCCTGCAGTGGTCAGAGTTCTCATTTTGTATTCTGCTAAATAAAGAGCAGAAAGTGCATTGGTAACGGTGGCTCTCCTTGCCTCTACATGTCAGGGTATTCGAATAAATTAATTTCTCCAGTTTTTTCACCCTTCCTCCCAGTTGTGTTTCCGAAGCTCGCTCGTAACAGCAAATTTTGTCTCACAACACAAGACATAAAAATGGACCCAGTGACGGCTTTGACACTTGAAATCCCGAAAGTCTATATACCATGCAAATCTTTTTCTGACCACTTTTTACTCGGGACATAAGATGGATGGATAATAAGGCAGTGTTGCTTTTCAATATGCTGACATGGACAACTTTTCACGGAGCATGAAATCCCACTTGCACTCATCGTGACGACTCGACAAAAAGAAACTTGACATTTGACGTGGTGTGTTCCTACAGAAGCACGACGTGACTTTGAAGCGTCCGCATCAGACCCACAGAGACAATTCGCCAACTTTGGTGTTCAGGACTGTGTCAATTGAGGCGTGTGGCTTTTCGCCTTAATGTGCTCGTGTGTGAAAAGATCAAGCTTAAACATGGGACACAGGTTAGGGTTCTGATGTTGCTGCAGTTTTCCAGAGTCTCTATGTGAAAGAGAACCATTTCTCATCTGTTGTAGTGTTTTTATCCAGAGATCCTGCAAAATTGCCATATCGGAAGAACTGACATTTACTCCTTAAGTGAAGTTAATGCTTGGCAGGCTACTACTCTTAAGCTGTTGCCATTTGGAAGGGTCTCTGCGTAAAAGAGCTAGAATGGACTCAAGACAATTTTACAGCTCTTTCACACGAGGACCCTGCAAATTCTCCAAATCACAAGATCTGGCAGTCAAGCATTTTGCTGAGTCCTATGTGTAAAGGTAGAGGCACCCAATACCAGTCTACAGCTCTCGTATAGCTGCAATTTTACAAGGTAACCGTATGTAAGAGGACTATTTCTAATCTTTCACACAGACATCCTGCAAAATTGCTACATCAGAAAACCAGGCATCCATCTCATCTGCTGGATTCTGTGTAAAACTTAAAAGGCTCTCATGCCATTGTAATTTCGCATGGTCTCCATATGAAATGTAGACTGGACTAAAAATAATTTGTTGAAGCTCTTTCATACAGAGACTCTGCAAATTAACCCAGGCAGATCTGACATTCAAGCCTTTCACTGGGTTTTGTGAAAAAGCTTATAACTGCTTAATGCCAGACAGGCTCTAATACTGCTGCATCTGGGTATGTGCGTGAAAGTAAAATTTCTAGTCTGTTCCAGATTTTTCCACACAGAAATGCTGTAAAATCACTACATCAGAAGAGCCAGCATTCACCCCTTTTGTTGGGGGCTGTGTAAAATTTATAGACCGCTGGCTATAGCACTCGGCAAAATCCCTGGATCAGAAGCTCTGGCATTTACTTCCTTTGCGATGTTCTGTGTGAAAAAGGACAGATCCTGGAAAAGCAGGTGATTTTTAAAAGGCATTTATTGATTAAATACACAGTTAAGTTTGGACAAAAGCTCCTGTGTTGCTTTTTTAAAATAACAAGGAATTGAGGACCCACTCTCAACTGCACGCCCCTCCAAAAGGTCGGGTTGCCATGGAAAGCACTTTCATTACAGAGCCGCAATAAATAATACAAAAAGTAGGCAGAGGGGAGAGCAGGGGCGGAGTGGCGTGTTTTTTATCAGGGTACGAGGGTGAACGCTGAGAAGGCATTTTGTGACCTGAGGACCTGACAGGAAACGTACATGAAAAGCCATATTGCACATTTGTCCTTCACTCTAAAATCCTGAAAAAGAACACACACCTTGTGTTGTCACGCCGACGTGAACATCAGGAATCCAGAATGCAAAAATAAAAAAAAGAACCATCAAAAATGTTCGCACAAGTCTCAAGTGAGAATGCGATTTATTATGTAGCAATGCTTGCTTGATTGACAGGCCTTTTTAAACTGTTTTCACACAGTGAACTAAAATTGTTGCATCTTCTTCCTTGGGTTTTGCGGTAAAAGCAAAAGACCATAGAAAAACTAGATCTTCTGTGATGGCTCTGATTTGACAACTTTTCCTTCCACACAGAGACATTGCAAAATCATCCCTTTAGTGCCATAACATTACAACTGTAACTTATCCTCTTCGCAGGGCTCTGTGTCAAAAGGTAAAGCCCATATAAAAGCTTGATTTTGCATTATGGCAACTTTTACTTTCAAACGGAGAGCTGCAGCAATCTTGCAGGGTCTATGGGCGAAAGACAACATTAATCGTATATAGCAATGTTTGCTTCCATGCATAGAGCCTGCAAAATTGTCACATCAGGACCATAACGGAATGTATGGAACATTTATCTTAGTCCGATTCTGTGGTGAAAGGGAAAGCCTGGATCAGAATACAACATTTTCTGTTATATGCCTAGTGCAGCAATTATGTTGGGTCTCCGTGTGAAAGTAAAAAAATTGACACATCACAGCTTTAACAGAAGATACGGAATTTATGCGCTTGGCTGGGCAAAATGTAAAGAACAAATAAATGTCAGATCTTCTGTGATGGTCCTGAGGCAAAAAATATTTGCCTTCATGCGGAGACCCTGTAAAATCTGTGCCATAACGTCAGGCTCTGGTATCAATATAGACAACTGCCAAATGATCTGTCAGGGTTTTGATGTGTCATCAATGGTGACTTTCACACGGAGACCCTGTAAAATGGTCACATTCATGCCGTTAACATATATTTTTCTCCGGTAATTTTTTTGCACAGTCTCCGCGTGAAAGGGCTGCAGACGGCCAGTCAATCAAGTAGCAAAGCTAAACTCAGAGCCAATAGGGAGTTTTGGGGGGAAACGTACAGAAATACACAGTCCAACAGGAGTTAGGGGGGGTTAGGGTTAGCACCAGAGAAAGCACCAGATGAACACGTAGTTTTCTAGAACGTTCAACAACAACAACAAAAATGTGCCGTATTGTCAATGGTAAAAATAAAAATAAACTAGACAGACTGATTTGGAGCACCTTGTTTAACGCTTCATAGTCCAACTAAGCGGCTGGCGCGCGTCATACCAACAAGATCCACTAGATGTCAGTGTGGTTCCCAAACACAAACAAAAAAACAAAAATTGGCAGATATCGCCGACCTTAAAGCTCAAAGAGAGTGTTTTGTTCTTTCTATGCATTATTTTCCAGGGAGAATTTCCAGTTATTTAATTACAAAAAAAATCTTGACAGGACTGGACACAACAGTACAGGACAGCCTGGAGACCGTCTGATTTCAACAGAGAGGGTGAAAAGTGTCATTAAATGGACTTCTGTGGCAAAAGGTAAAGACAGATTTGATTAGCAGGCTTTTTGGGACTTTTTCACACAGACCCTGAAAAATGGCCATATCAGAGCGATAAGATCTGGTATTTATCTTTTTAATTGGGCTGTGTTAAAAAAAAAAAAAGAATTTCTGGGTCTTCGTGCAACAATTTTGCAGGGGCTCTGTGTCAACAAGCTCTAGAAAACTGAACATGTCTTTAATGCAGAGAACCTGCAAAATAGTTACATCAAGACCCAGAATTGATATGTGGTGTAACAGAAATCCAGTCGGATAAAGCGGCATCTGTTACAGCTCTGATGTGCCCATTTTCACTTTTACACAGAGAGCCAGAATTTTTTTTGCATCAGAGCCTTAAGACATTGGGAACTTATCCTTTTTGCTGGGTTCTGGGCAAAAAAAAAAGCCAAGACCGAATAAATGCCATATCTTACAGTGCTGCTCTTGATCAGCCATATATTTATTGCGTTATTGGGCTATGTGTCAAAAGATTAAACGATAAATGGCGTCATCACCTACTACAGCTCTTGAACCAGCATTTAATCACTTTGCTAAGCTCTGTCTCAGGTAAATCTTAAACCTTCCGTTATGGCTCTTAACCAGTATATTTATTTAACGATGTCTCCCCCTTCACTGAGCTCCAGGTCAAAAATGAGATAAATCCCAGAATTTTCAGATACAGTTCTTCATCTAGCACTTATTCCCTTTGCTGAGCTCCATGTCAAAAGAATATGACATATAAATGCCAGACCTTTTGTTACGGCTCTTGATACAGCATTTATACCCTTTAGCTGGGCTCTGCGTAATTTTTTTTTTAGTGATGAATGTGAGTTCTGATCCCTCAATTACCCTTTTAACACAAAGCCCCTGCAAAGCAGCCACATTACAGCCATACCCGATGAACCGAATTTTAACCCCTTTGCTGGTTTCCGTGTCAAAAGTTGGGGACAGATAAATGCCTGGATCTTCTTTTCCAGCTTTGATGCAGCGATTTTGCAGGATCTCTGGGTGAAAGGGGAGCACAATAATGGGGATTTTAGCACCATTGCTTGTTTAAAAAAAAAAAAAGAGAGTAATTTTTGACATTTTTGGGGCATTTTAATGATGCAGAAATGTTGTTCGCATTCTGACGGGACGGGATGGCGGACGGGCGGCGGGAGCTTTTATGCCGCAGGTCTGCGTTCTCAAAGAATAACAAAACAAAAAAACATTATTTTTCTTAAAAAAAAGAAGATATATTCTGATATAGATAGCACTTCTGGACACACTCTGTTTTTAACAGTCTAAAAGTCTCTCGTATTCTCCGCCGCTCGCTCCCTATAAGCACATTATATGTACAATATATAGAACATAAATTACTACACAAAGCCTATTCACAATGGACAATCATTAATAGCAAATTAGATGGAAAACAGGGCGGGGCCTGGGCGAAAAAAGACATTCCGAGACATTTTACTCCATAGCCTGCTTATGATGGACACGCGTACAAAATATTTGTCCCCAAAAACAAAACAAGTCGATATAAAACTCTTCATCCTCCGTTGCCGAAAGACGGTCACGTGAAGCGCCCGCCTGCCTCGACATCTCGTTTGCATGTAAACAGAGCACCAGTGTAGTGTCTTTTAAGTTTGTGTCTATTCTTAAACTGTACAAAAGTATAAATATATGATTTATCTCCATTTCTTTTTTGTCTTTTTCTTTCTTCTTCACATATGACGGATGTAGCGCACAAAAACGAAAAACAAAAAACAAAGAGCCAGTGTTGCGGTATCGCCCCGAGCTGCTGGCTTTTTGTGTCGAGTGTGGTTTTGTTGTGGCGTTTGCTTGTTTGCTCGCTGCTTGCTGGTTGATCGTCTTTGCATACGTTGGTTAAAAACAGCACGCCAGGACATGAACGACGACGACAAAAAATAAAAATACAAAATAAAAATAAAAAGTAAAAAAGGAATTTGTGTGTCCGTTTCAGCTACAGTAGATCCATCTTGGGTCTGTAATGGAGCAGGAGCGGTGATTTCTGGAAGCAAACAAAACTTTATGGTTAGTGTTTGTTGTGCATTGAAATGAATCCATTTCGGGAATTGTATTGACATTTTTTGTCTTATCATGTTAGATAAACATTGTGAACTGGTCCAGATGATGTACAAGGCACAGATGCATGCTGATGTGAAGTATTGATGGTTTCTCTAACGGCGACGTAATAGTGGTGGTCTTAAGACTTGGATTCAGTCGGGTAAGCCGCCACTGAAAGTCTTTTATTCAACCTAATGCCACAAGATGGTTACCTTAAATCTCCATCTCGTTACGACGACAAATTTCAAAGTGTGGTCCTTGCCCAGGATTTCCTCGTTGCATAAAATGTCCAACTGTGTGGAAAGAAAAACAAAAAAGGAAAATAAAGTTTTTCAAATCACATTTTTCAGAGGAGAACAGAGTGAGAGGGTATTTTTCAAAAAGCATGCGTGTCGCTCTAAACACGAATGAAACACTTCTCCTGTGAAGTTTCTAAGCCTGCCAATCATAACAACAACAGGGCCCCCGCTGGGCCTCCACAGAGCGCAGAGGGAACAGCAGAAGCCAGGAAGCGCCGATGCTTGTTAGCTGTGCCGCAAAGCAAGGTAACAACAGGTGTGCAAACCTCTTTCGAATTGAAATCGCTGTCCAAGGAAAAGCTTTAAATATTGTAATAATGTCTTCTTCTTTTTTTTTTTTTCACCAATATACATGTATTCTAATAAGATTCAATACAAAAACTAAAAATTCTTCAGTTGCAAAAAATGTTAAAAAAACCTAAACAAAAATCTGCTATTTTATTATATATATATATATATATATATATATATATATATATATATATATATTTATTTATTATTATTATTAAAAAGCATACAATTTTAAGAATATTTTCAGTTTTGATATTTGTACTAATTTTAAGTTTATTAAAATGTTTATGACTTTTGTGTTTTTTTTCTTTTAAAAGGGAATTATATTCTTTTTTTCCCTTCTATGTGCCAGCACTAGTCAACACGCAGCTCACTGATTAATGCTGCGTTCATTGAATACAAATAAATATTTTTTCTTTAAACAGCTTGAGTAATTTGATATTTTAAATGAAATTAACATTTTTGCTTTAAAAAAAAATCGAATTTAAAATTTCAATATAAATCATTTTTATTTATTTTGCCTCAAATGATTTATTCATTGTTATAGTGTTATTATTCCTTAAAAGATATCCACTAAAATAAAATTCAAATGAATATTTATTGACACGTGGTACAATTTTTAAAAATATTTATGCTACTTGCTTAACTTCAAATCCATATTAATAATCATTCACTTTAATTCATCATATAGAACATTCAATATGATCCAAATGATCTTTCCTAAATGAACGTAGTTTATATTTAACACACGAGGCTCAAAATATTAGGAACAGTTTGCAGCATGACGTAAACTGCAAAATACAAGCAAGCTTAAGTTGTTGCATTCGCTTTCGAATCCATTAACAACAACAGCAGCAGCAACATTTTGTCATTGGTTTTACCTCGTTAAAGGAGGTCAGGTTGAGCTTTTTGGCGATGAACTTTTTGAGGTGTAGGACGGTGGCCTGCGCCGAGCAGCGGATCCATTTGCGCTTGAGGCCTCTGAGTTTGCTGCTGTTGCACTCCAGACAGATGCTCACCTGCCAGGACATGCCGCAAAAATGTCACGAGTACCGTAATGCGATCGCCCCTTGCCAGTTACTCATAATAAATGCCATTGTGTGAAATAAAAACTCATAAATATATATAACCCAAAAAGCCATTTTGCAGTGATTCACAGTCCGTCGAAACGAAATCTGTACCTGCTCATCGCTACGGTGATAATCGTTGTCCTCCTCTGCTTTCTCCTCTCCGGCTTCCTTATTGGGCGTGTCCTCAGACTTTGTGTCACCTGTTTTGACACAAATAAAATAGAACAACCATAAATTTGGATTTTGTTATGCAGCCGGCCACGTTCGTCCGCACGTCTGATCTGGTTGGTGAGAAATTTGCTCAGTTACGCACCTCAAAATTCATTGAAAATTCAGTCCTTGCAGCCTCGACGAGACCCACAAAAAGCTACAGAACCCAAAAAGTAATTTGGTTCAAAACAGCCATTTTTGGGGCATGTGAATTTGAATTTCAGCCAACGAAGAAAGTATTGCTCACGAGAGATATTTCTGTGTGTATTGCACTCACAGTGAATGTTTGGATATGAGACACACTTTTCACCATTTGAGCTTTGTATTGCTTTCCCATGACCTCGAAAACAAAGGAATTTGTTCCGTTCACTCTTAATTCAGTGGATGTAATAGCAGTGTGTGTACGTGTGTTGGTCTGTGTGTGTTTTATGCGAGTAGATTGGTATCCTACCTTAGGGCCATTTTCCATTTGGGCAGACTGTCACCAATCCCAGAGAGAATTGCCTAACGGTGTGTTTGTGTTTGTGTGTGTGTGTGTGTGTGTGTACTCGTGCTGTGCGGTCTCCACGGCGACCGTCTCTAGAGTCAACCTGCTTGATTGTGGATCAAGAGGCTCTCGCTCTTGTTGTCGTTGCGGCAGTGAAATCACCTTCACGCGACCTCGCAGCCACTCTGCCCCAATTGTTTGCGCTGCGCTCATGTTGACATAGTATGAGGTTTAATTAATGGCTGAGTCCCACTGAAAGGGAAAGTTAAAAACGTGTGCATGTTTTCCTCTGGCAAAAGGTGCAAAAATTCAAACAGACTGTCCACACTTTGTTTTCATAAACCAAATGTTGAAAACCTCTACAGTAGCAGCAAAAACAAGAACTGACCGCTCATACTTTGTTTTAATGGACCGAGTATAGATGTGGCAAAAATAAGAGCCAGCTAACGACTTTATTTTAATGAAGAGAGTCAACAATTGCTAAAACGACACAAGAGCTGACGGCCCTTACTTTATTTTAATGTGTGTTAGTGTTGTGTGTCAACAATCTCATAGAAAACCAGCAAAAGCAATAGCCCATCAGCCTAATTTTGTTGTAATTAAACAAATGTCAGCAACCTCTATCAAACCAGCAAAAGTAAGAAGTCACTTCACAACCACTGGCAAAGGCAAAAAATAAGAATCATCCACTTTACTTTGTTTTAATGAATCAAGTGTTGCAAACCTTTGGGAAAACAACCGGTCGCCATTGCTTTGTTTAATTGGACAGTGTTGACAACTTGTATTGAAGCGCCAAAAACAAGAACTGAACACCCTCACTTTGTTTTAATGAACCAAGTGTAAATAAGCTCTATCAAAGTGGCAAAAACAAGAGCCCCCCCCCCAGCTTTACCTTTGTTTTACAGTATTTAACCACATCGGCAATCTCTCTCAAACCAGCAAAAACAAGAACAGACTGCCTTTACTTTGTTTTAATAAACTGAGCATTGACAACCTCTATCAAAACGGGGGAAACAAGAACAAAACACCCTTCCTTTGTTTAAAACTAACCTCATGTCGGCAACCTCCCGCAATGCAGCAAAAAAAAGAATAATCATGTAACAATCTCTGGTCTAGCTACGGGAAAAAGAGCTGGCCGTTTTTACTTTGTCGTATTACCCAAATGTCAACCATCTCTGCTAAGCTACGAGAACAAGAACTGACCACCATTGCTTTATTTTAATGAACCTCTGTCAAAACGGCAGTCTTCAAAGCAGACTTGTTCAATGCGAACGTCGCTCTGCTGCTCATGTGACTGTTCTTCTGCTTTCCAGCTTCCACACAGTGACTCTCAAAGGACTTGTGGAGCGCTGCACAGTAAGCAATAGTTGAATTAGCTTCCTTTCCAACCGCTGTTCTTAAAGGAGCCCAGAGGAAGTTTATGTTCTTTTTTTTTTGAGGGCATCTGCTGGTGGTGGGTTGTTGCGTGGTGGTGTAGGTCTTTAATTATGTGCAGTGCTGTGCTGCTGGGCTGTCGCCTGCAGTAAGCATGGTGTGATCTCTGCTTTGGTGACTGTTGCCTTTGCCGGGCCGTCCTCAAATAAGAGCTAATGAGGAGCGTCATTTCTCCCACAAGACTTTTGGACTGAATACAAATAAAGGAAGCCTTTTAAAGTGGATCAACCTTTTCAGTTATGTGACAAACTGCTTCAACAAAAACGCAATAACGTGCTAACCTTTTTTTTTGTTTCAATGAACCACGGCTTGATGACCCGTGGAAATGTGGAGAAAACAAGAGCTGACCGCCCACATTTTGTTTTAATTAACCAAGAGCCTGGATGCTGACAGCTTTCAGCCTTTGAAAATGACTGCCGACCGACCCTACTTTGGTTTTAATAAACTTAGCATTGCTATCTTTTAGCAAAGCCTTTACTTTGTATTAATGAACAGAGTCTTATATAGTCCAAAATGGAGAAAGCAAGAGTTGATCGCCCTTACTTTGTATTAATGAACACAATTGTCAAGAACGAGAAATTACCACATTGTGTTGATAATATCTTGCAAAGAGAAGAAAACGGGGGCTGGTCACTCTTACTTTGCTTTAATCAGCCAATAAATGACGACCTCTTGCGCAGCAATGAAAACAAGGACGAAAGACCCTTACTTACTTTCTTACAGAACAAGAATCAATGACCTCCTGAATTTGTTATAATGCTTGCCTTGTTTTAATGAACAGTGCATCGACAACCTCTATAACAGGGGTGAACACAAGAACTGACCCCTCCTTATTTTGTTTTAAGAACCCAGTGTTGACCACCTCTAGCAAAATGGTAAACAAGGTCCAACGGCCCTTACTTTATTTTAATGAACCGAGCATCGGCGACCATTCGTAAATTGGCTAAAACAAGTTTTCATTACCCATATTTTGTTTAAACAAACTAAAAGTTAACGACCTTTTATAAATTTGTTTCAATGAACGAGACGTCGCTAACCTCTGGGAAAGTAGCAAAAACAATATTTGACCATTCTTTCTTTGTTTTGCGGAGCAGTGAAAATAAGGACCACTGGCCCTTTGTTTAAATAAACTGCACATATAAACTAACTCCTTATCTCCCTACTTTGTTTTAATGAACCACATTTCTATCTACGAAGCCACCAACAACAAACTAAAGAGAACTCACTGCTTATACTTTGTTTTATGAGCCAAGTGTTGCTGATGTCTGCATAATAAAAGGGACGGAAAAAAACAGCTTTTCTTTGTTTTGATGAGTACCTACAACCTATGGGAGAGGGGTAAAAACAAGAGCTGACTGCCCTTATTTTGTTTTAAGAACAGAGCATTGATGACCTCTAGCAAAGCAACAAAAACAAGGGCAGGACAACCTTTTTTTTTTACAAACCTTAACATCAACGACATCTAGCAAAGTGGCACATACAAGAGCTGACTGCCCTTTCCCTTACTTTAATGAACCGAGTGTTGTCAACAAGACAAGAACCGGTTGCTCTTACATTGTTTTAATTAACTAGAGCAGGTTCGCCCGTACTTTGTTTTAATGAATCAAGCGTTAACTACCTTTATGAAGTGGAGAAACCAAGAAATAGACACTCTTACTTTATCGTCAGCAGCGGAAGTGGCAGAAACAAAAATGTCAATTTTTTATAAAATTCAGGCATTAGGATGGACACCCATCTAAGTATTTTATGATAAACACTTTTTCCCCATTGATCTTGGAATGGAAATAGGTGTTTGTGACTGGGCCGCAATTGTAAATAAAATTATTTTAAAAGACAAACGAGAATTCCAGAGTGTGTGTGGTTATATAACTGTTCCTCCAGTTTGAATGTGCAGGGATTGAGCAGTAGAATTAAGCAACACCATGTTACCATGTAAAAAAAATAAAATAAAAAATAAAATATTGTTCTCAACTGCGTTGCGTTGAGATGCATGTCTGTGTTTGTAACCCTGCAAGGATACGCAAGATTGCCGCCCCTCTTCTCCACGCGCCTTAATTAGCGGAATGAGAGCAAGGGATTAAGTAAGCGATTAGGCCCCGTGAGCGTGACCGCCCACGAAAAAAGCGAAGCCACCGCTCCTGTGGATTGGTTAAAAAAAATAAAAATAAAATCTAATTCAAGTGCTTCCAATGTTGCTTTGATCTTAGCGCTATTGTGTATACATCTGTAGTGTACTGTGACACGTTTTAAAAAGATTTTCAACATGCATTATGAGACTCATTAAACTTCTCTCATGCCCCGCCCACATTCAAAGATTAAAAAAAAACCTTTTCGCATCACTCCTAGTATACAAGGATCAAACCTTGCAGCAACTTGATGAAATGTTATGTAAGAGCATGTCTTTTTAAAGACGGGAAAAATGGTCCAAATGACAGGAAAATGCTCGCTTCAGATCAAAATGGCAGACTTGCTGACTTTTTAGTGGTTCCGCTCATGATAGACGGCGCAATTAAAGTGGCTTTAGGGGCTGATTTTTTTTAATTTGCGAGAATGGGCAAACTAAAAACTAAATTGTACGCTTTGAACCAAAATGGCCGGCTTCACGGACTGCATTTTCAACACACTCCAGGTGGCGCTACCGAGTCAAATTTGTATTGATTGTGGGAGTGACTGTTCGTTCAACGATGCCATGAAGATAATGATAATGATGATGATGATGATGATGTTGGACTGTACCATTGCGCTGGTCGAGATGTGTCTTCATATTGCAGAGCTCCCCTTTAATGTCGCCAGGCACCTCCATGCCCAATTTCTGGTAGAAGTCCCGCTGCTTTTTTATCTCCGCTGGAGAACCAATAGGAGGAAACATGGTTATGATCTGTATTTATATTTACAAAACATAATTTCATTTTTCAAATTTTGAAAAGACGGAAAATACCCTCTTGAAGTCCGGGTACCAACTTGTACACAATGTCTTGCATTGTTCTGTCATGGCTGTCAAGAAGAGGACACAATGTGTTTCATAGAAATACTATAGAGCTCCAGACATGGACGTCACGCATCCCACCATGCACCCACCTCTCGCCTGGGTCAATCTAACAACGAGCCACGACATACAGGACCATATTTACTTTCGTAAATATTGCACTGCGTGACCTCGTGTTTTATGTACATGCATCTCACGCACACGGTTCCATTCACATGAGAAGCATCGCATTTGTTTTTGTAATGTGAACAAGTACATAAATAGATCAGATCAGGGATCATGCCCCGCAGTGAAAACGTTGCCTAAGTTTTCAAAATCGGAATTTCAACAGTTAAGTTCATAAGTCAAGTTAATTCCAATATTTTAAAATGGACGGTCTGATATCACCATTTTACCTTACAGTGTCTAATGGTTGGCCTGCGTGTGCATCACTCACCCGATGTACTGCAGTGGATGGCTCTGATGAATAACAATCCTGCATGTGGGACAGGTGTTGTTCTCCTCTAGATACTTCACAAGGCAGCTTCGACAGACTGCACACGCACACACAAATTACATTTCACTGGTATGTTTACGATGCTTTCGGCATAAATGATCAATACTGTCAACCGACTTTGACAAAGTCAACCTTAGAAACTGCATGGCTGTTGATGTAAGTCATGACAGTAGCGTCAGAATGAATTCCGAAGTCTACAAAACCGTTTCCGAAAAAAAAAGCATCCAAAGTAATTGGGAGAAGCTTCATCATGCAACAAAGCGATGACCCAAAACACAATAAGGGACTTCATCCGGGAGAAAAAGTGGAAGGTCTTAGAATGGCCAAGTCAATCACCGGACCTTGGCCCAATAGAGTATTCATTTTATCTCCTGAAGAGGAGATTGGAGGGTGAAATCCCCAAAAATAAGCAAGAATTGAACGAGGCTACAGACAGTAAAGGAAAAGCATTTCTGCAGAAATTGTGCTTAGAGTAATGCTAAGCTGAATTCTTATTAAGTAAATTGAAAGATAAATTATGTGAAAATTACTAATTATTAATAGTGAAATTATTTGACAATAATTAGTATTCAATATTGCATTTGTACTAAAGGGTTGAACCCAGGTCTTCCAGTGTGGCAGGCAATTGCTCAAACCACTCACCTAACTTGTCCTGTTCAAAATCATGGCGTATTAATATTGACAAGTGTCATCTGATGCTGAAAGCTATGAATGTTTAATGGGGACACATGCTTTTAATCATTTCAGTGAAATTATAATGCATCTCCTGAAAAAGTTCAACGGCAGTCCCATTGAAAAGGAAATGGGGAAAGTTGATATTTAACGTTAAATTGTGCGAATACTGTAAGTAATGTGGAATCAGACAATGAATTTTTGAAGCAAGTTGAAATTTGAAAGGTGTAAATGGGAAGTATTATGTGGGAGTTGTTTCACGGCAAAAAATTGTGGAGAATAAAAATCACAATCACGTGTGTGGGAATGCTGAAGAATGCAACAATCTGGTCACAGGTTTGATACAGTTATTGCAATTATTGGTTATGCTACCAAATCTTTAATGTTACCCACTTTTAAGTTAAGCACATCAAAAACTGTAAATGCTGTGAAACAAAATCTGCAATTCTGAGCTTTTGTCTCATATTCATCTTTTCAGAAACCAAAATGTCTTCAATGTGCTCTACAACAAAAACAAAGGATTGACCTTGCCGTTCCAATACTTTTGGAAGGGACTTCTACACACATGCAATGTGTAATTAACAAACTAACTCCTCCCTTTGCCAGCTTGTTCACAGATCTGAATGGCATGGCGATGATTTAGCACCCCTCCATCAAACCTCTCTACACTTGACCCGCCGTCTTCCACACTCCTCATGAGCGCTTCATTGCAGTCAGACAGCTGCAGTGGGCCGACGTGACCTGAATGTCTCTTTTGAAATGACTCCACTGGGACGCCCCGGGGGGGCCGTTTTCAAGTAGGAGGACTAGGACTCTCTCTAGTGGACGCAAGAAGGCCTTACACGCGTGTGTAAGCATGTGCGTGTGTACGTACACGTGTGCAAGCACTCTGTGACGGTGGTGGCGTCTATCAGGTAGCCGTCGCACAGTCGACACGTAATGTGGGCGTTGATGTGACAGAGCTTGATCTTCCTCGTCAGCATGTCGGGGTTCTGCGGCAGAGACAAGTTAAGATGATATGAGATCAGATCAAAAGGTAGATGCCCCGTTGTCGCCATGGCAACAGAACCGGCCACTCTCTGCATGCAAACAATGCGGAAATGCTGCCATCTTGTGGAAGAGGAGAGGAGGGGACACATGATGCCAAGCCTGACTTAAACTAGCGCGACGTACATGTAGATAATCAAAGTAAGGTAGGATGGTAGTTAAGTTGATCGGTTAGGTAGATAAATTGTCAAACAGACAGGTATATAGACAGGTAGAGAGCAGAGGTGGGTAGAGTAACCCCACATTGTAGTCAAGTAAGAGTACCGGTAGTTACTTTAGGAAATAACTCAAGTATAAAAATTAAAGTTTTTTTTTTTAAATGCATGTAAAAAAAAAAAAAGAAAAAGAAAGAAAGAAGTATGAGTACTGATTTTGTAAATACCACATCAATAGCAAATACATACAAATATAAACTAGGAATATGGAAATTCAAATACTGCCCCACAATATCACTTTAAAAACAATAAACTAACAAACTAAGGCAAGTTCCGCCACAATAAATACTCTAAAATTAACTTTAACATGTGTGTAACAGCACAATAGGCTATACTGCATTGAACTTTGACAGTTGGATTAGCGTATATTTTTTTTTAGCAATGCTGACATCTGTCTCATTATTTAAAATAGGTGGCTGATAATTATTGGCAATTATCAACCAATTTGACGTCATACAGATAAACCAGATAATAAAGAAATCAGCCCATAATAATAGACGTGCCACGTTGATCCATCTGTTGTGGTTGTTGCTCAAGTTTTGCCCAACTCCTCAACCCCTTCCCTCGCCTATGGTACTGTCATATAGTTGTGACATCATAATGCGC
Organism: Leptonotus elevatus; assembly: GCF_054856555.1. Classification (NCBI taxonomy): domain Eukaryota; kingdom Metazoa; phylum Chordata; class Actinopteri; order Syngnathiformes; family Syngnathidae; genus Leptonotus; species Leptonotus elevatus. The sequence goes on from NC_141247.1 coordinate 10,221,215, forward strand.
GCAACCTTGTGTTCACAGAAGATGCTTCATGGCGACATGGCAGTCGCCAGTGTTGGCTTTCTTTACTGTCCTGTTATGGAAAATAACTATTTACCACATATTAACATACGTTTATACTGTATTGTGGACACCTGGATTTTCTTGAACAATGGGCTTTTCATTTGTACATGAAGCAATATCGAAGTGACCTTGACTGATCAGCATGCAGGAACACTTTCCTGTCTAGCTGACCCTCCCTTTCTCCTCCCAAAACCTAGAAAGGCTGCATAAAAATCTTCCCATGATAATTTCTTGCGCACACTCTCACAGGTCACTTCTTGTAGACTGATCTGTAAGACTTGTGTATATTTGAAGCTTCAAATATGAAGAAACCCAAAAGACAAATTGTTTTCCAGACTGTTTTATCATCTCGATTAACTGCTGAAAATTCCACAGCACTCCCCAAAATATTACCCTTGATTTTTTTTGTTGCATCTTAAAATGTGAGTTAGCGGTTGTCTTCGAAGCAGAGATAAATAACATTTTGCTTTATACAATGTTTCAATGTATTTGTACATGGTAAACTTATAGTAGGATTCTAAAGTATATTTGTATTCAAGTTATTTTTGCAAACAATTATCAGCTTATCGGTTATCGACATGGGCACTCTCTAAATTATTGGTTTATCGTATCAGTTGAAAATAGCATTATCGTGCGTCCCTACTTTAAAAATAACATATGTTATGTCTTTCTCCCTCCTTTTAAAACGTGCCCAATCCTTTCAGATGCGAGTGGGTCAGACAGACTGCAATTTGCATTCACATGCTGTGGTCGACATGCTGGTTTTATTCCACAGGGCATTACATTTTGCAAATGCAGACCGAGCAAGCCTCCTGTGTGTTACTCAAGTTACAAGTGGAACGCATGCCACTTATTTTTTTATATTCCATGCATACCTTTTCTAAAGCACTTATCCCTACTCAATGCTATCTGTAAGGTAAACTTTTCTGCCATGTTTTATGTAAATAAGTCACATTACGGTGTCATGTAACATCAGCCTCTGACAAGAACAATATAGATTGGGAAGTAGGGCTGGGTATTTTTAAGAACCTCACGTCACGATTCATTAAAAATTGTGGTCATCATTTAAGTAGCCTATTTGTGTAGAAAACAAAGAATTATGCCTATTATGCTTGTGTAGTCCTCCTCACCCCTAATACCGCCATGCGTGGGCTGTGGATGTCGCGGCGTCCACGTCTCTTCCTGCAGGTTGAGGAGCTGGTGCCGTTAGCTAGCTCCACATCATGGAAAGCCTCTCATCCAAGCCTGAGCAAGGGGGGGGCAAACAAGAAATTTTGAATTAGTTTCATCAGGCTTCTTCAGGTTGACCGCCATCTTGCATAAACAGAACAACAAGAAATACAGCGAGGGGACCTGTGCGCATTTGCCTACTTTTTCTTATATTTGTAATTATTTAGGGGAAAGCAAACACCGTTTTTGATGGACAATGTTTACTGGCAGTATGTCCCCACTTGCTAAAATATTCCCAATGCAATTGTAATAAGCATCAATTATTAGCTGATATTTGCTATTTGCATTCGGGCACAGTTCCGATCCCATGTGATTTATGGGAGTCCACTTGACAGTGCTCCATGATCAAAACAGGCTACAGCACGCTCACGCTCAAGTATGTGTCATCATGCAATCACTAAAATAGGATAAGTCCTTGTTAGGATTTATTTGTGACATTAGTCATCATACACAATTGTGAAACACTGTACAACCAGACATAATACACAGAGTCAAAAAGAAAAAAGGAGTCAATTCCATTGGACAGGACGCTCAGTCATGCATGGGCAAAAGTGTTGGCACATGTCATAAAATAATTACTTGCACAATAGAAATGAACAGTAACTATAAATAATCCACAGGGAGGGAGAAAAAATGAAGTTCAAGCATGAGCACAACAAAGGCGTGATCTTGTCACTTAGCTCCGATGGGATCATTACTTGCCAATCACCACCTCGCACAATTGAAATAAACACAATATATCATCTTTGATTAAAATGTCTACTATGAACCGAGTTCCGCAGTGCCACAACAACACACAGACACACAAAGGAGTTCCTGCTGGTCCGCCTGTGGCCATTGGAGTGTTTTGCTTCGCTGTAGTTTGGCATCCAGCTGGAGACACACACACAAACACACTGAAGAAGGCCTGCTGTATGCTCAGCCACAGGCGGGAGGAGGAGGAAAGCGTCTTCTTGTAAGGAAGTTTTGGCTCGGCTTCAGAAACACACACGCACATTCGCACAGTCCCGGACCCAAGTGTAACTATTCACGTTTGTGATGGTAAAAGCAAATTGAGCGACACGCGTGCACACAGACATGGCCATAGTCACGTCTTAATTTTGGTCTGAACGCTAACATGCTAACAGCTGTTAGGCCAACAGATAACAACACTGAGTAAAGAAAACGCCAACATAGGTCAATAAGAATTTAACACTTTGCCTTGGTGTGGAGAACTACTTCTAATGAGAATTGATACAACGCTAACACGGTAACAAGTAGCATGCTAACATACAGTAATTCTCCATTTTCTTGCTGCCAAAGAGTCTATAAACAGTACATCTATAGGAAAGCCTCACTGTTCCCTATTTCTTTGCTAATGACTATTATGTATTGTTATGTTCAATGTGCCATGTCTTTGGCAGATTCAAAAAGGAAAGTGGATCCTGATTGACATTTTCTAGTAAAGCGCTTCTCTGCTAGCTGCACTGTAGCACTTGTGCTAAAAGCTTCAGGGGATTCCCACCGGAGCCACTCGCCCCAAAAATGTTTCAGTGAAGAGCATGCATGTGCCGTTAGCATTTCTTCTTCCAAGCTATTGAACAAATACAGACACGCTGAAGCAAACAGACAAATGGGCTGCTAATCCACTGAAAAAAAGTCATGGCTACAGCGGGATCTTACAGTCAAACCTTGGGTTACGAACTGTATTCGGTCTGTGACCCCGTTTGTATCAAAATGTTCATAAACCAAGGTCATATTTCCCACTGAAATGAATAGAAATGCAATTAATCCATTCCAGCTGCCCAGACCGAAACAAGTTATACTTCCCCTTTTTAATCAGCGTGTGGTAAAAATATATAGTGCAATACGTAAATACACTACTCACAAAAAGTTAGGGATATTTGGCTTTCAGGTGAAATTTCAGGACGAGACTAAAATGCATTCAAACCTTTACATGTGAACTTAATGTGGCCTTGTCTAAGCTGTCGAATGCACATGTCCCACTGTTAAATGTTTCAGTACTTTTTGCACAAGTTGCTGTTCTCTAACGAGGAGCTTAACGGCAAAATTCACAAGGGACAATGCTCCGGCTCATGGCGGTGGCAGTAAACTTATACATGTACACTGCGAGATTTGTATGAAAATGTACTTCAGGCTTATAACTGTGAGTCACTGTATTTAACAAAAAGGTTGCAATATGTTTCATGTTTGAACAGCATTGACATCAAATTTTAAGGCTTAATGTTCCATTCATATAAAATTTTTCATGCTTAATGTGTGAACCCCTAAGACATTTTCTTGAATATTTCCATCAAATATTGATCTTTAAAAATCGATTTGGCTGCATATTGAATCAATACGAGAATTGTGCGCAGTAATATCGCGATATATTGCCAAATCTATTTTTTTAACACACCCTGGCAAACAATGAGTCGACTTGTGAACATGAAACATCGTTGTCAAGTTGTAATTGATGCTCAAGGGCACATGACAAGTTATTGAGACGTTGACATTTTTGGGTTGTGGCGTACCCACTATTGTTAACGTTTGTTTCAATGCATTGTTTGAGATGAGGAAATCACCAGTGCATCCTTCTACTTAAATGTCCTACTTTCATGATATCACTGTAAGCATGAACGTTTTACATTTTCCATCAATTTCACCTGAAAGCCAAATATCCCTAACTTTTTGTGAGTAGTGTAACTGGAAACACACTACTTATGAAGAAATAAATCAACAACAAAAATAATATGATTACTATTTATTGCTTATTAACGAGAGAAGGAGAGCAGTTCCTCAACTGAAGGCGTCTTCTTTTATAACAAAGATGAACCAATTTATGCTTCTTTTCCTAATCATTTGTTTATTTTGGCACAACAAACTTATCTAGGTTAAATTTCCTTATCTTTTAATGAATAAATTAATTTAATTTAATCAAAATCAGAAATTGGGTTGTCTCTTTGTCATTTAAAAGATTCATTACTCTGCTGGCCAATCATTTTTTGACTGCCTCGCTCACACGATGACCAGCCACTGCCAGCGAACACATTGTCATTTGTTCATCTAATAAGAAGCAAAACACCACCAACAGCAACAAAGTTACAGTAGCCAACCTTAATTGCATTGCAATGATGGCTACACAATTCGAAAAGAAGGACAGCACATATTTTTCTTCTCATTTTATAACAAAATAAGTGCTTCCTAACACTAGCTTTAATTCTAGCACTTTCCCCTTTCTTAGGAGCCATTTTGACTTTATCCCTTTGTTTACTTGTTTAGCAACTGTTCTGTGCGACAGTGAGCCAACTTTGCCCCAAAGTTCAATGTTGCTTGCATCTGTGATTGGGGGACTGTAGTAGGTAGGCAGAAATCCAATAGTCACACCACGAGTTGAACAGCTATTTTGACATAATCACACTGACATTAACCACCCGGTGTCTTAATTAATTAGACATTACAATTCAATAGATAACATACATGTTATTTTTAGGAAAAAAAAGAAAAAAATGTGTGTCTTCTTTTACCTCAATCACTCAGTAATATGTGATTGGCTGAACAAGGATGCCAAGGTGGAATTTCCACAACCAGCTTTCCGCCTTAAGCCGCGGAATCAATGATTAATTTGCAGCTATAAGAGCTATAAAAAATAGTTTTTTTATTTTATTTAGGGCTTACAATGCACACAAAAACAGTGTACATTCCTGGAAATGTTGTTTCATTACCAGATATTTGAGTGGTATTTTTCTTCTTGATAGTTGCGTTTTAAATTTTGATCTTTAATTTAATTGTTCTTAATTTTTTATTTAGTCAATTGAACAGTTTTTCTTATTTTAAATAGGTAAACAAACAAAAACAGTAATTGTCCGTATCGACCGATATGAACTACTTATAATCCATTTTTCAGCCATATCGTTTCGCCCAGATATACTAAGCACATTATATTTAAAAAGATATTTAATATTTGACTAGTTTGTCTGACTTTTGTGTTGACCTAATAATAAAAGTTGAATACTATGTTAAAATCAAATTACCTCAATTCTGCCATTTTTCTACGGGCCCTTATTTTGAATAGTTAAACTAAATTAAATCAGTAATTATGACTTATCATATATGAAATATTTTCAGCCATACTGCCCAGCCCTAATTGATTTCAAAACTTGGTAAATATTCAACTACAAAACTCAACTAATCAATTTACCAATCAACCCCCAATGTCTATTTACCCATGCACATTGATCAATTTTTTTTGTCAAGTACAAACTGACTTTGTAAAAAATAAAAAATAAAGTGCAATTCCAGCCTCTTGCATTTTCATTCTGCTGCAATTCATCTTTATCCACAATCAAACCATAACTAAGCATCTCTCTTATCGCTTTGTCATACTTATTTCATCTTAGTTGGTTGATCTATTTTTATGTTCAAGTCTTGGGACTTATATTGAAATCAGTATGTCTCATATTGAAATCTGTATTTATCTTGCATGTAGATGTCAACTTCCACTTGTGCTGCTAAAATGGCTGGAGTCAAAGTGTCCGTCCTCCTGACAGGCTGTTAACCAGCTGACCTCCAGGGGATAGTGACACTAGTGACAGCAGCAAAGGGGTGTCAGGTGGGGTTACGAGAGGTCACTACAATTGAAATGCTTCAAGGAGAAACAACAACCTGCTGCACACAGAGATCAAGCCCCTTTCACACTGTTGATCCAAGCTGGACTTTCCAACACCACAGGATGGGAGAAGTGAGGACCAGGAGATAAAACTTCTCTTCCAGACATATACTGTATGTCATCCCACTTCAGATATTACCACAGAAGACGGCAGATTCACAAAATCGACCAATTTCATCCTCCTATTTCCTTTGGCGATACCTTTCACACAGAACAGACACACGAAACAGACACCGAGTGCCTTGCAAACCGCTAATACGGTGTGCTCGAGACCATGCTACGTTTTACATCGAACAGACACGACAATACCCGATGACTGATTGTGTGAAAGGAGCCTCAGTTTTAATACAAGCAAACACCAGTAGAGATAGGATGAATCAACTTGAGCTTTTCACACAGTAGCCACTGATGTAAGACACAAGTATGCCATGAATATTTCACTCCACAAGGAATCTTAGTAAAACAGTAAGTAGTAAGCTGTCTTTCACTTGTCACTTTTCCATCAATTGAGACAATCAAAGCACTTCACACCAAATTCGCCTTAAACTATTGATGGCACAGCATCAGGAGCAACTGGGGGTCAGTATCTTGCTCGCAAGGATACTTCGACTTCTTTCACTTTGATCGAACCCACAACCTGCGGGTTGGGAGACGACCGCTTTAACTGTCCAGGCTTTCTATTATTCCCTTACACAAAGTTGCCATCCCATCTCTGATACGACCTACGACGCCAGTTGGCTGGTTTTAACTCCCCATTCAAAAAACGTTATTACAAGACAGCAACTCAGGAAAACGGCCTGGCTTTGTTGGAGAGCCACAAAAGGGCTTCAGATTTCATGTGAAAAGTACACAAGCAGAGAGTCCCAGCTTTCAACTGCAGTGGTACCTCGGAGTTTGAACATAATTCGTTCCTGCGAAGTGTTCAAAGTCCGAAATGCTCAACCTCCGGAAAAAAAATTCCCATAGGAAATCATGTAAATGCAATTAATCCGTTCCCAAGCTCCAAAAACAGAAAATTCCTATTTATGTTTTTTACATTTACAGTACAGTACAGTATTTAAATAGAAAAAAAATAAATAAAATACCTTACCTTACCTGTTGTGGTGTGACGGCATCAGTGGGTGATAAATGCTATCTTATTGCTAGCTTTAGTTCAGTTCTGAGTTTGTGTATTTTACATTGGGCATATTGTTAAGACTACTAAACGGTCCTTGTGTGCGTCGTTTAACGTCAGGCACGTTGTTGAACAGCTAAGGGGGGTCCTCGTGCCAGTTTTTACAGAAGTAGTCACGGTATTTACAACTGCGCGATAATCTCCTTCCTAATTCCAGTGGTTCGTAGCACTGTATGTTTTTCTTTGCTGCAACTGGCACTGTTGTCTTTCACTGTTGTCGCCCATGGCGAAGAAAATGTGTTGAAAAATCAAAATGCACTCGTGAGTATGGAGCACCTCCGGGAGTATTCACGATCTGACTGGAAATGAGCAGTGCATCGTCTCAACTACCGCAATGTGAGCATTCAGCTTTGCCCGGCTTTGCCCGGCTTCGCTCGGCTACCCGTTTTCAAGGTACGTTCGGCTTAGCTTGCTTTGCTTTGTTCGAACTCCAAAAATGAGGTCAAACTCCGAGGCATTTTTTTTTTTTACTGCAATTTTTTAGTTCCGAGACGTTCAAACTCAGAGGTTCCACTGTGTTCTATTTCCACGTGGCCGCCTTCTCGACTAATCTACCACCAAAGACGGGAAATAGACGCGTCAACTTCAACCTCCACATTCCGGGTGGATACCTTCACGCGGAGCAGTGACACTTACAGCTCTGATACGACCTCTGAAGTTGGAAAGTCTGGACTGGTCAAGTCACTCATCAGACCTTAACCCAATAGAGCATGCATTTTATCTCCTGAATAGGAGACTGAAGGGAGAAACTCCCAGAAACTAACAAGAACTGTAATGGCCTCAATACGTCGGAAGTAAGAAAGCGTAAGCGCGTCGGCATGAACTGTTTGATTAATGTATAAATCACCGCCGTAACGTCGGATCTCTTTGGGTGGCATCTGTTTGTTTTTTTGGGGGCAGATTTCATGTTGAATCGGCGTTGGGCCGACGTGACAATTGATCACTCTGATTGGCGGTTAGCTAGCGATTCAGCGTGTGGGGCAATAACTGGACTTGATAAAGAATGATAAGAGTCATACATGGTTACTGGTGCCGACTGTCACTCAAAACTAATCAAGGCTAATGCTAAAAACAACGCTAACAGCAAAATACATTTACTGGATTAATTGCCAGAGGATTTTTCTTTGACGACCCATCTTGACAGTAAAAACCAAACTGCTTCATTCCTGCTGTTGTTTAAACACTTGGCAGAAGACTCCTGTAATAGTGTCCTGTCAGCAAATTGTGATTTCCCATAAAACGGTTTGTGTTTCTAGCGCTCACTTGTAACCAAACGAGGCAGCCAAATGACAACTCAACAACTTATTTGGCAACCCTTTCGTGTACGCACACACGTCAAGTTAGCACGGTTAGCATCACAAAGACTTCATAACCGACAACAGACACACAAAAATGCAGACTTGTTGGCTGCTGTGTGTGCGCGCTCTCCCCACGCACAACAGCAGTGCACTGACTTAAAAGAAAGAAAAAAAACAGCAGAAAAATACAAAAAGGGATAGGTGGGGGTGGGGTGCAAATAACTAACCCCCCCTATCACGTTTAATCCGAACCTCATGTAGAAGCTCTACACAACAACTTCAGTGACGGGCCTACAGACAGGAGGAGCACCGCAGAGGAGCGAGAGAACCAGACGAGACACGCCGGCCAGGCGAGCCTGAGCCCCGTGGAGGACCACCGCGTGCACTCCGGCCGAGCTCGGAGTCTGCCTGCCTGCTTACCCCCCTTCCGTGCTTCAAAGCCGGCGTGCAACTGCAGGGCCCAGTGCTTACCATACACCCCACATACACACTTCCTCACACACACATTGTCACACACATTCACGCATCATGTATGGATAGCATGCTTGGTAGCAGCCAGCGGAAAGCCATGCTAAAAACGAGGAGGAGGTGGAGAAGGAAGGGGAGTGAGGAGGGTACAAACCGGCACCCGAAACCAGCCACAGAGACCAGGGTGGAGGGACCTGGGGCCAGTGACGGCGACGACGGATACCCGAGTGCCGACTGACCTGGTCGAGGAGTACCGAAGTCGGCTGGATAGTGGGTCGGATCCGAGTTAAATCCACTCGCACTACAACAAAGAGGCGAAGATGACCGAGCGGCCGCGGAACAGGCCGAAGCAAAGCGCTCTCGGAGCAGCGCAGCGCATGCGCACAGCGCTGGAGTTGGGAAGCGGGAGAGAGCGTTTATAAGTCATAAACATTTTAATAAAATTAATAAAATAAAATAAACGCACTATTTATTAATTTCATAGCGACATCCTATTTTTTCTGTTGTGTTTAATTACAACTTTTCCTTTTACTGAAACGTGGTCATTGCACGTATTTCCTGAATGGCTTGGAGAAATCACAGTCAGTGCCTCAAAAAGTACTGTATTTGACCCTTCCTGATTTCTGTGGGGTTTTTTGCACATGTATTACTCACAAAGGTTTCATTTCACCAAACCAATTTTACATCACACAGAGACAACCCAAGGATATAAATGCAGTTTCTAAATGATGATTTAATTTACCAAGGGAGAGGGTGGAGGGGGAATACAAACCTATATCTGACCTTATGTGAAAAAGTAATCCCCAGCACATAACGACCACCCCTGGCCGACAGCCCCAACTGTCTGAGGCAAGTCGTAGACAATATCAGTCTAGAAAATGTTACAAGGCTATTTCCTAGGCTGAGGTGCTCCAGCGAACCACTCTCAAATCCAGCCATTATCCACAAATTTAGAAAACTGGGAACAACAAGTGGTCGACCAACGGAGATTACGCCAAGTGTGCGACAACGCCTCATCCAGAAGGTCACAAAAAAATCCAAAGAACTGCAGGCCTCGCTGACCTCAGTTAAGGTCAGTGTTAATGACTCCATTATAAGAAAGACACTGGCCAATGGCATCCATCGGAGGGTTTCCAGGCAAAAACCACTGCTGTCACAAAATAACACGAAGGCTTGTCTCACATTTGCCAAAAAGCATCTTGACGCTCCCTGCAGACTTTTGGAGAAACATTCTGTAAACTGATGAGTCAAAAATTGAACACTTTGGAAGGTGTGCACTGTGCAGCCCGGTACACCTGGCGTAAAAATGGCACAGCATTTGATAAAAAGAACATGATGCCAAGAGTGGACCAATTTGTCTGCCCGCCGTTACCCCATCTGTGCCACAACTTAGCCCAGCTTTTACCAGGTCTAAATGTTAGTCTACTGAACCACTGTCAGGTGCGCCGAAGGCATGTACAAGGAAAAGTTCGCCCACTCACCCAGCCTGTTCTGCCAAATTCCCAAACGCAATAAAGGAGATTGACTTGCACCAACACGGAAATCAAGATGTGCCCGTTTTTTTACGCCCGCCCCAGCGCACATGCGCTGTCTACCAAAGCAAAACCTTTGTGTCCTTAGTTCCTTTCTGTGACAATGGTAAACGTTTTTCAGTTTAAACATATAACATCTTGTCTTTGTAGCTCTTTTAGTTGAATATAGGTTGAAAAGGATTTGCAAACCGTTGTATTCTGTTAGTACTTATTTTATTTTATGGTGCTTGTTGATCCAAGCCAAGAGGCCCAGCATCTTTTGGCAATAGAAGATCTCTGTTGCGGTCAGTCCATTGACAAGAAGAAGTGATGTTTGAATGTCGATTATCTTGTTTTTCTTTTCTTCGCGGCGTTCGACGTTGCTCGGGCTGACAAAACAATCCTTTAATTGCGGACTTTGTCCTTCACGCGTGACGTGTCTTTTTTTGAAAGACAGGGGGGAAAAAAAGCAAGCAAAGTTGGCCAACAATGTGGCGTCTGTATTAGCTTATTTAGCCGGCCAAGCCGGGCGTCAACGATGGAAAGCGGCGAGGACGACAAAGTTGACTCGTCATCGTCGCCGTTGCTGGCTTCTTGTCCCAACGACGAGCTGAAGAAGTTGCTTCGTTTCAAAGTGTACAAGAGGAGGTGGTTGGTCCTCCTGGTGCTGTGCCTGCTCAACTGCTCGAACGCCACGGTGAGCTAAATCAATCATGAGATAAACACACGTCGGTTTGTACAATGGGGCGCCTTATCGGTAAATAATACCGATTACTTTTGCTACGATTGGGGTTTTGTAGCCAACTTGTAAGGAAGTTTTGATGTAATCGTAATAGTTATTGAAATAAAAAATAATTTAAAAAAAAGTAAAAACTTGTAATAAAGTACACAAAAAAGTTGTAATACAATCTTTATTAACACTAATGCCATTCCAATTCGGTCAGTTCAAAGTAAACATTATTTGCTCTTTATTATCTTTATGTATGCATTTATGCAGTGTATTTTAACTTCCTCTTTTGTGGTAACGTGATCAGTCTTATGATCCAGTGCAGTCAGCACAACCAGTTCCTGCATGTTACGTTGCGGAGGTGAAACGAAACTTCCTTCTTCTTCCTATTTTCCTTTCGGCTTTTCCCTTCAGGGGTCGCCACAGCGAATCCGTTGCCTCCATCTAATCCTGTCCTCTGCATCCTCTGCTCTCACACAAACTACCTTCATGTCCTCTTTAACTACATCCATAAACCTCCTCTTTGGTCTTCTTCTAGACCTCCTGCCTGGCATTTGGAAACCCAGATAATTTGATTTTGGAGGTTCCACTAGTTAGCAATGCTATGCTTTGTAAACTCTTCGTCATCTTCATTGGTCTTTTTAAAAAAACATTTTTTTTACATGTGTTTATTTCCCAGCTATGGCTGACCTTTGCACCAGTGGCAGACCAGTCTGCCGAGTACCTACAGGCTACCTTGACGGACATCAACTGGTTGTCACTGGTCTACATGGTGGTATCTATTCCGCTCAGCTTCGCCACCACCTGGTTGCTGGACACGGTCGGGCTGCGTGTCACGGTAATTAAGATGGCGTCATATTTGTCGGATGCAGCGCTAGATTCTGCCATCTTAAACGAAAAAGACAGACACCATGTGATCAATGACAACATTTTAGATATCTTCTCAAAAACGTATTGTCCTTTATGTTGTCCCAAACATGTACGGTACGGTTAGCTAAAGACGAAAATGTCTTGGAGGTTTACATACATAGTCTCAAAGGAACCCAACATACCTGTTTTTGTAAACGGAACATTTTGTCTAGTATTTACTGGTTTACAATTGACGTGAAATCAGTATTTTTGCTGTGCTTAGCTCATCTTGGGCTCGTGGTTGAACATGTTCGGTGGCGTCACCCGCATCATTGGCGGCCCGATTGGTAAAGGCTTTCGCATTAACTACGCGGTGGTGATGCTGGGCCAGACGCTGGCGGCGGTGGCGCAGCCGCTCATCATCTTCACACCCACCAAGATGGCGGCGCTCTGGTTCCCGGACCACCAACGGGCCACGGCCAACACGATAGCTTCCATGGGTGAGGTTTAGCTGTGCCTCGTGCTCACCTTTTTTTGACGGCATGCTTGACTGGACAGTATTTGCCTCCGCAGCTAACCCGCTGGGCATCCTGTTGGCCAATTTGGTATCGCCTGCCATCGCACACACATCGGATCGAATCCCTGTACTGGTGAGTTACTCACTCACACACACACACACGCACATTCTTTAACACACTATTATAAATAGACACGCAGACACATACACATGCATGCACACTCATGCTGTACACAAACATTTTCATTAACGGAATAAAATGAAAATGAAAATGGTTAAAAAAACACATCAAAATAACTGAAACTACATCTTACGTTTATAAAACTGACTATAATTATAGCGAAAATGTCCTTCGTTTTCATCTTTGTAAATATCATATTAAATGATATCATAAACGTCGTAAAAACTAATAAACCTGCTCTAAAAGCAAAAATCAAAACTGACTATAATGAAAACCCCAACGTTTTATAGCCCTGGCAAGCGGCACACACACAAGTTTTTGATAAGTAATAAAACTAAAACTACATTTTGTTTACAAATCTAACTATAGTGAAAATGTGTTTGGTTTTCATATTTGTCAATTAATAGCTTTTCAGTGTTTATTTTAAATGTCATTTCAGTATTACTGTACAGCCATACAGAAGAAGGAAGTTTAATACATTTTTTAAAATTATCTTACACTAGACAAATGCTCCATATTTTTTGGGGGGGGAAACTAAAACTAATAAAAACTCAAAACAAGAAAAAAAACCTGAAAAAGGAAGTTTAATTATTATTATTTTTTAAATCTTACACTGCACAAATGCTCCATATTTCTTTTTTTGGGGGGGGGGGGGGGCTAAAACTAATAAAATCTCAAAACAAAGCATCTAACAAACCCACTGAATTAAAAAACAAAAGTCAAAATGAAATAAAAGCTAATGACAGATCCAAAACTGTCATAGCCATGACGACCTCACCTTTCTTCCTCCAGATGTTAGCCTACAGCATTCCCGCCTGCGTGGCTTGTTTCCTGGCAACGGTGGGCATACGCAGCAGCGCCCCGCCCACACCGCCGTCAGCCAGTGCGGAATTTTCCACCTCCGAACCCTTCGTGCAAGGCGTCAAACTGGTATAACGAACGTCGATGCGCTTTTGTTACCGTCAGACAATTGATCACGTGTTTTGTGCGCAGTTACTGAAGAACCGAGCGTATCTGGTGCTGCTGCTGTGCTTCGGTTCTGGCGTGGGCGTGTTCACGTGCTTCTCCACACTGCTGGACCAGATCCTGTGCGTGCAGGGCTACACTAATGTGAGTCGTCTTTGTTTGCTCATCTCAAAATGTTTGGACTTTTGGACTGTTGTGTCCCAGAGGTGAGAGTCATGAGCGAAGTCCGAAAAAAGTCAATATGGTAGTCGTAGGTAAATCGCAATTCTTAACGTACACGTTTCAAACATGACCCAAGCTAAAGGCAAAAAATCAAGTCAAATGATTTCCATCCCTGTGAGTCCAGGCATTAACGTTTTTACTAGTGATGAGAAAATGAAACTTCATGAAGCTTCATTTTCCCATCACTAGTTTTTACTACAAATGAAAACGAAGATAATTTATCATTTGATAAAGAACCTTGTGTTAACCAATAAAATTCAACATCTATTTTAAGAGTGATGGGCGAGTACTAATATCAGTATCGGCCCAATACCGGGCCTTACCGAATGATCTGCCACCATTTTGTGGCTGTTTTACGATCACGAACAAGAAATTATAAATGAGAAGAATAGAAACTTGCCATTCATTTCATGAAGTTTTAAGGAAAAATGTTACATTGGGTTGGGATGGGCGAGTGCTGATACTATGTATCATCGGTATTGAGCCGATAACTGGCCTTATTTCAAGGTATCGGTACTCACGATGGCAGCCAATACCTCTTGGGGCTGCTTTTCGATCAAGAATTAGTCATCAACAAAAATATAACATTGCCATTCATTTCTTGCAATTTGAACGCTCCCCAAAACATATAAATACTTTCTATTTTAAATATCATCATGGTCCCAAAAACGCATTTATATGTTTTTTATTTTATTTTTATTTTTTATGCTAGTGCATACAGAAGGCTTTGATGAAGCCTCTGACCCGAAGAAGTCGCTTCAAACAATGGTAGTTATTACAAAAATCGGCCAGCGGGTGGCAGCAGAGTATAAGAGATCAGCCAGGGCCATCTTGCAAAAGGCTCTTTTTTTAAAGATTTGTAAATAATGATGACACTTAGCTATATTCAAATGCTAGTTGCTGCAAAACGGAAACAGATACAAATCTTTTTTTTTCCTGATGAAAGAAGAGACTCTCATCTTTCTTTTGGTAGGTTCCATGTTTTTATAGCAATAGAACACAATATTCTGTGGTCCTTGCAAAATCAGTCAAAATCCGGTATAACAGCCGGGAGTGAAGGGGGTTGCTTCAGTGAAAATGGCTGGGAGTGAATGAGTTAAGTATCAACCGTTTTTTTTTAAACAAAGCCAATAGTAAATTTGAATTAACATGTTTGCCTAATAGCATTTTTTTGTAATAATTTTTTAATGCAAGCTGCCTTGATTAAAACTTTGCAGATTCCGAAGTTCCGCAGAGTTTCTAATGTATACGATTTTGTAAATGCCAAGTCTCAAGTCATAATATTGTGAACTCAACACAGGACTTTGCGGGCCTGTGCACCGCCCTCTTTATCGTGTTTGGCATCGTGGGCGCCGCCTTACTCGGACTTTACGTGGACAAAACCAAACGGTTCACGGAGGCCATCAAAATCAATATGGCCATCTCTGCCTTGGCGGCCATCGCCTTCTCTGTGGTAAGCACATCTTCTAGCTTTATGTTGTGGCTTTGCACAGTTTGAAGTTGAACACCCAATCCTCCGCAGGTGTGTCTGATGCAGCAGCAGAGCATCGCCTTGGCGACGGTGTGCTCACTCTTCGGCTTCTTCGGGTTCTCCATTTACCCGGCCGTCATGGAGCTGTCTGTGGAATGTTCCTACCCGGTGGGAGAGGCCACTTCGGCAGGACTCATCTTCATATCAGGGTACCAAATCGATCCCAATGAGGAATTGGTTCCAAAATTTGGAAATCCTTTTCAAATAGTTCAAACCAACCGGTTGGGATCATGTAAAAAATTTTGAGTACGGTAAAGCCCCCAACTAGGCTCAAAGCAATATTTTGGCTCCTCGCACATTCACCGTCTGAGATGAGGGTGCTTGACTTTTTCTTCATCTTTGTAGGCAAATCCTGTCCATAGTCTACATTGTCCTCATGCAGTCTTTGGCCATACCCGTCGCAGAGTCGCCACGCTCAACATGCGGGATCGCCCCTCAGAGCTGGAAGGGTAACGTATCAGGGCCATATTGGAGGGGCCCCAACGTACAATGTGGGACAACATGTATTATGTAGCGATCATATCATTATAGATGGATTACAATCGTATATATTTTGTATTGTTTTATAATTTTTTTATACATGTGTATATATTTATCATTTCTATAATTTATTTGAATGAATGACTTCCTTTTTAAATTTTTATATAGTTTATATTTAGAAATGTAAAAAAAAAATTGCTGGATTTTAAACTCAAGATTGACATTTTGTGGGTAATGAACAAATGCTGTATAGTGATCATTAAAATAAATATATACACATAGTATAAATTTATTTCTCTTATATACAAGTGACGTATAAAACAAAATTATTAATAAACGTAAGCCTTTTATTTCAGCAAAGTTAAAAACTATCTACAGCAATGATGAATAAAAGTACGGTATACGTGTTGTATTTTATTAAATAAATTAAAAAATATATTTAATGAATGTCACGCACTGTTAACTGCTGTAGCCCATTTACCATTTAATATTTTTCTAAATTCCAATACGTGATGAAAGGTAAAAAAAAATTAAGTGTTATTTTGTTGTCTGAATTGTTTGATCCCTCAGTATCTATGATGGTGCTGGCACTGCTGACCACCGTTTTCACTTGTGTCTTCATTATCTTCTTCCGCACGCGCTACAAGCGCCTGGAGGCCGAGGAGGACGCCACCTACGGGCGAATGCGAGACAACGCAGCCAACGCCTCCACCAAAGCTATCGCGGACACGTGATCCATAATGATAAAATAGCAAGGAAAGTTTTTGTTTTTTCTCTCTAAGTAACCACTTGGTGCCTTACAGTATGTCAACTTACTGACTCACACACACTTGCACGTCACAGCCAGCTTGATGGAAGTAACGCAATGACCAAAACGAGTCAAATATGGGATTTGCACTTTTTAGAATTTTTTTTTCTTTGTTCTCTATGTAAATTATATTTTTAAATACATAATTGAACGCTGATGTTATTTGAACTCAGATGTTAAGAACTTATTTTTCTTTTAAATTCGACTAGTTTGTACATTCCTGTAAAAGGTTTTAAATAGATAAAATGTTTTCAGATAAATTAAAAACATTAAGAAAATTGGAATTTTACGTCGTTTTGGGCGTAAAGGAGATCAGAAAAATAAAACAATAAAAAATCCCTTTGAGGTGTTTGGTCTTTAATAATGTGGATGTTAAGTGTAAATATAAAACAATGACTAGAAATATATATTGAAATTATTACAATAAAATAACATTCATATATACACAATATTTGAGACAATATGGACGTTTTTTTTAAACTATTGTGTTCCTGAGAAAATGCTGATGTGAAATATATATGTTGATTGAAGACCCTTTAATTTGCAAACTATTAAAATTACATTGTAAATTGTTTTTATAATGTAATGTGTAAATAAGAAAAATATTTAATTTCAAACGTGTGCATTCTGCCAATTTACACCTTTTTACCCACAAAAAGGTGGTTTTAATTTTTTTGTTTTTAAGTATACATAATTAAAACATCGACATTCAAGTCACAATAAATTGGAACACTAAAAATGTATCAATGAAAAATATTTCATAAAACACGTGTATTTTTTAAACTTATTTATTTTCCAGGAAAAATGGCTTTTAAAAGTGATAAAAAATCTGTTTAAAAAATTATTTTTATTAATACAATTTAAATGGGTTTTGTGCATAAAGTGTAAAGAATAATTGTAAAATTAAAGAAATACAGCATTTGGCATTTAACCCTCCTGGTTTAGAGGGCTTGAAACGAATATTTGGTTTAAAATTTTATTTATAAAAGATGTAAATAAAGTCAATTTCAAGGGTTTTAAATGGGTTGAAACTAAGTTTAAAAATATTTAATTTTCATTTGTATTACATTATTTTATCCACCTTTCATAGCATTTGGCTTGAGGATTTTGTTGAGCATAATTTGTAATGTTTTTTTTTTTTAATAATTGCCATTCAAACCTAATTACAATAAAATAATATTGGTAGAATTATAACAATACCCATCACTACATGTAGTAGTTACTACATTGCAATTTTGGTTAATATTGTTTCCATAAGGGCTTAAAAATGAACAAACAGCTTCCTATAATGCTGTATTGATATCACACACGTCATCAAGAAAGCCACCACATCTGGTTTAAAGTAGTGGAGTTTTAATTAATTTTCAATTCCACATAAAACAAATATAAAAAAAAGTTGAAGGTTTTTCTTGGACTTGAGTCTATCAAGGGTGATGATATTAAAAAAAACAAAAAAACAAAGACAAAAAAACCCTCAAAAAGAACATTTTTGTTTTGTTTTTTAAATGAGTGGGATTCTTGATGCACGAGCCGGAAAGTTCCGCAGAGGATTTTCAGAGCTGAAGGGCGCAAAACTGCTGATAGACGGCTAGGATGTGGTGGTCCAGCTCGGCCGTGAACAGCAGGTTTTCCAATGTGCCCATGTACTGCTGGATGGTCACGTGGTGCTAACGAAGAACGGCAGCGTTCGTGTGAGTACTTCATTTTGTGTGCCAGTGTGCTTGTGTGTGTTACCATGAGAAAGATCTGCTGTAGCCTCTCCACGCAGTTCTTGTACCACGGCGTGCTGATGTTGACGCTGCCCGTCTCGCAGCGTACCAGATGCTCCGTCAATAGCATGATGAAGCGCTGCCGGGCCACATGGAAAATTGCGGTTAAATTATGAATGTTTCCTCAAATCATCCCTTCGAGCGGGTAAACAAATGTGATGATTACCTAAGTTGTGAATTTGGGAAGAATTTTTTTTGATACAACAGAAAAAATGTGATAATGACTATACGATAGGAATTTGAAGTTGGCGTAAACGAAAGCTTTCCACCTGGAAGATGACGAGGAAGAGGTTCTTCTGCTCGCTCTGGGCCGACTCCACTTTCTCCTGAAGCCTCTCGATCTGCTCCTCCAGCTGACCCTCCTCATCCTCGCTGTTCTTCTCCATGTCCTCTTCGTCACCGCTGTCCCTCGGCTGCCCGACACAAGCAGGCAGACAAGTTGAAATCCAGCCGCAAATGTTTTATGAGTTAGTAACAAAGGCATTTAATGGCAGTTGTGAGAGTGAAATTTAACACCTGACACTTTTGCGGATATCCCACTTGACTAGTTTCTGTATAGAATGCGCAAGGTTATGGCTCTGACGTGCCAATTTTCCAGAATCTACTACTACTTTCAATATGTCCCCTTTCATTGGCGATCATAGATGTGCTGTTGCGGTACACATGCACTTTACCTTCCCTTTCAAGAGAGAATGTCAGATGTTGTTACTTGTCTACACATACCCTCTTATTTTGCTGCTTCTCCAACTTATCCTTGGCCTCCTCCAGCTCCTTCTGGATCTTTTGGACATGTTTGTTCATCTTCCGTATGGTCGAGTGCAGAATCTCCCAAATGTAAAGTCTATGGCAGGTGGAGGCGGGGGGACAGAACTTGTAGAACTTCTCATTTGTGGAACTGGATGAGGATGTAGACCAGGTACGTACCTAGTGAACTCGTGAGCCATGTCCTGAGAGAAAAGCCAGTTGGCCACAGCAGCGCAGTCCACAATTTGCGTGCGGATCATTTTGTCCACCAGCACGGCGATCATCTGAAGGGTTCATAAGTCCCAGAAAGTGAGCTGGAAACGCCGGCCGATGGCCGCCGAGTGACACATGGGGAGTGTCCTACCTGCGGGTGGTTCTTCCACACCTCGTAGACCACCTTGAGAATGTGCAGTTTGCCCTCGTCGCTCTCTGTCAGGTTCTTCAGGATCTCGTGAAACCTGCAGGGAAGATCAGCACGTCTATATTAGCGGGGAGCGAGCCCTTTTTTTGGAAAATATATGGGAAGGGGGCATGAATTGTCAGCGATGTCATTGTCACCCAAAAAATGAGATATTGTGTGTTTTTAATAAGGGAAAATGGCACGTTGTAATATTGTACCTTATAAAAAAACAGAGTAATAACATAATTAAATAGACGGTAAAGAATTAAGTACATCATGATTTAATGCTGCAACCCAATTCATCCTATCCCAAAAATAAATTTGCTCTTCAAATGAAGTCATTGATTCACAAAAGTTTTCTGGGGGAAAACCTGAACGTCATATTACATATTGGCCTTCAATTTTAATTGAAGCCATCAAAGATGTATTCACTTAAGAATATGTATAAATACACTGCACAATGGGAATCGTTATTAATATTTCAATCTCCTCAAGCAGCTTGATGACATAACAAAAACATTAGAAAGAAAGTATGTTGTAAAATTAACACCCCAACTTTTGGGCAATAGTTACTTAGCAAGTGTCAAGTTTGGAAGGTTCTGAGGTGAACTTACTTGCCGAGGGCGCTGAACGAGTGGCTGAAGGATTTGGCGGCCAGGTGAAGAAGCGTCTGCAGGAAGACGTCCACCTTGAGTGGGTTGAAGCTCTCACCTTCATCTGCCGGGAGAGGAAGAAGCATAAACGTCAAATGATATTTACGTTCATAGACAACCAGCTGACATAAGTCGTTACAGAGTTAAAGATGTTGAATAACTGATCAACAACAAACAACCGTCGTCGTCGTCTTGGTTGGGGTTGGGCACGTCTTTGAGGATGGTGAGAATCTCCTCGTTGGACGCTCGGTTCTTGATGGCGTTGGAGACGGTGACTGAGACGGGGTAACCCGGCAACAATGCTGAGACAATAGGACAAAATGTCAGCTGTGACTGAATCCAAACTTCACATCTTTTCTGCAATTTCGAAACAATGACAAATGGCTTACAAGCGTTTTCGCTGTCGTATTTATAAATGAAGATGGGCTCGGCTGGAATGAGGACGGCGAAGGTGGGCGGGACAATTTCAATTATCCTCTGGTGGTAGGACAACCTACATAACACACATTCGTTCACAGTTAACAAGACGTACCATATATTGACATCACGTTTAATGTATGCACCTCTAAGCTCAGTGGCCTTGTGGTAGAGTGTCCGCCCTAAAACGGGGAGGTCGTGAGTTCAATCCCCGGCCGGGTCATACCAAAGACTATAAAAATGGGACTCATTTGCCTCCCTGCTTGACACTCCGCATTAAGGGTTGGAATTGGGGGGTTAGACCACCAAATGATTTCTGAGCATGGCTCCTGCTGCTCACCGCTCCCTCAGGGGGATGGGTCAAATGCGGAGAAAGAATTTCGCCCCACTTTGGTGGGTGTGACAATCAGTGGTACTTTAATTCTAATACACCATACAGGTATTCCTGGAGTTATGAACATCCGGCCTACGAATGTTCGCAGATACGAACGCTGACTGTCTATAAATGCCATAACCCCGCCAAGCAGCAGCACTGCATACGCACACCCCGCCTGCTGCCTTGCCCCACCCCGCCCCCCTCCCAGTCTGATCGTGATGGTGGTGACAAAAAGCACAAGGCAAGCAATATAAGTGGTGGTGGGAAGAAAAGACAGGCAATCTCCATGGACCTCTTCTCTCTTCTCCACCATCTAAGTAGGCATATTTATTTTATTTTTTATTATGTTATATTATACTGTATAATTTTTTCCCAATTCATTTTATGCATAGATAGTACATGTCTATACAGTATATACTGTACAGAATTTTTTTCCCTTTAATTTGAAATAATTTCATTTTAAAACTCAATTTAATGTCTTGAGTTAATACCTGTAATTACATGACATTTAATGCATGAAACTGTGAATCACTCTGATGGCCCATATTTAAACTATAATAATGTATTTAATCGTGTATACACTAACTTGTAATATAATATGGTCTATTTCAACGACATTATTTGTCAGATTATACATTGCTCCGGAGTTGCACCAGTCAATAAAAAATGCATCATGAAGAAGGAGAAGAAAAAGTCGCTACGGAGCACAAGGTGCATTCTTGGGCGGAAATTTATTTTACACAAACCGAGACCAAGAACAGTAGACCTCAGACATGCCGCAAAAATCCCAGTTCACTAATTGTATGTTTGGAAATATGCTTCAAGCATGCATGCATCACCCTATTTACATTGTTTACCTCAAGTGTATCCTAATGACACCATATGTTATCTTCTAAACACCTCTCCTGCATTATAATTATTAATTACATCTATTCCCTTCTGAAAAACAATTCCATACCTCATACACTTCTGCAGAACCTCTTTGATGAACTTAGGTTTGGGTTTCTCGAGATCCAATGTCAAACAGTCAGCCCTTTACATCAATAAAAAAAAAAAAACAAGAACAAAGGGTCAATCAAGCCTGGTGACTCTAAAAAGATTTAAAAGATTCAATCACCAGTCGTCCCAGCTCCATCTGAACTGGAAGTTGCTCAAATGGTGGGAGAACCAGTTGATGAGTCTGTAACCAGGAAGAGGACCACGGTGAGACAGGAAAAATATGGGCGTGGCCCATCCACAGAGGAAGGAAGAGACTTCTACTACCTGTCGATGCAAGTGGTGTTCATGGTGTCTAGTCGCATGTAGAGCATCTCTGTGGCTTGGGCCAACTGAAGGCACTCAGTTAAAGAAACATTCAACATCCAGTCAGCATTTGGAGCTCCAGCATCCCCGTTACCAATGTTTCAGGCCTTTTATACTGAATTCACAAATACGAATCTTGGAAATGGAAATAAAGTGCCACTTTTAACCATAATGTACATCTGCCTGTTTAATTCCAGACATGGGTCCTTGACGTTTTGTGGCGTTCAATCGTGACAAACAACAAACGTAACCAAGTCAGCCCTGAATTTGATATAGTTTAAAAAATCAAGACATGATTTTTGCTCATAATTGTTGAAAACTAAACTGAAAATAACTTAAATGCTCTCTAATATAGATTAGGATACGACTTGTGGTAGCGAGCCCGGCTGCAGTTTGCAAAGTTCGATCAGCAGTGACGTGTACATTACATCCATGTGAGGTGGCGAGGGCAGCTGAAAAAGTTCTCCAAAAATCACCTGAAGGCAAAAAAGGAGAATTTTGTCAGATATTTGTGCTTTTATATGATTACATCTAACGTATCGAAGAAGTAAGCATACCTCCACAATGTGATAGTTGAGTGGGATCTTATTTTTGCCAGGATAACTGAGCAACTGGGCGGCGCTGCAACGTAAACAAAAGGTAAAGGTTGTATGTGTGTACAGTGATGCCTTGACTTACGAGTATAATTTGCTCTGTAACCAAGATTGTGACAAAATAAAATTATACTTCAAATCTTTTCCCATTTAAATAAAAAGGAAATGCTCTTAATCTCTCTTCCAACCCCACGAAAAATGTTCTGTGTTTTTAAACAAGAAAACTAGCCGTCTGCAGTAGTGTACTTTATAAAACCTTAAAGCTGCTCTTCTGTAACAATTTGGCCAAAAATATCATTACAACAGCCTTTTTTATTTGACCATTTGTGACTGAAACATCTTCTAATTAGTAAATGAACACCGTAGCTGTTCACAATGGGTACTCTTGCAAGGCTCTGGCCAATACTTTTCAGACTGGATTCAGTTTTGAATTTCCCGCCCACTGTCTGCGGATGTGATGTCATGTGCGCATTGTGTAGTTGAAGGGTAAGTGCAGTTTCATTTTTCATCAACAGGTGGCAGTAGTGATTAAAAATGGAATTTTCAGTGTTTAGCAGCTTTAAGTAAAACATAATGGCATGTGAAGAATTAGTTTGTGTCATGATGTTATGCTTCAATGCCCATGGACTTGTTCCTTAATAAAGACAGTACATGAAGAGAAGCTTCACAACTAAGTGACTCAGTAAGTTGCAGTAATATTAGTTGTTTTTTTGCAGAGGATAAAGAATGTATGCCCATGAGCATTGATCTGTTGCCTGTCTAGTGTCTACATGTACTGCTATCTATATTGTGCGTTAGCATTAGTAGTGAAATATTGCAAGCGATGTGGTTTAGTTAAACATGCAGCGTAATTTTCTTTGTTTTATGTTTAAACTTCAACTGGGAATGGCAGTAAACGGGTATTAGCAAGCATTTGACCTCCTGTTGTGAAGTTGACTGTCACGACTAGGTGCTCATTACTCAAAAATAAATAAATAAAAACATATATTGGAGAAAAAAATGGCTGTGCAACTGCTCATAATTCGGAAAGCTCGTAATTCAGGTCATTTGTAAGCCAATGCGTACGCATCATACATAGATTTCAACAAGCAAGAGTATGTACAGAAGAACTATGTATAGAGGTGTACCAAGTTCTACGCTCTTTCCAATGAGTCTTCATGATGCAGTGCAGGTTCTCTTCGATGACAAACCTCTCCACAGAATGACTGCCAGGCATGACTGGACCCTAATGGCAACATACAGTAGTCACACAAGAAACACAAATAATAATGATAAATAATAAAGCATTAGGGTTTGTCAACTAAGGCAGACAGGTACTGTTATAAATTATGGGGGGGAAATGCATAATAGGTCTGTATTTTTTAAATGCACTACAGAATAAATGACCAGTAGAGTATGAAATGTTTTATGAAAAGCTGTTATTTTTCATAACAGCTGGTGACACCATTCGATAACACTAATGAACTGCGGATTCAAATGGCAGAGAAGTGGGCAAACTATGGCTTACTCCATTCTTAATCCGGCCCGCCGAGCATTGTCAAAAGTCATGTAATATTCGATGAATTAAACCACCCTACCGCCTAAAATTGGTTAATTAAAATTCATTCCATTCCTAATGCATTTATCTGATTAACTATTGGTTAATTGATTTATTGTAAAACAAAAAAAAAGAATTGTAATTTACCGCTATAAACATGTGGTATCCTCCCATTTCCAAAGACACTACTTTTCCAGAAAACGAAAAACCACCATCTTGCTCAAGTTACCAAACACCACATCATAATTTACCTTTGTGGCTGACGGGCTTCTTTCCCATTTCTTAGAAAAACAGGCCTAATCAAATGTATGTAGCGTATATGACCTATTTGCACACATCATGTTCAAAATAATTTACATACATTTGATGTTTAGGCGATAAAATGCCGCAATTCCAAGTCGTAATGGAATTTAACAGCTTGAAGTCTCTTTTTTAATTGTTCACTAATTGCCTGACTGCTGCTTATTATGAAGCTAGCTGCATTTAAAAAATGTCAAAAGATGGCTTGTATCTCGAAATTTAAAAACTCTTAAGTTTGGTAACTTGGATCTCAAGGCACTACAAAACTCAGCAGCAGCAGTCACATGCCGAAATGGCTTACCTCAGGTGCGTCGGTGTAGTCGAACACGCGGAAGATAACGCGGGGCATGGGGTACTGGGTGTCGGGCATGTGTCCAGGTGGCGTGAAGGGGGGCAGGTTGTGTTGTAGAGCCTCGCACAGCACGCTGTCGAAGGCGATGTACGGACGCAGGATGTGACGCTCCTGCCAGCGGTCTTTCTTCAGCTTCTGGATCTGCGCCCAAAGGCAGTCCAGGTACTACCAGGACATATAGTCCACGTTAGTGACGGGAAAACTTTATTTTGTTGAAATTATCTCAAATTTCTCGTCTCACCTCCTCTTGAGGGTGGGGCTTCTCGGCGGTCCACACCTGAAGCATGGGGAGGTGAGTCTTCACTCGCCCCCTGAAAAGTAGACGATGCACAATCAGTCAGTGTATCGTGTTTTCAACAGAAAGGGACTCTAAACTGCTGAAAACAGATGTTAGTACAAATGGATTAGCCAGGGACACTGACAAGAACAGTCCCCCAAATTTAGAAAAAGAAAAGAAAAGTTAACCTTCCGTGAACAGATTTTTAATTATGTTTACCAAAAACAAAGTCTTCATCTTATGTTACGGGGAAAAAAAACTGTTAACTTATTGGTATAAAAAAAAATGGGGGGGGGGGGGGGACTGGTAGTAATCCATTTTGTTTTAAGAAAAAAAAGCTGTCATTTTGCAAGGGGTGAAATGAGTTCATATCAATTTATATAAATCAATTCATATAAATTCCTACTTGAGGTAGCCTTCAATCTGGCTGAGGAGTCGGTCCATCTCCACATCTTTCTTCTCATAAAGTTCCTTGCCCACCCACGGTAGGCAGGCCAGCACCACGTACACAAACCAATCCGATCGAACCTTTGCCCCCAAACACACAAAAATCATTTTATGAACCAGGCAAGAAAACGGGTCAGGGGTGAAAAAGGTGAGATGCATTTGGACCAAAATGTTTCCCGTTAATATTTGCCGGGCACTCGTCAAACGGGATGGTGAATTTAAAAGTTCAAAATTTGATGGCGTCAAGAAAAACAGTTTGCGAAAATGCAAACATCTTTATTGGACCATGGATGGATGTTGAAAAAATTGCATGCAAAAAACAGTAGGGATGGGTACCTTTTGCATTTGAAACTGTTCGGTTCCAATTGTCAGTATTGGGGTATCGCTCCCGTACTAAACAGTATCAATTTTTTGTACTTTTGTGCTGTTGTTTGTGGTAATAAATGTTAATTTATTTAACAATAAAATAATAATTTTATAAAAGAACACTCACTTTAACAGTATTTTTTTAATTAAATAAAATCTGCCAAACAATGAAACATCATGAATTTAAAACACATGAGCCCGAGATGATGGAGTAAAAAAAAAAGAAGATTTCATTACCCATGAAATTATAAATATGGTATAAGTATGTGGCAAGTATTGTTCTAAAACTCTATAATATATTGTAACGATGGTAAAGCCACACACCTTACGACATGATTTGAATCGGTGGTTGAAGACTGACATCTGCTGTGCCCGCACCGAGAGGTGGGCGACACGGCGATGCTCCCCGCAGCTCGGCCTCAGCACCAAGAAATCCACGCACCAGGTGGGGCACCATGTGCTAACCAAAGAATGCTAGGAACCGCGAAGCTTCACTTTGGCTTGTCGGCGGTCAAATACCGCTTGCTTCGCCTTCCACCCAAACCCGGAAATGTAGCGTGAATGAAATCCAGCGCGAGTAGGTGATGTCCGTACGCTGGTTGTGGGTGCACTGCTGCGTTCAAGTGCGCCATAGTAAATTATCAACACATCTACTCCCGCACAGTCACAACTTGGTTTGGACCATGTCACCATCTGATTTAACGTGAATCGTTGTCGTCTTCAGTACCCATCCCACCCGGAGTTCTCTGTCACCTACAACACCCCCCCCCCCCCCCCCCCCCCCCGAGAAATTTTCTCATCGGATCTCCACGATTCAAATAGGTGACCCATTTTGGTTTCAAAACGACGAATTTCGCCAAAAGGTGACGGATTTTCATGCCCGATGAGCCCACCAACTAACCACATGATAGCCGAAAAGAAAATACCTGTGGTACATCTTCCTCTTGCGTAACACTGACAAAGTTCTCAAACATGGCCACCATGGATGGAGCAGCAATCACGTGGCAGTTGACCAAGTCGGACAGGAAGCGCACCTAAACGAGACGCATTAATAGGACAAAAAAGGCCACCAACATGGTCACACGTTGCTCTATTTTACCAGGTAAACGGCCTCATTGTACAGGTTGTTCTTCAGAGTCTCCTTCAGTTGCCGGATCATGGCCTCCACAAACTCGCCGCCAAAGTTGTAGTTCCTGGCGTTGAGGAGGCCCACCAGCGTGGTGTACACGGTCAGCTTCTCGGGGAGGAGACGAGCCCTGTAGATGCGAAACAGCAGATGATGACATATCCTACACTGTGTGTGTGTGCTTGTTGAGTGTGTGTGAAACAAGTCATTTTACTTACACTGAACATAAAATGCGAAGGATTTTGTTCTTGTAGTTGGGAAGGTCAGCCTCTAACACGCCGGCGAGCCCCTCCAGGTTGCTCTCCAAGGACGACTTGCTCTGGCCAAACAAACATTACATTACACACATTACTGCTGTTCTACCGCTGTATCCGCTCAGGCATAAAATGGCTCCCAGAATATAACTATAAAACAACAATTTGTCCAAACAAAATTGCGCTCTGAGGATCATAAACTGTACGTTATTTGGGAACTTATCTAATGCTAAAAGGCTAATTGAATATAGCTAAAGTTTCCCCTTAATGTGAAACATGACTTTCAGTACAAAATAGTTACCTTTTCTCCCACATTGCATATCAAAGACTCCAGGCTGTCTTCAATCTCAGTGGGCTCGGAGGTTCTCCTCCTCTTATGATCCTGGCCTCCTGTTGGTTTCACATTGGAGCAGTACAAAAATAAACATGTTAAAGGCATTCAAAACCAGAGCGCTTGTTACTTGCATCAGTGCAATTGTGTCCTAGTGTACTACAAAAATGATACTATTGTTCTGCTGTGGGTTAGCAAATAAGCATTTACAGTGAACTGCTGAAGGAGCGTGGATGTAAACATTGCACATTACAATGTACACAAAAACAGTGTTTCCTTTAAAATTTGTTTTACCAACAGATTTTAAAATGTATTTTTACTTTGGATAGTTGTTTAAATTGATCAACCTAATTTTATCTTTAATCAATTTATTATTATTTTTATTTTTAAATGATATCAATATTGACTCATTTGAAACACCGGTACTTACTTTGGTGATACATATTTCATGTATACATCTTTCAGCCATGTCACTTAGCTGGTGTTTATTTCATCTTTATATTTTTGACCAGGTTGACTTTTTCATTGTAGCATTGACCTCTTATTAAGTTAGTAAAGTTAAATATTATATGTTAAAATAAAATGATTTAATTCAGCCTATGATGGGATCAGTTTAAGGGAGTCAAGTGTATTTAGGTTTTGAATATAAGCAATTATAGCACAAACTTTTGGGGGCGGGTTGTCTACTTCTTGTCACTTACCCAGGCAGGCGAGAGTAGACTGTAATTTACTTTCATACAAACCAAGTTCATTCATTCTCGTAATTTTGATGTGGACATTGTATACATTGGCGCGATGACCAAAAGCTAACACATTATCTGACTGCTTATTTAAGGTTATACAAAAAAAGACAAATGGATAAATAACCCTATGATTGCCTCCTGCGCTACTCGGAGCTAATGCAAAAGCTAAAAACATTGCTCGCTAGTGAACAACGACACAAACAGGTAAGCGTTGTAACTACGCAAGCGAACTGGAGGACGAGAATGAGAACGATAAATTACATTTTAAGCGTATTTCCTGTCATTTTGCTCTCACAGCAATTTATGAACAAATATGCAGCGGGAAGCAGAGCCACATCAAATCCAAGTGGCTACTTGCTACTAGCCACAATTCATTTACCCCAACGTGGAAATACGACTACGTTCAAGTCAAATTTACCGTCATAGGAGTCGCTGTGTCGTCTCCTGGACATGTTTTAATCCGTCTTGTCGTTAGTAGTGAGCGGTGGGGGGGAAACACACACACACATAGAAATTAAAACTAAAACTGGGAAAGGCGCCTTTTCGCGTATCAGTTCAACTTGGAGGTGTGAGACGATAATAGCCTATCTTAGCTTAGTTTATTTTAGCCGGCCCATTCAAGTGAGACACGCTTCCGGTAGCGAGAGCGTGCAACCGCCTCTCCCCCCTCCTTTTTTTGTCAGTCCCGAGTATTCATCTGAATTTTCGTATGAATGTTAATTTGATGGCGGTGAGTTGCAAAAAATAGCTAAATCTATATTGATGGCTTCAGTTGTTTTATACGGTAAAGTAAGACGTAAGATGTTTTTTTTTAAATAAAATATAGAAATGGTTAACTAAGTAAAGTGCAACCACCTTTTCCTTCCGACCTGACCTATTTATTAGGGTGAGCGTTTAAAAAAAATAATCTGAAAGAATGGTTTCAGGTTTTATCTATAGTATTGTATGCATCCTAAAATCTTCTACGCGAATGACACTATTCCTTAAAAAATAAACATAGATTTATAAATTATTTATCGGACCCATTCAAGTAAGAGTGCACTCTCCTATTCTGTCCGTCCTGCCCAGTAGGAGCTTGTTAATTCATCGACGAGCGAACACACACATTTAGCTGCTAAAAATAAACATGAGTTCGGTTTGCTTAGAGTTTCGAGACTGCGAACTAGATAACGCGTGTTCTCCTAATAACGTAATAAAAGAGGAGAAACAGCTCTGTGCGTCGCTTAGAAGGTGCTACAATCTCAACAAGAGGAAGGTGAGTCGAGAATATTACATTCTATTCACATACTATATGAGCAACTAAGTCGTATCATGTCTTAATTTTAAGTTTCAAGCAAGTCCCAAGATACTGCGACAAAAAAAGTTAAGTCGAGTCAACTCAAAATTTCAAGCAAGTTTAGTCAAGTCATGAGCTATGTGAAAAAAAAGTACTAAATCAAGTCATACAATCTTGTTCAGTCGTTGATTAATCAACTTAAGTATTTGTACATTAGCTAATTTGCACTCACTTTGAATCGGTACTATTGTTGTTAGTTAACTAACTATAAACCTTGTATTGCAAAAGCATTTTAACTCGATAAAAATAGAAAAGAAAACGATAGCAATAAACTGCAAGTAATTGATGTCCACCACCCTAAAAAAAGACTACATGCACATGCAGGAAAGATTCTCTGTATTTTCTACTAACAAGCAAGGCTAAGATCAACAACTACATTTAAGATCTGATGTTAGTCTCTCAGTTTGCATGTATCACTTAAACATGACACCAATTACTACTTTCTCACGAAGCCAGTGTGGCATCACTTCAACATTCTTTGACACCAATTAATAATTTTCCCGAGCCAGAGTGTTCCGCCATCTTGTGGAGGATAAATTCCACAGAAATAAACTTGAATAGGTAAATACTTGAACAGTGAACCGTGAATAGGTGCAGATTTACTGTACATTGTAGTCATTAGAGCGCTAATGTTTCTTGTTCTTTTTCAGTCTTTCGCTGCCTTTGTGGCATCCAAGCAGGAAGCGAGTCTCGAGGTGGCGGAGAGTCCATCCTGGCTCTGCTGTGGTCGCGCATTTGCTGAGCATGCTGCCATTCACCAGCACGTCGCCAGGACACACACCGGCGAAATCCAACAGCTGGCACGGGCGCAGTTCGAGCACACGCTTAGGCATCGGCAAGAGGAAGCGGATGACTCCAAATTGAGTGATGAACGTTTGTCTGTGGATATCTCTGCGTGGATGCCAGACGTTGGTCACATCCCGGAGGAGCAGCTTGAGAAGTAGCCACATTTTCATTACATTTTATTTGCAAATTTGGACTCAGTTTAACTCCATTCTTCTTCTTTTGATCAGAAACCCTGGCAAAGTTCTGCTTTACTATCGCTACTGCAGCGTCGAGGAACCTCACGTTGTCTGTGCTTGGCAGAGAGCTTTATGTCAACGCCTCCATCTAACCGGCAAGGTATGCAGCTATCCGGAGTAGATGTTAAATGCAATGGTTGGAAGCTTAATTGGATTTTCAGATATCATTACTTTACTTGAGTATTTGTTCTTCTGACGAAAAATGAATTTCCACCTCTGGTGAAATGTTCCGTAGAACCAAATGAGTGTTGTCATTCAGGTGAGGGTGGCCACAGAGGGCATCAACGGAACAGTGGGGGGCACCCACGTCGCCATTGAGCTCTACATGGACACAATGTGCTCAAATCCTCTTTTCCACATGGACAAAGATGATTTTAAGGTATGTTATTTGTGTAAGATTCATATTCTTTGCAGAGGATAAAAAAAATCCAGTATATGATTGTTAGTCTTGTTATATTGTATGTCTACATTGCTGCACCATTTGTGTTCAAATATCTATTTTTAGAGTGTTAAAACACAGCCACAGAGAATCTAATCATTACCTGTTAGCAAACCAAAAGTGCCTAAGCTATGTGGTTGTTTGAAAAACACATAATTTGATGGTAAACTTCAACTGACAGTGGCAATAAATAGCTGGATGCCTCATTTTTTTTAACACTATTTCTATTCTTTCTGACGCTGTCACCATACAGAGCTTGTAACTCAAGTTTGAACTGGCAATTCAGAGCAATAAATAATCTGAACTTCGGCTCTTATTTCAAAGAACTCATGAATTGGGTTAGTTGTGGTTTAAGGTTGCTGCCGCCCCACTTGAGCGCAATGCAAGTGGACTTGATGAGTCTAAACTTCTAAAATTGCTCTCTCTAGGATGACAATTGAACAGGTTCTTCTTTTGTTAATGCATCACCCTCTGAATGTGTGTGTGATATCAGACAAGCAATGGTGGTCCAGAGTGTTTTACCGATCTGAAGGTGGGGGTCTTCAAGGAAATTGTCCCGATGGGATTAGACCCTGACGTCCTCTCCTACCAACTGGCAGGTACCGTTAACGTGATGAAATCATCTTTTTTGTTGTTGTCATATACACACATATACAAGAAACTTGACCTCTGCATTTGAGCCATGGCAGCAAACACACATTGTTAATGGCACACACTGAAACAAGGGGTCGTCTTCAACCAGGGTCTCCACGGTGGCAGGTGACAGTCTTAACCACTTGATCATGGTTGCCCCGGTTGCCCTATTTATGTTCATGAAAATAAGGTGACCTACATCGCTTACATTTTCACTCACACCAATTCCAATGAAGTTGGGATGTTGTGTAAATTGTATAAAACAACAATAGCAAGAATACATTAATTTGTTTTCAACCTTTATTCAATTGAATACACTTAAGATAGATAGTTCATGTTCAAAGTGATTTTTATTTATTTATCTTTTGCAAATGTGCTCTCATTTTGAATGTGTTGCCTGGAACATGTTAGAGAAAAAAAAGCTAGGAGAGGGCAGCAAAAGACTTTGAGTAAGTCAAAAAACAAACAAAAAAACACCTATTTGGAACATTCCACAGATAAACAAGTTAATTGGAAACAGGTGTGTGCCATGATTGGGTATAAAAGGAGCATCCCCCAAAGGCTCACTTGTTCCCAAGCAAGGATGGGGTGAAATTCACCACTTTATGTATAACTAGTCTAGTGGTTTAAGAAAAAGGTTGGCCAACGTAAATGTACTATTAAAACGTGATCTTTATCTTCATCTTCATCTACAGTCCATATCATCAAAAGATTCAGAAAATCTGGAGAAATATCTCCACATATGCATCAAGGCCAAAAACCAAGTATTAAATGCCTGAGACTTTCGATCACTCAGGCAGCACTGCATTAAAAACCCGCAACATTGTGGAAATTAAATTACCACACGGTACCTGGAACCCTTCAGAAAACCATTATCAGTTAACACAGTTTGTTGCTACATATACAAATGCAACTTAAATCTCTACCATGCAAAGCAAAAGCCGTATATCAGCAACACAGAGTAACTCCATAAAGGAACATTTGGATTCTTATTAGTGTAAAGTTCAATTGTATATAGGTTGAAAAGCATTTAAAAATCATCATACTGTATTCTATTTTTATTTAAGTCCCAACTTAATTGAACTTGGGGATTTATCATCGTCATTTGCTGCAGACAGCAAATAATGATAAGAGCCCAAGTATTATCTATTTTTATGTTTTAATTTATATTTGTATAAAGCAGGTAAGTCATGTATTGCACCTGTTTTTTTTTCTGCCCAGGAGTTCATCTGGAGCCTGAGGAGTTTCACAAAGAGGTGGAAGCCTTGTCGGCCAAAGGGGATTCACGCAACGACACCGTCCTGCTGGACTGCCGCAACTTTTACGAGAGTAAAATTGTACATAAGAACCTCCATTTACTGATCACGCCACTTGTACGCCTTTGATTAAAAACTGTTCCGCCATCAGGGTCAGTTCTCACGCTGTCTGGCCCCCGACATCCGCAAGTTTAGCTACTTCCCGGACTATGTGGACCAGAACCTGGAGCTCTTCAGAGACAAGAAGGTGCTCATGTACTGCACCGGAGGCATCCGCTGCGAGCGAGGATCTGCTTACCTCCGCTCTAAAGTGAGTTATTTTGTTTTCTTTTGTCATTATTTGTAATTATGGAATGTCTTGAGTAGGCGAGTACCAGTTTGACGGTTTACCGTGTTTCAATTACCATTAAAACGATCAGTTACAGTTTTCTTTTTTGACGGGACTCCACAGACAACATCCCACTGTAATAATATGATTGGCTGCTTTCAAAGATTACTAAACAGGACTCCTCTTTGAAGTTAATTGTGAGAGGCTAGTCTTTTTTTTCCCCCTTCTCCTCAGCTGAGCAGGGAGGGGAGGGGTGAGCAGAGCACAGAGAGGGAACGAGGGCAGGTAGTGAGGAAGATGAGAGAGAGCAACTGCGCAAACTCCAACATATTCACTGTACATGGATGTCTTTTTGCGATGTTGATTAACTTGCATTGTCCTAATAAAACAAACATGATGTCACTGGGTAGTAGTTAGCCTCCAAAGTCAACATGACTAGCCTACAGGTCTATTTTAAAAACAGCTCACCAGTGGGACCAGATAGGACTCTGTGACTTACTAAGAAGAAGTTAAACAGAAGAAGAATTTTAATCTTTCTTTCTATTCTTTATTTTATAAAAAAAAAAGAAGATTGTTTTCCATTAGAAAACATGTTTTTTTGTTTTGTTTTATTTACTAAAATGTTTTTTTTAAAGCTGTACTTTACAGCTGTGATTTTAATACCGTGATGCCATGATATTTTTGCTCACAGTTATCTTACTGTCAAAATCTAGTATCAACCCAAGCCTTGTCATGAATGAACTGACCAAATTGTGTTATACTACTGATGTTCTACCAGGGGGCAGCATCAGCATAGATGTATGATAGAACATTCGACACCCATCATTTTAAATCCAGATCTGATTGGGTTGTTTAGCTGCAAAAATGTAATTTTAAATATTTTCTAAATATTGCTAATTGATTTATTATGCTAGGAATTATTTTAGGATTGTAACGTGTATAATCCACAATTTTTATTTAAGAATATTTTTTTATGATTATTTTAACATGATCAGGCACTTCAAATCTCATCAAACAGGATTATTTCTTGTGTTGGATTCATTTATATACCGGTATTCAAATGTACTTTCTTTCTTCGATTTTAAATTGATTTTGTTATATATTTCTCCAATTGTTTTTTAAATATATGTTTTTATTTATATTTTTCACATTTGATTTGTCATTATAATGTGAGAATTATTTATTTTGTTCATTTAATTAATACTATTTATATATTTCAACTTTTCAATGTATTTTTCGTATAAGTGACTGTGAATATTTTTAAATGTATTTATTCAAATAGAAATTATTTGTATTCATTATTTGTTATATTTTATTAAAATATCATTGATATGTGTTATTTCAAATGTTTCAGTGGAAACTCAAAGTTAATTTGTTGTGTTTATTTAGGATTTTTGTAAATCAAACAGAAATATTTTTTTATTGTTAATGTGTTTTATTATTGTATTCTTTATTCATGTGTAATTTAATTAAATTATTTTTGCAATTTATTACACTTGTCTATACATATTAACATTCAGATTTATTTAGGCATTTTTAGTTTTTTTTATAAATAAATAAAATTAATCAAAGCAGGAAACTTGTGCTTATTTATGATTCTTTATTCATTGGAAATAAAAGGTAGTTTTTAATGGGTAATGTTGTATTTCTTTATTGTAATTTAATTTCATTAGATTTTTTTATTGTTATTATTATTTTCCAATATTAAAATTCATTGAAATAATTAGTTTCCGTCAAACAGGTTATTTTTTGTGCTGTAATGGCTATTGGGAGCTAAAAACAACAACAAAAACTAACCTTTTGGTATTTCTCAAGTGCGCTGGTGGAGGGAGGTATGCCTGTTTTGTCTGATTTTAAAAATGTATTTTCCTATTTTTAGAACGTGTGCAAAGAAGTTTACCAGCTGAAAGGGGGAATCCACAAATATCTGGAACGCTTCCCGGATGGCTTTTACCGCGGGAAGCTCTTCGTTTTCGACGAGCGCTACTCCATCTTTTCCAATGATGACGTAATCGCTGGTGAGTCCCACCGTTTCCCTCCCATGGGCCCCCGATTCTTCGGCCCCACTTCATGACTCTTAACCTGAATTTGACTCTAGCCTGCAGGTACTGCGAACGCCCCTGGGATCGCTACCAGCTGTGCACCACACGCTTCTGCTGCCAGCTGGTGCTCTCCTGTCCCATTTGCCGCTCTGAGGGGCACACCGCTTGCTGCCCTGGCTGCTCTAGCGACGGCGCACGGCGCAAAGAAGAGTGCGAGTGCACCGACGGACGTCCCAGGATTCCTTAAGATGTGAATAATGATGATGGGCCACTTAATTAGGTACACTATTTTTTTTACCCCTGTTGTACAGCCAAATGAGGTGACCAAAATATTTGGAACAGGTATCAGTGTGACGGAGTGCACTTCAAACTACAACCACAATAATGAAAGCATTGCAACACTCCGTGGTGGGTACAAATACTTAAGTCGATTTTTCAGGTATCTGGGCTAGGGATGTAACGATAATGGTGATATTAAGAATTGTCACAATGTTGTCGTGATGTTACGGTTTTAAAAGTAGCACATGCCCGTCATTACTTTTCACTCGCTTCAGCCGAACACAGCATTGTGGCCTACATAGAACGTGATCCTTTGCACCGCTGAGGCAATAGGAATACATGACAAAAATATGACTGGCCAAGTCTATTTCTTTGTCACTGCTAGTATCATGAGCTTTATTTTATATTTATATATATATATATATATATATATATATATATATATATATATATATATATATATATATATTACGAGTTTTTACATATTGTGAGTTTTTTTTTATCACCAACCTCCCCACAACAGGTAGCTGTGCTTTCTAGCACATAATACACAAGCTAACTTAATGTGCTTCATGCAAGCAAAGACGCAGCACCTTTAAAGCGTTTAGAAACATAACTACTCATTACTTCATCAACATATACTGGTTACGTAGCTCTTAAAGTCTCAAAAGGCAGAAAAAACTGTGATATCAGCGACATGGAGGAAAGTGAACCACAGATCATTAACGGCTAATGTGGAACTGATTGATACTGAAATAGCTCTTTCAGCTCCAAACAGTTCAGATGTGGTTTGTGATTTTTGTGGAAAAACACAAGGAGATGTGGCAAGACAACAAGCCTTACTTCAAAAAATGCTTCAGGTTAAACCACAACACAGAACACAAGGCATTTATGATGAGAAAGAGTCGCTGACGACGCAAGTGGCGAGCTTAGTGTGGTTCCTGTGGTGCTGCAGGCAGACGCTATCCAGGTATAAGTAGGTCGGAGGTGCTGTTGCTGTTAATAAACACGGTTATGGAAAGAGTAACAAAATAAATACATGCTTCAGCGAATTGCTGCACGAGTTCAGCTTGGTGTACTAATACGTTAATCTCACACAGGCAAAACAACATAGATTTATTCAGGTAAGGCATCAGTTATTTACAATCCATGAAATTTGCTGTCACAGTTAAATTTATATTTGAAAATGTGGGTGTTGTCAATAATTATTTTAAATGCTCATTAATTTTTATTTAATACTCACTGGCAATTTCAATTTTAGTCATCCAGTAGTGTTAGAACAGCAAGTTTCTCCAATACCAGCTTGAACTTTATTTGGTATGGGATCTCTAAGGAAATCGATGTTATCGAACATAAATAGTTGAAGGCCCCAAAAATGATTTGTGCTCTTTGTACTTTTTACGAAAGCGGAGCGTTTTTTATCCTTGATTGGGCATGTGTACCAAATGAAGTAGCCTGTGAGCTTAACTTAAAAAGGGATTTTAGTTGCACTGTACATGTTTGTTCGCTTTGATATATTTTACTAATAAAATATTAATTTTGGATGCAAAATTAGGTCTTCAAATGCAGGGTAAATGTGTCTATGAGTGCTTTGTAGAATGTAAGTGTGAACAAATTCAAAGGTGGTGATTATGATTCACTGTTCAATTTTGTCCTGTTTCAAAGCTTGTTTAGTATCGGAATAAATAAAGCAAATCGCGGAAGGAGAAAAAAAAACCCTCAACATTGTCTTTTGCTTTTGCCCATTGCACAACCGTAACTGAGAAATGTGATTGGATCCAAAGGGTTATGTGTGTAGTAATGCATTATAACTGACAGATGGCGGCATTTGTCCGTCGTCCGTTCACAATGATTTGAAAACAGCCAGTGATGTTCACAAATGTTATATTCAATTGACTCATGAAGAAATAAAGATCCACCCTGTGTTTTATTATTTATCTAAAATCAACTGTAAAATGGTGCAATTTGTGGCTTCTATGGCTTCTATTAGGAAGATTGATGTTACCACATTTAGTAAGATTAGTACTAATATATTTTAATAAAAAATCCTTTCTAAACAATATCTTTTAGGTATTTTTTTCTTATTCTTATACAGTACAGTCATTGCATTTCGTCATTATTTGACGACTGTCGCAATGAACATGCTCCAAATTTTTCTTCCGACGCGCCCGCACTCTAATTGGTCAGCACGCTGATTGGCCTCGCCTCTCATTGGCTGAAAGTTCCGTGCGTGGGCGGCGACGCTCAGTCCAGAGAAAGCCTCTGTTTTCCTGCCTGCGGCTCAAAGTTTGAAGACGCGGAGTGGAGCACCCGGGGCGCTTTTTTAAATGTAGTATTACCCCCACTTAGCGTTTTTGACTTATTTGATATAGCATTTTGTTTTATTTCTGCTCTTAAGATCGTCGTTCCTGCTGATGCTTGATATATTTTCAGGAAAGAGGCGAATCAAACTGCTGGATTAAGCCATTGACGTCATTATTCTATCCGTTAATTTTTTTGTTGGGTGGATTAGCTAATTTAATCATCTAATGGCTGGTGGACATATTTTTAAAAAGTAAGTGTCATTATACATGCACCTAATTAAAGTTTGCACGTGTCACGTCTTAATATTTTTTTCTTGAGTGTATTATCTGCTACACGTTATTTTCAAACAGGTGGCCCTTTTATGAAGTCTTATTACAATCCGTAATTAGCCGTAACATTTTTTTTTATTATTTTGTAAAGTGACGTCATAGTCTTGCTGCGTTGTTATTTAATGAGGACATGTTCACAGTAACGTTAAAACTACAAAAATAGGATTTTCTTCACATTAGTCATTAGTTTGGCTCTTTAAAACCGACTTGACATTTAGACTGATGTGGCAGATTTCTGCTGTTGCGTCAAACATTATTATACTATTTAAATAAAAGACTTTCCTTGCAATATGTCAACTTAATCTTTACAAAATAGATACGAAATCAAAAAGTCACCCATACCAGACAGGTTGACGCCATAAATAATATGCATTGTAAACATGTACACATTTTTAATAGGTTATACACACTTATACAGTATAGTCATATGACAGTTCATATTTAGCTACAAATTGTTCTTTTTTTTTACTTAATGAATTGATATCAAATCTCTGTGGGGAGTGTGGTGTTGAGTGACAAGCAGAGTTGTGAAATTAAACCTACAAAAATGGGATTTGCTTCAAAGCTGTCATGTATGATCTGTTGCATTTTTAGTTGATCTCCTTAAAAGGTGGCATTAAGAATAAATCTAGTCAGATACTGAATACAGAC
The DNA here is from genome assembly GCF_054856555.1 of Leptonotus elevatus. Lineage (NCBI taxonomy): Eukaryota > Metazoa > Chordata > Actinopteri > Syngnathiformes > Syngnathidae > Leptonotus > Leptonotus elevatus. Next base: position 10,260,491 of record NC_141247.1, read on the forward strand.
TTTTTACATGTGATTTATGACTGATGTGGCAGATTTCCACTAAATACTCTTATTTAATGAGCAGCAATAAAACCACTCTCCTTAAAATGTATCAGTGTAATCCTTATAAAGTAGTTTGATAAGAAGCCCAATCATGGGAAAAGAGACACACTGGACAGGTGGATGTCATAAATCTCACTATAAATAATAAATGTTGTATAGTTGTAGGATATGTCAGTTGAGTTTTGACAGGTTTATCGACCCGCCGTCCCATCACATGCATGTGATTTGCTCTAAAAGCTCTAGGAATGACAGGAGATGTGTCCTGACCGTCCTCTTGCTTTATTTTCAACCGTGTTTGTCCATCAAGGAGTGTAGAGGTCGAACTGAATAGACAAACAGTGCAACTGTGAGGAGGAAAAGACGGAAATGTGCGGTATGCATATACGAGAAAAAACTAATGTGACAAGAATGCAATCATACCAGTACAAAAAAAAAGTCAAAATAATATGGTAAAAAATCATTTTTACCTGAATAAATTGAGAAAAATCTGTTTTATTACAATAAAAAGCAATGTTTTGGAATAAATTAGCTGGGAATACTGTGTGCGAGAAAAAGTAACGAATAATAGAAAAGAATAAAGTTGCAATAGTATGAGAAAGATGACCAAAAACATGAGAGTAAACTAAAAGAAAAAGCCTTAATATTTCAATAACAAGCAATGCTACAAGAATAAACATGTAATATTATGAGGAAAAAGCCACGTTACAGGAGTAAAATCATAGTATTAAGAGAAAAGGTCACAATAATAAGTAATGCAGCGAGAATAGAATCACAATATTATGCTATTAAGTAATACCAATAAGAGAAGAATGAAGTTGTAATACTTGTTACTAACATAACTTTGAGATTCATTTTTGAAAAATAATTTCCAATTTAATACATTTTGTAGAAATTTTATTTGGACGTACGCCGCCATTGTTATTTACGTCGCAACGCATTCCGTGCGCAGTGACGTAGAATGGCGGCGTCTGCCGAGCAATGTAAAATGCCTATAAAGAAAGCAAGGTAAGACTCGTAGCGTTCCTAAAGAAACAACACGCGATCGGGAGAGCCACCCTCTCCAACGCTGTCCTCTCGTCATTCACCAGACGCATTCAAGAGTTTTGATCGTCCCTTTAGGAACGCTACGGAGGCTTACCTTTCTTTCTTGATAGACGTTTCACATTGCGCGGCAGAGAGCAAGCCGCCAGTCCACGTCACTACGCACTGAATGCGTTGTGACGTAAATAACAATGGTCTAAATAGGTCTAAATACAATTTCTACAAAATGCATTAAACTGGAAATTATTTTTCAAAAATGAATCTCAATAACAACCAAATAAATAATATAGAACAAACTTGTCATGACAGTCGGGGTTCCTTTAAAAATTTCCAGAACAAGTAATGCCACAAGAATGAGCTGGTCAAACATGAGAAAAAATTATTTGGTGACTCACACTAGCACACCAAGCAACCCTTACACATTTAACCAACCCGCTGCAACAGAAAAGTCACACTTAAGTGGATACTTTCTTTCTAATTAAACCACAAACAAGCTTAAAAAGGAGTAAAGGATTGAATGATTAAAATGCACATCCAAACTTGCAAATAGCTGATAGTCATTGACATGCCATTATCTACAAAGTTTATTGACAACAACAACCATTTTTCTTCTAGGCTGAAGACGTCTTCTAAAACCTCTGTGATGACGTCAATGTTCTTCCACCTGCTGCTGCTCGAGTCCATCTTGATGTGCAGTGCGGCCAGAGGTTAGTGATGTTCAGGAAATGTGGAATGTGTCCCAATATTTTTGCTTCTTTTTGCGTCACTACATGTCGTACTGTTGACGTGACTCTCCGTGTGTGGTCTTGTTAGCTGGGAGGTGGGTGGGCAGAGTCCCTGCAGCAAAGACGCTGCAGCTGTGGTTCTCAAACTGGGGTGCCCGGATCCCCCGGGATCGCGAGACGTCACAAGGGGGATTCACAAAATCATTTGAAATGAATTAGTTATGTCATTTTATAAAGTGCATACCGAGTGTTTATATGGGAACCGGCAATTTGAAAAAGATTATGCTCGTCTAGTATGTTTCTTATTCTTAGCTAGAATAAAATTCACTCGTTTTTTTTTCAAGTCACTAGGGGGTTAGAAAAGTGGCTAAATATAGCGAAATATAGCTCTGTTCACAGCCATGTTGTTAGTGGAAGCTGTGCACATCAGCTAGCGACAATGGAGGAATATTGAATTACATTCACTTACATTTGGTTAAGTTCCTTTTTATTACACTTATAATACATACCTAACCACCTATTTAGTGAGTTACCCATCTACTATACCTAATTACCCACTCGCATACCTACCTACCTACCTACCTGCTAAATCACTAAGCAACCTACCCACCTTCTGAACCGACCTTCCTGTGTTACATACAATTAACCAACCTACCTAATTGCACACAAAGAACAGTTGGGTTAAAAATAACCCAAAGTGTTGGTACAAGTTTGTGCCCTCGTGGAGCCTAGACTGGCCAGTTGTGGAGATTTAAATTATATGGGGTGGATGAAAGTCTGTCAATGTGATTCAAAGCCAAACAACCCATATGCTGGGTCAATACCACATATATTGAATTCATAAAAACATTTTATAACCCAGCGATTGAGTCGATCAAGTAACTCATCTTGGATTGAGAGATTTTGACCCAGCAAAAAAAATAATAACCCAAATTGGATAAAACATTTAATTTCCCTGCACTTAGGAAGATAAAACGACCTAACAATTTTTTATTGTGTACTTACTTACATACCAACCATGGTAATACAAATATTTGTGTTTAATTTTGATTATATATATTTTTATATATTAACCAAAAAAGGTTGTGGTTGTGTACTTTATATACTGTATGTTTGACTGTATTTTAACTCTGTGAAGCACTTTGTGAGTCATCTCTTTAAAGATACTTAAAAAAAATTTTTTTTTACTTACTTCCAGTACTCATTTTTAAGTTTCTCCCCTCTAAGGGACCCAAAAAGGTGAGAACCCCTGAACAACAGACAAGGGTGCCCCGTGCAGATGAGCGGACGCTAACCATCGACGGAAGCCACCAAGATCGTGCCGCTAGTGGTCATTTTTTCCGCCACAACAAAGGGGCATTCAGCCAGGCGGCGTGCAGCCACGGGACCAAAAGTAAACACAGGGGCCATAGATGAGTAGATCAGATTAGGCTGTTAGGGATGTTTGCTGGACATTTCCTCCTCCTTCGTGGAAGGCAGGCAGGAAGTGACGCTGGAAGCCAGGAAGCACGCAGAACAGCGGGAGAAAACAAACAAGAGGCCAAATGACCAGGAAAGCCCCTTTCTCATGGGTTCTCCCTGGGTTCGTTCTGATCAGAACACTTTTTCTGTGGAGTATTTACAAGCTTTTTATTGTTCTTTAATACTCTCCTTTTTCTAAATCGCTTTTTATATGATACCAAAATACAAAGGAACCCTGTAAGAACATAGGAAGCACTAGCTTTGCCATTTACGTGGCAGGGAAAAGGTTTATTAAAATGTGTTGAGCAGAAAGGGGAAATTGGAAGCACATAATTGTGTCAAATTACACTCAAAATTTGTGGTCTTCCTCCACAGCCTTTAAAATCAATGAGCGTCTTGCTTCGGATGTGAATAGTCGTCAGCGGTAGGAAATGGAATAGGTTTGAAGGAGTCAAAATTGTGTCACAGACATTTGGACGGCAGCTGTGGAGAAGGCCAACATTTGCTTTTTACATTAGTGCTTAATGAGAACAACTCGGCCTCCTTTTGAAGTTTGCTGCTGTTTTGCTGCTACAAGTTAGTCTCACTGACTTCCAAAAGACTATACAGCAAACCTTTGATGTGGAATTCAACTGATATTTTGGGACGGGTGGTATGTCAACTATGAGCATTAGCATTAGCGATCCTGTATGTTGTGACACATATTCCAAAAAAGAAAGGAGTAGTGCTATTAAGACAATAGCTGGATTCCCACCAACATCCAGGCCCGCTCTCATAAGCCCTCTTAAAGCCACATCAACCCTATGAAGGCGTATGCCTGTGGACCCCCAACCTAAAGCTCACAGACACCCAAGAACCCCAATTTGAGAACTACTGCTGGCTGTTCAAATCAATACCGCCTATCCCAATAGTTTTGCCAAAAGTTGACATCGTCTTTCCTCCTGTGAGTGTTAGTCTGCATCACACAGGGCCCTCTCGCTCCCTCCACCGGACAACGCACACTTGAGCAAAAATAGCCTGACAAGTCTAAACGCAGTGTCAGTAATTTTGTGTTGTTAGCTTGCGGTTTTGACATGATGTTTAGGAACTGTCTGCAAACCTTACCCCCATTCACAATATGCTATACATGCAATATAATCACAACATATGGTATATATGGGTAGTTGTATGGGTTGGTTAATTAATTAGTTTGTTGGTTAGTTCCTAGGTTGTTTGGTTGCAGTTACCATCTTTCCCGGACAAATGAGTGCACCTAATTATAAGCCACAGCCACTTAATTACAAAAAAGAAAATAAAACAATTTACATATGTAGACTGTACTTGTTTATAAGCCGAAGGTGTTGGTTGATTAGTTTTTTTTTTTGTTTTTTTATTACTTGTTTGGTTAGTTGTTTGATTAATTACTTGGTTTTGTTGGTTAGTTACTTGTTTGGTTGTATTCATTTGTTGGTTACTAAATTAAATGGTTAATTGGTTGGTGCATAATTAAATCATTTGTTAGTTCTTTAAATTCTTTACTTGTTTGGTTGGTTGATTACATGGTTGGTTTGTCTGCTGATTATTGGTTGTTCATGGTGTTTGTTAGTTACTTGGTTGTTGGTTGGTGTGCTACTTTGTTCTTTTTACTCAGTTGGTTTGTAGTTTGGTTAATTCAATGGTTGGTTGATGTTGGTTGGTCTGTGGGCTAGTTTTGTTGGTAAGGCTCTCAACCAAGTTTATTGGTTAGTTAATGAAATATTTTATTGGCTGTTAGTTACTTGGTTGGTTGGTTATTAAATAGTTAAACTGAACATTGGTTTGTTACAGTACTTAGTAGGTTGTTATGTTTTATGATTCACTGGTTAATTAAATGGTTAATAATTTGTTTATTGGGGTATTTTCCATTACTATATTACCTCGTTGTACAACCGCTGTTAATATGTCAGATTTTCATGATACTTAGCCCATCTCCCACTTTCAATGAGTGAGAGGTCTTAAATGTTATCAAAGTAGCTTAAAAAAGTGTTCCAAGTACTCAATTTGACTTGCTTAGGACTAAGGATTGATTGATTAAGTCCCATTACTTTTGTCTGTGACTGTTATAGGCTTCTTGTGTGGGTTTGTTTGCCGCTCGGCAGTCGCGCTGCAATCCGGATGCATTCTCGTAAAGACCAAACCTCAAGTCAAATATAAAGATGTGGCCGACAGAATTAGAAGCTGTCTGTCATTGTTGTGGCACAGCATGGCTGACATGTGCAAACCTTTCTCGCCATCCCAGTCCCCCGCACCCCCCCCCCCCCAAATCTCCCTTCCCTTCACCCTTGCCGCCTCAGTGCCAGCTGCTGATGTGGAATCCACACCACAGAGGGAATGTGAGAGTAGTGTGAGAGATGTGGGGGTGGGTGTATGCTGGTGGGCCCGCAAAAACCACAGCTCTCAAGACGTCGTATCTAGCCACCAAACTTTTTTTTTTGTGTCGCCTCGTGTAATTGATAAAATTCATTTTTTTAATGTTTAGTCGCATTGCTTTTGTTAATGGGTCAACCATTGCAATCATTGCAAAAGTCCATATTTTAACCTGAGTGCAATATTTTAGGACAAGGAACCATATGGAGGCCGCACGCCTTACTAGAATGCAGCGGAACCCAGCCAAGTACAAAAGGAGTTCCGGAAAATATGGAGAGAAAAAGTTATTAAAAAAAAAAAATACAATAAAAGAAATGCATGTTATTCTACTGTGATTATGGAGTACATTACAAGGAGTTATAAGGAAACATGCAGTATGAGCCAAAATGGATGCCACGTGCTTGCCAGCCAATCACTAAAGAAAGGTAGTGATAATGTTGTTTGGTTGGTTAGTTACTTAGATTTGCTACTTGATGGTTTGGCTAGTCGGTTGGTTTATGTGTTTGCTACTTGGTTTTCCAGCTTGTGCAAGTTGCTTGCTCAGTTTGACTCTTGGTTTGTTAGTTACTCGGTCATTTGGTTTTGTTAGGTATCGGAATAGTTGGTTGGTTGGCTTGTTACATGTTGTAGTAATTACTTAATTCCTTGGTTGCTTTTTAATATGGACATTTGAGTAGTTAGTTGGTTGGTTTTGTTCGATGGCGGTGTAGTTGATTGGCTTGTTTGAAACTTATTTGGTTGGTGTGTTGTCTGTCTGGGTACATAGTTGGTTTGTTAGTTTTGACTTGTGAGTCAATTGGTTGATTTTGTGGCTTGCCACATGGTGGGGTAGTTATCAGGTTGGTTTGTTACTTCAGTTATATTGTTTGGTTGGTCTGTTGGCCAGTTTGGTCAGTTGGGTAGTTGCTTTTTTAATAGTTGGTTAGTTGGTTGGTTTGTTACTCAGTCAATTGGGTAGTTCGTTTTTTTGTTTGTTGGTTGGTTATACATTACTTGGTTGTTTGGTTTGTTACATGGTGAAGTAGTTAATTAGTTGGTTGGTTTGTTACTTAGTGACTTGGGTAGTTAGTTAATTAGTTGGTTGGTTGGTTGGTTACGCATTTGTTTACTTACTTAGTTGTTTTGTTACTTGGTTGGATAGTTACTCAGGTGCTTGGTTGGTTAGTTAGTTAGTTAGTTGGTTAGCTGGTTAGTTAGTTGAGCAGATGTGCAGAAGCCTGTTGGAGTAGTCGGCTGGTTGGTTTGTTACATGGTGGTGCAGATAGCTGAGTGGTTGGGTAGCTACTTGTTTAGTTTGCTATATGTTAGTTATGTTTGTTATTTTAGTTGGTTGTTAGGTTAGTTTTTTGTTACTTGGTTGATTAGACAGGTAGGTGGTTTGTTATTTGGTTGGCTGGATAGTTACTCAATTGATTGGTTTACTTACTTAGTTGTTGTGTTACTTGGTTTGGTAGTTAGTCAGTTAGTTAGTTGGTTCGTTACTTGGTTGGCTGGATAGTTACTCAGTTGATTGATTGGTTTGTTGGTTGGTTGTTACTTGGCTGGTTGTCAGTTGGTTGATTAGTTACTTAATTGAGCAGATGTGCAGAAGAAGAGTTATGCATGTATTAGCGGTGGACATGATGCTTGAGCCATGTTAATGATTCCCCCATCAAACAGTGCTCAGCTCATTATTATGTGCTTGTAATCCCTGTGTTGTACTGGCGGCGTTGTTGTCACAGCGGGACACAATGGCCCCATTCTTTATCCAGTCTTCATTCATTCTTCCGCGGACGTAATCTCCACAGCCACTTATGCGCATTGGTGCGCTCTTTGCGCAGACTTTTAGCCAAGGCAAGAGGAGGGGTTGGGGGACCAGCGAAACTGTTCAGTCAGATTGTACCACACAAAAAACATGCTGTTCATTTAAAAAACATCTCCAGCAAATACCCCAAAGCACGCACTGTAACTCTTTGTAGTGAATCATTTTGAGCTTGGATGTGTATATGAATTTTCAGTAGACTAGTTGAATAAATCATGCTGCTACATGGAGTCGTAGAGTTACCATGTTAAGATGACCATCAATTCACATATGGCATATTTTTCAGTGTGTGGTGTTACTGCCGTGTCTGCTGGTCTCAGTTTGCACTCTATCCCCAAGAGCTCATGACGAAATACATCTAACTTGAAAGTTGAGTGTTGTTGTCGTTCTCATCCACATTTGTATTACAGGTTTCACACATTCTTAACTGTTTGCATCAGGATGAGAGAAGTAACTACAAGTGCAGAAAGCATGGAGACAGAGACATTAGCTCACATTGACAAATAGAAGTGACATGATGACTGATCTGTGTTTGTGCACGTGTGTGTGCGTGTGTGTGTGTGTTTATGCGTACATGTATTCACATTCACTGTCAGTCAACACTTCTAAAGCTTTTGGGTTCCTGTTGTGGGATGTACGTGTACTCACTGAACAAAATATGTGGTACCGAAGCACAATCTAATGACATCAAGTACAGTAATTACTATTTACTGTTAGTTAGTTAGTTAGTTAGTTGTTTGGTTTGGATTGTATGTGTTACTTGGTTGATTGGGTGATTTCGCTCGTTGGTTAGTTTATTTATTTATTTGTTAATTTTTTATTCTTTGATTATTTGGTTGGTTGGTTGGTTACTATGGGGCCATTATTGTAGCAAAACTATTTACAAATGCATTTTTCAATCCACAAATATGTAAAAACAATTTGTACGCTTAATTGAAGTCACAAATACGCAGTGTTGGGAACGTTAACTTAAACGTAACGTAACGTAGCCAGTCCCTCCAGTATTTCCCGGGCATTTTTTATGATTGTTGCGGGCTAAGATAATCAATAATAGATCAAAGAAATGGCCAATTCTATTAAAATATACAGTGCTTAATGCTATCATGGCTATATATATATATATATATATATATATATATATATATATATATATATATATATATATATATATATATATATATATACTATATTTACTCAGAATCATCAGCTTCCACTTGACCTCTCTGAAAAACATATACTTTTGTACACTTTCAAATATGAGAGTATGGTGATATATTTTCAGTTTATAATTCTACACATATAAAGACGTGTTAAATGATTGATTTACGTCAGAAAACTGCCCAACTCTAGGCTTAACATGCATCATTCACATACAAATGTCACTCCATCGCCTCCATGAGTGTGATCATATTTCTTTCAACACTTTTCACATGTTTAGCACTCGTGAAATAAGAGAAATATAATTGTTGGTGCTATTAATTACACTACCACCGGTATCTTTATCGCTGTTGTGGTGCTTGTGGAGTCGCAATATGGCTCTTGGTAGAACATGATTGTCAACAAATCGCTCCTCATGGCGGCCGTTTTTTGGCAAATATCGACTGTTATTTTTTATTAATGTCACTCTTGTCAAAGTTGTCAAAACAGTTCCAGGCGAGGACGTGGAATCTTTGCTATAATGCTAAATAATGCTAAGCCTTAAGGTCCAGAAAGAAGAAGGACGACACGTCCGTCACGTCGTGACATGCTTCCTGCGGCACCTCCAAAATAAAAGTCACTCTACATTTCAGCTGTCATGACACTTTTATTGTGACAAGGTCCGACAACAACAATGCCTCTAACTAACGCAAATTACATTTTCAGAACTAGTCACTGCACAATGTCTTGTAAGCTTACTTCGAGCCTTAAATGTAATAAATACATTGTAATGCAATGCATTTCTCATACAATAACCATAACTGCATTTCAAATATAGGGAGAATAATTAGTTAGATTAGTCCGTTTATGGAAAAAAAAAAATAGTTAAAAATGTTTGTTATTTGGTTGGTTAGTCGGATGGTTTGATAGTTGGTTGATATGTTATTTAGTTATTTGGTTGTTTTGTTGGTTAGTTACTTGGTTGTCGGGTTATTTAGTTGATTGTTGTTTTTTTACTTGTTTTAGTTATTTATTTAGTTAGCTAGTATGTATTGCACATTACATTACATTACATAGCATATTACCAACAGCAGGCACAACAGTCATTGAAAATGTAGAGTATTGCTCACAGACGAGTCTAAGACATGTGGGACAGAGCACAGTGGGGGGTAAAGGTGAAAGGAAGCCATCATCCGACGTGACACTTCACTAGACAGGAGAGACGCTCTTTGTTTGGATGCTTTTAGCCTCAGCGAAACACTGAGAGGGCCGAGAGGTTGGGGCTTGGCCACAGATTAGGACAAGACACACGCAGATCAACAAATGCACTTAGTCACAGCTCAGGATTTTCAAGGAATGTGGGAGGTGGGCATGGTGTGCGTGCGTGTGTGTGTGGGGGGGGGGGGGGGGGGGATTTGGGTGCATGCTTGGAATGTCCATCTCACCACCCAGTCAACCAGAAAACACACACACTCTCTCCCTCTCAGACACATACACGTGCAAACACACAGGTGGAGGAGGAAGGAGCACAAAGGCACTGAATCATCATCGTCACTTTTCAAATTTTTGTTTTTTTTCAGTTTCTCCTAATAGTCTATGTTGTAAAAAAAACAAAAAAAAAACACTTATACAGTCAGACTAACCCGTAGACACAGTTAGCCAGAGTACTAAAGTTGACTTTTGAAGGTTGAAAAGTTTTAAATAAATAAATAAATACAGTGGCAACTATATTCAATTATTTTGCCCAAACATTTAGTCTTCGAATGACAATAACATTATTCAAAGCATGTTTTGCTTTTTGATTTTATCACTGCAATTTGCTTCATTATTTCTGACACCATATGTTATGATCATTTATGGCGCAAGTGTAACCCCCCCCAAAAAAAAGCTAAAGAAAAAGCCAAATGTGTTTAATTAATCCATTGACTGTTGTTGAACTGAGGTAGCGCACGGCGTCGCAGGAAACATCACATCATCATCAACATCATCAATGTGTGAGGTAAAATGGCAACAGCAGCAGGTGTGTGTGCGCCTTTGTCTTTGCTACATTGTGGGGCCCATACACGCGTGTTTTTCCCGGTTTCACTACCGACTTGAAATTGTGGGTACATTTTAGTGGTCCCCACAAGTTCAGACCTCTTTTTGAGGGTCAAGACTTGGTTTTGGAGTTTAGGTTTGAATTGGGTTATGGTTGAGGTTGGAGTAAGGAATGGGGGTAGGCAATCATTTTTGATGGCTGGGGTTAGGGGGGAGGGGCTAGGAAATGCATTATGTCAATGAGATATCCCCACGATGATACAAAGACAATTGTGTGTGTGTGTGTGTGTGTGTGTGTGTGTGTGTGTGTGTGTGTATGTTTGATTGTGTGGTGACATGTGCGTATGCGCTCGTGCGTGGGTGGGTGTGCTCTTACTTGCGTTAATGAGTAATAGCGTCTGCCTCCAGAGAAACTGATAAACGTCAGGTCGAGGACAGCAACATAAACACACACAGGCAGTCACTCACTCACTCACTCACTCACTCACTCACTCTGAATAGAAATAACCCCCACTAGCTTGATAAGTTACACTCAGTCAATCCGATACACAGTTAAAAAGCAGCCCATAGCTAATGGTTGTCTCCGTCTCCGTTTGGACACAGTTGAAATTTGTACACAGGCGTCTACTCGCCGTCGGATGCTCTGATTGCAATTGGAAGTTGGAGGTCAACGCGACCGCCGCAAACACATTCTTGGCTGTAACAGTGAGTAGATGCATTGACAGGATGCACTAAGCAGGTCTGAAAAATAAATACATCCTGAATACTACAACAAAGCCACAGATGGGACCACCAAGGACATGATAATTTGACACAGGTGGAACAAGGTGGAGCTGATCTTTAGATGTAGGTAGGATCCATTAGTACATACGCTTTGTGTCACAGGGGTTGAATGGAGCTGATGGTTAGACACATGCGGAGGAATGTAGTCTTTGCACTGATCTGTATATATTACTGGATAGCCAATAGCCCATAAATGCCTGTGCAAGCCGTTGAAGCCACAGGGCGGCCATCTTACCCCTCCGATCTCATGAGCAGACTACTGTATAAACTGTTCGTACTGTATATGTACAGATTAGACATATACATCTCGTAGGCTCTTGGTATAGGGCCGGGGGGCGGTGGGTTGGTGGGGTGGTCACTATTTTTTAACAAGTGGATGGTATGTGCTGTTTTGAAGACCCCCTTTTTCTTTTATCGCTCAGTTCCTTAGACACCAATATTAGATTTGATCTAATATTGTTCTTATCTTCTATATCTTTGGTTGAATTACAGTATAATTCTTTAATAAATATAATAAATATACAAGTTTCTACCTGTAAACATCATTAAGCATATAATTTATACATTATACATTTATATATAATTTATACATTATTTTAAGGCAAGTTGTAAAATGTCTGAAGTCTTCTTGTTTATGTTTACCAAATTAAAAACATCATAAATAATGCTAATGCATTTTCCATGCTAATGTTCTCCAATTTCGATACTGCAAATGTATAGGACCGTATGCCGAGAAACGTTTCTTGGGAGGAGTAATATGGCGGCCTTGCGGCTTCAAATGTCTTGGCATATCGGCTGTCAGGTAATATATACAGATCAGTGAGTCTTTGGCACAGGAGAAGCAAACTATTAAAGTGTAAGTCAACCCAAAAAAATCTTTACAATTTTATATTGTATGTGACCTCATTAGTCTAAACATGACGTTCAGCAAAATCCCCCCCGTTTTTATCCCGCTGAGAAGCGTCCATTTTGCCTTTGCTGTCAATCGAAAATGACACAACAATTGCTCAGGGCCCAGGTAACGACCAATCACAGTTCACCTGCTTTCTGAAGCTGAGCCGTGATTGGCCGTTACCTGAGCCCTAAGTAACTGTGAAATCATCTTCAACTGATAGCAAGTGGCAAAATGGCCGGCCTCTGAGATGGATAAAAATGGGTGGATTTTGCTGCTAAAGTCATATTCCACAAACGCAATATTAATCTGAATTATGTGTTTAGACTAGTTAAAGTTAGGCATATAAAACATTTTACAGTATTCAGAATTTTTTTGGGGGGGGGATTGACTTTAACTTTAAGCAGACATAAAATAGCAACACACAAACATTAAAGAATAAGATTTCAGTAAATTATTTGACCAGACGTCGATGACACAGGGAAGATACTGTCTGACGTGGCTAGTTGAGTAACAGCCAATTTGTAATCCACCCTTGGAAAAAGCCCCCCTCTACTCCCCTCGCTTCCAGTGTAACAAGGCAGGTGTGGCGGGCTGGCACGCTACAAGCTGCTATTAGAGGCGGAGACAGCTTTTGGACATGTGCGTGAGGGTTCGACCATTAGGGCTGTGTGTTTAAGTATGGGCAGAATGACAGCATGCCTACACATGCACGCACACGCACACACCTAAGGCCTGATGTTAGCTGTCACAATGGACTAACAAGTAGCAGTTAACCTGTGTGTGTGTGTGGGGGGGGGGTGTGTGTGTGTGTGTGTGTGTGTGTGTGTGCACGCTCACACGTGAGTTTTAGGAGACAACTTCATATGTAGCTGCCATTCAACATAGATAATGTGTGTGTTTGTGTGTGTGTGCATGCACTGTATACCCAGTGCACACCAACTGCCATCTAATAGGATCCGACACAGGAGCTGTATGGAACAGTTCCGCCTTTCCACTAATAATGACATTATCATACATTCATAAAACTAAGTTATGGACTTCACACATCTGATTTTATGACATCATTATCATACAAGTTAACTACTCTTTGCGCACAGATGGGCCTATTTACTCTTTCAATTTTATGACATCATTAACTGTCAAACAAGCGTAAAATAAGTAGTGGACTTCACAAATCTCATGTTATGATGTTATTAAGTGTCATACAAGTGTCAAAAGAAGTTATGGACCACACATACAATTTTATAATAATAATCAAAAGCGTAAGTAAGATTTATTTGTACGTATAGCGCTTTTCACAGACACAAAGTGTCTGTGAAAAAGAGGGTTAAAAACCGTACACACACATTCACACACCAGTGGTCGGTTGCTGCCACGCAGGGCGCTGTCAGGTTCACTGGGAGCAATTCAGGGTTCAGTGTCTTGCTCAAGGACACTTTGACATGGTCACCACTAGGGGAGAGATTTGAACCCACAACCTCACGGACGGGAGACGACCACTGTACCACTGAGCCGTGCCGCTCAGAAAATGCAAAGCAGTAGTAATTTTTTTATGAAATACAAAAATATTTGACAAAATATTTGAAAAAAAAATGAAATGTTAAAAAAAAAAACCTGCAATATCACCTTAAAATTTTTAAAACAAATATTTGAGAAAAGTAAAAATAATAATAAGAAGAATACCTGACATTAATTATTTAAAAAACAATTATTTAAAAAGTACAACTTAGACAAATATACTTGTAAGCTCATTCACATTTCCATGGAACCCCCCCCATATGTAAAAAAAAAACCTATTATATATCATTGCCGCTATGTGAAAAAAATATATAATTTTTTTTACATTTTATTGATGTCTGCATTCAGTTTCATCCCCAAAACATGAAAATAAAAAAATGAACAAAAAATAAAGAAAAAAATGGACATAAGTGTTTTTCACATAGTAGGAACAATATATTTTGTAACCCGTTTTTTGTGAAAACTCCTTCTTAGTGGTATGTCTATATCCCTGAACTGGTCGCCAACCAACCACAGCTTTGAGAACACTCAAGTTTTGCGTGATGTCACGTCCGGGTCTGATAATTTGCTTGTTGTATTTTTCCCCCTGACACACGCACATACAAAGACAAAACTCCCATCTGGCTTTCCAGCCAACAGCAACAGCAGTGTTGTGATGGACCCTCTGGAACCTTTCAAGTCAGCTGTCTCTCGTCGTTATTTTAGCACAGCAAGAACATTGGCAACATTTACTATTTCATTTTATTTCCATCTATGGCCACTTTGCTCCACACAAACAGTGAGAGCTGTGAGATCAGCGCAGCAGAGAAGCCAATTTTTTTTTCAGTGGGGTGGCCGTGGTGACACAATGACTCAATAAGGGGTGGCAATAAAATGCATATATATATATACATATACCATATACATACAGTCTGACAACTCAGAAGTGAAAATGGCGAAAATGTCATTGTTTATCATTTCATCTACTGTCGGTGTTTCATGAAATAAAATGCACACATATTCAGAACCTTGCTCAACACATTCATAATACAATCAGGAACAATTGTAAGTCAAAAGCAACGTTGAGCTGTGCTTAATTTACTAATTTACTTTTTCTTGCACATGTTTAGGGGGATAACAATTCTGAATATACTGTATGGAGAGTTAGCCACCATTGGCCAACGAGTAGCATCAACGGGCTGTCAGTCTTCTGTTTGACCCAAGAGAAAAAGCACATTGATATAACTTCGCTCCAAAAAACAGTCGAGCCCTAACTACTAAACAAGAAGTGTTTATATATATATATATATATATATATATATATATATATATTTAATGTAATCATATATTATATATAGCCCTGCGATTGGCTGGCAATCAGTTCAGGGTGTACCCCGCCTACTGCCCGAATCCAGCTGGGATAGGCTCCAGCACCCCTTGCGACTCTTGTGAGGAAAGCGGTTAAGAAGATGGATGGATGGAAATATTATATATATATTATAAAAAAATTTTTTTCTTTTTTTCAAATTATTTTTATTATTTTTACTTAATTTTATATCTAAATCATTAGCCTGGTAGTATAATTACGTGTCATTTTTAACGTACTGTCACAATATTAATTAAAAAACACGAATATGCCTGCTAAAATTGTGTTTTTCTTTATGTTTGTACAGCTTCTCAGTCATTCAAGTCGTGCTAATCTGCAAAGGTTTAATCGAGGCAACTGGACTCTTTATTGAGTTTGTTAGGCTAACAAAATGCAAGAAGTGAAATTAGCGTCACTGCCGTGGTGTCTTCCTGTCATCAAACTGCACAGTAACGCATAAAAACAGATGTGCACGTGCAACATACTCGCACACGGCCGTGCAGATGCACAAACATCCTTTAAGGTGCTGCAGGATGTCACATGGAAAAGGAATATAAAGGCCAAATGGACTAAACAGACTGGAAAGTTGTAAAAGACTACTGCAACTTTCTTTTCTTTCCTGTGCACACACACACAAACACTCACAAAGTATTACGGGGGGGGGGGGGGGGGGGATTATTAGGTAAATAAAAATTACACGTTTTTAAACTGAAAATCTTAGATGAAAACTCCATGAATCTTCAGGGAAAAAGTAATAATAAAGATACACAAATCTCAGAGCACCATAGCATATGCATGTCACTTCTTCTGATACTTTCACAGAGGAAATATTACAAATCTTCTTTGAAAATATAACATCTCACTGCCTGAACTGCTCCGGTATGTACACTCTGGAAATGTTATTTATCACGTATTCTAACACACACACAGATTGAATGAGAAACTGAGATGGCATCAGTTTCCCTGGAGGAGGTTGCGGCTCTGTCTTCGCTTCACTGTCGGGAGAGGTTAACTGTCCAAAACTGAGCGGTTCACTGAGAGGTCCTGCTCCTGCGAAGCTTTAGTGTGTATGTGAGAGTGTGTACGTGTATAAATCACTCCGGAGCGATAAAGCGCTGATATACGACTCGGCCAGAGAGGGAGAGTGTGAATGAGCATGACGAGGGGAGTGATGTGGAGGAACAGTCTCATGAGGGTCATGTCGTTCAAGGGGGGAGTCGTAGGCGGGGTTGGTTAAAGCATGGGGGGCTGTCGGTGGGAATGAGATTTCAATCTGTTGGAAGCATGGAAGAAAATGGCAAAGGGAACGGGGAGTAACATGTGGAGCACTCAGAGAGAAAAAAATGGAAAATGTACAGTTGGCATCAATTAAGCCAGTTAGCACTACCCAACTCAGTGCGCCACTATTTAAGCTCTTCTTCTTCCTTTTCTTATTTTCCTTTCGGCTTTTCTCATAGTTACATTTTAGCTTCAGCCTGCTAATGTGACAAGAGCACACCCTATTTGTCAGTATTTAATAAACATACAAAGTAAATATGAAAATATTGATAATATAAGACAAAATAATGAGATATGTAAATAATGCATGGAAAAATGATAAATTAGATAAGAAAAACTACACTAGTATATAGTATTAGATAAAAATATGAACATATTTAAATAATACAATAAAGACAAATATTTGATAAACTGTCTAAAAGCAAATTCTTAGACTAAAATATTTTTTAAAAATTATAGGAAAATGCTTGACACAAATATTTAAATAATACACAAATATTACACACGAATATTTAAAACCTTACAAAATTATTCTGCATAATACTGAAATATTATTAAATTATTTTAAAATAAGAAAATACTCAAATAATAGCCAAAAGTATAAAATTAAATAAATAGAATACACATTTTAAAATAGCTTAAGTATTTCAAATTATGCTAAAAGATTAGACTAATTTTTTAAATAATAAAAAAATATAATACTAAAATGTAGAAAAAATATAAACCAAAATAAATTATATCCAGCATAAATATTTAATTGTACTAAAATATTAGGCACAAATATTTAAAAAATAATACTGCAACAGTACATGAAAATCATACTTGCAGAGATTTCAAAATAGTAAAACAAAAAAAAGGGGAACAATTTAATAAAAATGCAAATATAAAAAAAAACACAAATATTAGACCAAAAAATAAATACCAAGATAAAAAATATATTAAATAAATATTACATAAATATTTAAGACAAAATTACATTTAAAAATACACAAATACAATATGCAAATGAAAAAATATATTTGTTAAAAAATACACATACAAAAAAAAATCAATCAAAAACTATATAAAAAAATACATGATTAAAAGAAAATACAAAATGCGTACATGTGCACATGTGTGTGCAATGCTTAAAACTGTGCCCCTCTGACAAAACTCTGGGTCCTAGCTTGCTCCACCCTCTACCCCCTCCCCCAACCCATCCACACCCAGTAAAATTGGTCTAAAACCACACTGCCAGGAGCAAATTGGGAATCCGTGTTCTGCTCAAGGAACTGAGATTGAAATCGGCAACTCTTTGGTCACTGTACGACCCAATCTATCAACTGAGCCACAGCCACCCTGCTGAGAAATTACACTCTCTCCACTGGGATCAAATGAAAGCAAAGTGACGTCCAACATTTACAGTATGTATGTACTGTATTTGCTCATCAATATATCATATTGTGTCACACACCCACAGCGAGCTATTTTGGAGAGCAGTGAGAGTTTGGTGAGGAGCGTTTGAGCAAATTCGGTTGCTTTTTTTAGTCCGTATATGTCAGCGTGTTTGGCCATTGTTGAAGGAGTCGTGAGAAGACGCCACCCAGCCTTCCCTGCTTCCTTCTCTTCCTGTCCTCTGCTGTGCTGCTATATTTCATCCCTTCTTTCTATTTTTTTTCCAACCTCACACTCTCACTCCCTAAAATTCCACCATCGTTTGGTCAATTCTGTTAGATTTTTATTTTTTTTAGAGCAACTCTAAGCGATTGTCTCGAGGCTCCCCCTACAGTTAAATACAAATGAGCTGCTGACGATTTAAATTAAAGTAACTTAATTTTTTGTCATTTTGCATGAGAGTGAGTTAAAAGTTTTACGGCTGCAATAAAATCTTTGTGATTTATAGTGTATGGCAAGGATTACTTGTGGATGCCTGTTTTCACAGAAATCGTGGTTTTCCTTAGATTTAGGCATTTTGACAAATATATGGATTTTGGACTTGCACTTTTAACCACTACTGAAGTACTGAATCATCTTCAGTTTCATATGTTGGATCCCAGTCAGTGTCATCCAAAGAAAAGCAACAAACTGGGAAAAAAAAAAAGTGCAATAGGGGTCCAAATCCAAACATCCCTCAGATTGACCACTTTTTCCTGAAAGAAGATAAATAACATGCATTCTCTGAACTTTGTGGCTTGTTGGCCCAGTGTTAGACTGACGAATCAGGTAAAGTGCAGACTGCAATTAAGTACTGACCAATATTTCATTTAGACCAATATTCATCATATGCCTTTTCCTCCATAGAGTTATCCCTCTCCAGTTCTCAGTGTCTCGAATAATACTGTATCGTTGATCATTTAAGTATACATCCATGTGCATGGGGAAGTGGTTGCTGTCTTTGATTGTAAGAACATTTTAGCCACAGCATAATCAAATTTAAAGTAACGACAACTACGAATGTAGCTACAGTTCTATGAGTCCCGAACGACCACTACGTGGTGGTGCTGAAACAGCACGGAAACTCCTACTCGTGCGCCAACACTCGAGAAAAGCATACCAATAAAGCAAGATCAAACATTTCTCGAGTGTTTGCGTGCTGTTTCAGTGCCGCCACCTGGCGGTTGGGAGGGACGAAATAGAACTACTTTGAAGATGATTATGAAAACAAGATCAGACAAAAATGTTAGAGAAATACACAAATATTAGATTAAATGCAAGAACATTAGATGGAAATATTTTTAGATAATCAGTCCCCCCAAAAAAGAAAACCCTCTTAATTAGTCAAAATATTTGGATAATACAACATTTTATGAAAAAACACAATAGTAGTTAAAAAATACAAAATATTACACAAAAATGTTTTAAAATAATAAATACATAAATAATGAAAAACAGCTGACAAAAAAGAAATATTAGTTGAGTACACAAATGTTATATAAAAACAAAATCTGTCAAAAAATGCTTTTAAATTACACAAAATGATTTGAAAATAAATACGGAAATACAAACATTTTTGGGGAAAATACTGGAATAGAAAAATAATGGATAAAAAACGTATAATAAAAAAAAAGGAAGAGTTGACAAAATAATATTTCACAACCGCTAACAACATTCAGAAGCAGAAAAAAATAACGCACATTGACAACACTAAACACATTTAACAGAAGACTTTAAAAATATTTAAAAGTCAAGAAATAAAATTAGGGTTCGATAATAAATAAAGCACCAAACTTAAAAATGGAAGAAAAGTTTTTATTTAAATTTTAACCTGGATGTAAAAGCATTTACACTTGGGGCTGACTGGGTTTTGTTGACATCTTATTCCATTTATGTGCAGCATAACAGCTAAATGCCACTTCGCCATGTTTGTTTTGAACTCTGCGCTCTACAAATTGACTTGAGACTGCAGACCTCAGAGCCCTGATGGGTTTATATTCAATCAGCATTTCTTTAATGTATTCAGGACCCATATGATATCATTCCGTCGTAGCAGATTTTTTAAATCGAATCTATATATTAAAAGCAAATATAAAAATACTACGGTATCTATTATACCACACATTAACATGTAGCTAATGACATGAAATGTTTGTTCTAAGCACCTGTTCTTACGTTGCAGGTCCCCCCAGGGTGTCGGAGCGCGTGTCCCACCGGCAGAGCGTGCGCCTGGGCCGCACGATCAAACTGCCGTGCCCTGTGGAGGGCGACCCGCCGCCGCTCATTATGTGGACCAAGGGCGGCCGCAACATCCACAGCGGCTGGACGCGCTTCCGGGTGCTGCAGCACGCTCTACGCATCAAGGAGGTGGAGGCGGATGACGGCGGTGTGTACATCTGCAAGGCCACCAACGGATTCGGCAGCGTCAGCGTCAACTACACGCTCATCATCATCGGTGAGTGGAAGCGAACGTACAGATTGGGATGTTATTATGGAACAGTTCTGAACATTGGCAATATTTTAATTACTGTGAGATTTTAGACATGCTAATTGGTGATTATGAGGGGTCATTCTCTTTGTTTATAATATAGACAACAATGAGAGGGCTTTGGGTTCAACTTGTGTGGCTTTTTTGGCGGGGCATTTGGGTTGCATCATGTCGTGTTGTGGGCGCGTCCCAGCGCTGATGTCACCATCCAGCAGACGTTGTGTCTCACGCCTTTAATCACTGTGTCTGAGACAACACGCACACAAACAGCAGTTGACAGAAGATGTAAAAAAAAAAATGCACACCAGATTTTTGTGATGTAAAAATATAAGACCAAGATAAATCTTTTTTTTTTTATATGCCAACACTGTGTCCTTTAAATATGTACAACTCTATTGAAAAAATCTTGCTAAGTGTGGCTGTGTTAAATGTTAAATTTAAAGTGATCTGATTAACGCAAAAAAAAAAATATTCTGTTGTTTTAGTGTTGGTGTGATGGGTTAATTCTGAAAATAAACAAATCCACGGTTATAAGAAGGTGTGCACACGTGTGCAAACACATTATCACATTTGCTCATTTTTAATTCCCCTCTCTAAAAGATGCTTCTTCTTTTTTTTTGCACAAGTTGCACCTCACATTAAGGATGGAACTTTTTTTTTCTTTTCTTTGAAAAAGAAAAAGGAAAAAAAAGGATGGATTTTTTTTTTTGGAATGATTTATCATGGTCTCATATTTTTACATCACAAAAAGCTGGCATTCAAACAGGGGTGTGTAGACTTTTTCAATTCACTGTTTGTGTATATATAATGGCTACTGTCCTCATGCATGCAAACCAATATTTCTTAAACTCTAGTTAGCCATGACATATTTTTACATTTGGGAAAGAAAAAAAAAAAGAATTGTTCTGCCTAAAACTATACATTTCTGGCATAGATAAATGACATACATAATTCGTAGTACATGCTAATTTTCAGACCGATTAATTGAAATTGAATGTGCCACAGCACGGTGGCTCGGAATCACTGATGTAAACAACATAGCTGCAAATGGCACAGCACATTCACACATGCAGTTCTGTCCACTATGTGTGTGTGCGTGCTTGGGGTGAGGGGTCGGGAAGTTTCGGGGGCCAACAGCTGCCATGTTGGACATCCAGGCGTACAGCTGCTGTCTGTCTGTCTTGGCTGCTCATTGGTTGTCTTCCTTTATCCTTCCATTGAAAACAAAAACTTAAATCTCATCGTCGTTGGATTATCGCGTCACGCTGTGTATCATATTGTGATTGGATTGAATCATATTGGATTCTAATTGGCCTAAGTAAATCACATTGTATTGTGATTGGATTGAATCAGATTGTATTGGAAATGAAGAGAGTCAAATTGCATCGTAACTGCTCTGAAATGCATCATAATTGGAGTGAATTGTATTGAATCTTATTTGGGTTTTATTGTATTGTCTAACTGGAGTCAATTGTATCATAAGCAGACAGAATCATATCATAAAATGGTGAAAATTCATTACGGTAAAATAGGATTTTGGATTTTAGCGAGAGAGAAAAAATCTTGTATTTGAGTAGTAATACAGTATATTACGGAAGAGGATTAGGGTCAGTGAAGAGAAAATAAAAAGGGTTGGCAGGATTCTGACTTTAATCGCAGAATTCTGACTTTGTGACGTAGAGCTATGAATTGTGGGGAGAAGTGAGTTTAAAGTCAGAATTCTCACTTTAAAGTCTGAATGCTGAGAATAAAGTCAGAATCCTGCCAACCTGTTTTTTTTTTTTTTTTGCTCTTCACTGGCCCTAATCCTCTTCCTTAGTATATATTTGTCTGGTCTAAACTCATGGTGTCTTCTTACTCCTGTATGGTTGTTCTCTAATAATAATAATAATAATAATAATAATAATAATAATAATAATAATAATAATAATAATAATAATAATAATAATAATAATAATAATAATAATAATAATAATAATAAAAATCATGTGTCCCCACTTGTGCCTTATTAATTCCTCCAAGCCTCAGCTCTAACCATTCATTTCTCCCATTTCTTTGGGTGGATGTTCTCCGACCGCCGTTTCATTCCTGTCAATATTATCTCAGTTTCACATCTCAACGTCCACTGCAACACCGCAACACTCAGCTCGAGCAGAGTTTTTGTTGGAAGTGCATGTTCAGATGGAAACATGGCGGACTCTATTTGTGTGAATGCTGAAGGACGTCTGGGGCACCAGTCTTCCACATTCCAAAAATTCCCACTTCTTGCACATTTCCCACTTAAGGTTCATTGCATACAATTCATACAAGTGAATGAGGCGTCTTCTACGGTGTCATTCTTTATTACCTGACCACCGCCTAAATGGCATCTCCAGAATAAAAGTGTTTCTATCCAAACGGGATACAGAAAGGTGAATTGGATTGATTTTACAAGGGTTTTTACAGGTCTGAAAAAAAAATCAAACAGCTGTAACTCATCCAGAATGCTGCTGCTCAATTACTTACTGAGCCAAAGAATAGTTTTTTAAAAATCTTACTGTTGGTCTACAAAGCTTGAAATGGTCTTGAACCTAAATATATTCATGACCTTTTAGTTCCCTATGAGAATTCCAGATCCCTCAAGTCGTTGGGTGCAGGCCTACTGAGTGTTGCCAGAACCGGAACCAAACAAAGTGAAGCAGCATTGCACTTTGATGTTCCTCCAAATTATTTTTTTCTTGGCTTCACGGTATTGTTTTGATTTTCTGATTTTTATCTTGATAATCTGTATATATTTTTCATTTTTACTGTTTTGTTTATTATCCTTCATTTTCATTTTTAATGATTATTCTTTGCCTCAAATAAACGTGCCTTGACTAGAAGATGAGTGATGCAAACTAGCCCAAAACAGACGTGCTGATATTGGTGAAGCGTGTCTGGATTGGCGATGGGAAACGGTGCGGGGGGGAAAAAAAATAGGAAGGAAGCAGTTTGGCGCGTGTGTGGCGTGCGATGATTTAGCAGCTGGCCTGTAACACATGACATGTGCTTTTAATCGTTGCGACATGAACGGTAAAACTCTTCATCCTGATTTAAAGAAAGAGCGGAGTCAGACCGACCCTGTCCAATAAGAGTCGTACAGCGGAACCGGCAGGTATTCACAGCAATTGACTTTTTTTCCACACTTAATGTTACAGTCTTATTTTAAAATGGATGACATTATATTTTATATAAACAATCTGCCGATTTGGAGATCCTAACGAGCATAGTGGCAAAATACCCAAAGATAGCCAAGCTTGTGGCTTCATACAAAAATGCTTGAGGCTGTAATTTCGGCTCAAGGTTGAGCATCAACGTTTTGTGCAAAGCTTGTACAGTGAATGCTCATGAAAATGGACAACTTTTAGGAAGAAAATAATGTATTCAATTTTGGAATAAGGCTGTAGCATTAAATGTAAAACAAAAATAAAATAAAAATAAGAGGGGCCCTGTCCAGGTGCTCCATCAAATCCTTGCTTTGGTCTACAAGTCGCACTTTATGTTTTTTCCAGCTGACGTTTTCCCACGTGAGACTGCAGCTGTTCAGTGGACAAAAACCAACATGGGGATCAGATTGCAGATGAAGATCAGGGCTCCATAACCTCCATAATCTACATTTTTGTCTTTCTGTCCCTCTGAATTCTGGTCCAAAGGACCTCAATAGTCCAGTTTCTTCACTGTCCCTCCCAACAATCATCTGCTGGTTGCTCATTCCTTCAATCAATCTGTATGTTGTGCTTTACTGTATATCTCCATCCCTATTCCACGCCCCTCTTCCTTCCTTCCTTCCTTCCTTCCTTCCTTCCTTCCTTCCTTCCTTCCTTCCTTCCTTCCTTCCTTCCTTCCTTCCTTCCTCCCTCCCTCCCTCACTCCGTCCCTTCCTTCCTTCCCCCATATTTAGTAGAGGTAGAATGTTCAACTCATTTGTCTTACCGGCCACCGTCCCTCCAGACAACCCTCTTCAGGTTCTTTGGTCTTTCAGTCTGTCATTATTGCCTCCCTTTATACCTCTGCTACCATCCCACAAATCCCTCTGTCCTTCCCCTTTACACCATCCAGGTCTTTAGTCCTTCTGTCCTCCATTCATTTCTTGCACTATAGTCCAGTTCCTTCTATCTCTTGTCTCTTTGTACCCCCGTCCTCCCTCTGTCCTCCATCAACTTGGTCTCCAGTCCTCCAGTCTCTCTGTCTACACCTCCTGAATTGAATACCTTAATAGTCTAGTTCTTCATTCTCGAGTCCACCAGTCATGTGCTGGTTCTTTAGACTCTCAATTCCTTGTAATCCAGTCTTATTATACCTCCTTCCATGTCCTTTAGTCCATCGCCCTGCCATTGTCTATGTCTTAAGACCTTCTCTCCCTCAGTAGCCAGTTCCTTATGACCTCATTTGTCCACCTCCTTCATCCCTTTTTCCTTTGTCCCTACTCTCAAGTTTCTTCATTTCTAATTGAGATATCTACTGCCTGCCTGGAAAGGATGCAAAGGTGGCCAAGGTCTGCAGGCTAATTGCTATGAGTCACACACAAGCACATTCACATTATATATTTATATATAATGATGTGCACAAAACGTATGAGTGTATGTGATTGCATTGTGTGTAGAAAGCAGCTCAAATAATCCGGCCCTCACTTTGTCACACACTCGCCTTCTAACAAGGCGAGTGGACCATCTGGACCACTCTTGACTGACTGTGTGTGCGTGCATGCGTGTGTGCATGTGTGTGCGTGCATTTGTCCGTGTGTGTGTGTGTGTATTTACTATGTCTAGCAGGGTTCTTGTGCTCAGGTTACATGCGGTGCTGCCTCGCTAATGGCAAAAAAATGCAGCGGTTGAATGCGTTTGTTTGACTGCTGGAGGCCACACGCACGCACACCCACACGCGCACGCACACACACGCACACACACACTTTTCAATTTTGGTAAGTATGTTTAGGATTCAGTGTGAACATGACATTGAGTCTCATTACCTCAGCTAAGCACAAATGACGGCAACAGGTTGTTTGTACTTACCGGCGGTTGGTTAGTTAGTTACAGTAGTTCAGTTTTACTCTGCTTGCATCGAGGCACATTATGGCCCGGACATGACTGGTGGGGTTCTTGACTTGGTACTAGACTCTTGACCGATTCTTGCATGTTTTTTGCCTTATTTTTTTTTACTGGATTTTTGACTGCTTCTTGAATTGGTTTCATAGTTGGCTCCCGATTGGTTCCTCACTGATTGTTGATGTGGTTCTCAATTGGTTCTTGGCTGTTTTTATTCTTGTTTTTTTGTGGTTCTTGAAGTATTTCTTTATATGGTTTTTGTCTCTTTCTTTTGAATGCTTTTTGACTTGCTTTTCTTCCTGATGTGGTTTTGTATGTTCATTTATTTCTTTTTTCTTTGGTGCTGACTTTTTTTTGCCTGGACTTTGACTGGTTCTTTACATAGTTCTTGATGTGGTCCTTGTCTGGTTTTTGACTTTTTTTTTTAAACTTGATTCCTGACTGGGTTCTAACTGGTTTTGGCCAGTTATTTGGCCTATTTTTGTTTGTTTGTTTTGTTTTTTGTTTTGTTTTTTACCTTGGCTATTGACTTTTTTCCCCTTGGCTCATGCTACTTAACTACTTTTTAACGGGGTTTTTAATTTATTTTTGTCTAGTTGTCTTGATGTGTGACTGTTTTTTGACTTGGTTCTTAACTTGGTTCCTTCCCCCTGGACCAGCGAAGACTTGACCAATTCATCCATCTTCACGTGGCTCTTGTGCCAATTTTGACTCGAGCTCTGAACTAACATTGGCATCAGCTCAATGTAAAGTTGGTATGAGCTCGTGTAGTTGACGTCCTGGTGTCAGAACCGGCACGGGGCCCCTATAGTGTGTCAGAGGCCGTCCCCGTGGGCGGAAATCCTGGAGCCACAGTGACGACGGTGAGATGTAAACATGCTGGCTCCTATGAAACAAAGTGTGCAGGCCGAGTCACATTTCAAAAGATGTTTTTGCGGGTGGAATGGAAGCAAAATTGTATGTCAGCACACACACTCATACACACGTGCACGCTTTGACTCAACACGCTTCTACGGGTGGATGAAGCGGGTCAGGCCTCCATTTCACGCCTGTCTGTTCCACATCCTCTGGTTCTGCCTCGCTTCACCGCCGCTGAAAGAGACGCCAGACGTGGCAGGGAGAAAAGAAGTCAAGAATGAATTCTTTTTCTCAGAGCTTCTTCCGCAGGTGATGTCATCAGGTGAATAGCACAAAGCATGGACGGTTCGAGCTGGAACACGTCTGGAACATCAAGATACTGTCGCTGTCTAAACACTGGCTTGATCTGCACTGACAATACAGTAGAAACAAAACACGACAATGTGTGGTAACACTTTATGGTTAAAATGCTTACATTACTTTGCAAGATTCGGTCGATTGATGGGGATGAGCTCTGAGCTTCTTCCCGTTTGCAATGGGGATGGATAAGATACAACGTTCAGTCTCACAGTGGGGACATTTGCAATCGGATCTTAAGGGGGAAGTGTGAGGCTACAAGGAGTAGAGATGCCGGGGCAGACTTTAATTACTTTGGATCAAGGAGGTAAAGAAATGGATCCAAGCATGGGTCAGAACAGGTGGAGGGAAGTTTCAGCTGTGTTTTGTGATTGAAGAGTCTTTCCCAGGATGAAGCTTTATAGACGGCGAAGCCACATTACATGCGACTTAGAGGCAGTAGCACTGAAGAGATTTTTCTTGTTGTGGGACAATACAGTGCGATTTGATTTGAAATTCTCATTCATGCTTAATTCTAAAAATGCACACCAGTTACTTTGAAGGAGGAGCTCATTAGACCGAGACTGGCATCTTCATCACCTCCAGCTCTTCTTAGGAAGGCAACAAATGAACGTGGATGCTTGGACATCCTCAGCCGCATATCTTCCAGTGCTTCACACGCTCGTTTGTTGTCGTGCGTGTTTTCATGACCCTCCAAATCCTCATTACACAAAGACGAGTGCGGATAAAAGGATTGAAGGGAAGCTGGCGGAATGCGACAAAAATACTGTCAATCAGTGCAAATGTCAAAAGACAAAATCAAAATGTCGGACTGTATTGTGAAGCGATATTATATACATTCAATATTGACCATTTGCACCGACGTCACGTGATCACGTGGCTGCCCTATGACGGACGGCGGAAGAAAATGATTGATGAATGGAAGTGGGCGTGACCCGGAGCGACTTAGTGACTTAGCGACTGTTATTCTACAAATTAAAAGTTATTATTGCCCATAGAGCCATGGAATCTACTACTTCAACCGAAGTTCGCCTGTCAGTCGAAGTTGCACATTTCGTCGGGACTTATAGAGCGCGATATTTTCTTAAGTTGGAAATCGCTAGTTTGAAAACAAACAGCCCCTTACTTTCTGTTGCCTGCTTTTTTTTACCAAGTGAATTAAATCGCCGACTTTGCCGGAATTCACAGCGCACGACCTGTATCATTATGTAGTCAATGCCGTCTCTTCTGATTCAAAAGCTTGTCGCTGGCTGAGTCTCTGGGACGAGATGCTACGCTCACACCCCGGGACAATATACCTCGTAATGCAAAGGTAAAACTTGTTGATCATGCTAACTGGTTTAGTTTTACATAGTCCGTTCTATATTGAAACGCTGTGACTTTATGTTACTATGTTTACTAGCGTGGAACAAATGACTATTTCATGAATATGACTCCGGCCCCGGAGTGAAAAGCTCCCAAGAAATCCCCCATTATTAAACAGTCAAATGCACTTAATAGTTTTAAAGAAGGTACATTTAAAATTAAGCTGAGTGTTCGTGCAGTTGCTAACTATCTGTCTCGTTTATGTGATTTGTAACACGCAATGCGACGCCTCTGTTACAATCTTTGTTAGAGTGCACGTTTACTAGTAAAATGTATGAACATTTATCTACTAATTACATTTATCTACTAACCTAGCAAAAAAATGATCGCTGCAAATCCGTGAAACTTTATGGGCTGCCTGTTGATTGCTGCTGTCAATCGATGTCTTTTGTCTTCATTAGTAGCTATGCGATAAAAAGCAACGTTTGGTTTACTCCTTTGTTTGTCTGTACAACCGACCGCACAGCAAAATATAACCATTTTATAAGATAATTGATTAGATAAAGAAGGACTTTACGCTATACGAGATTCAATGTTTACAATACAGGCAAGTGGCTCTTTTGCCGTCTAGCGTCCTGGAGGGGGCGTTCCCATGAGGGCTGTGACGTCACGTGCAAAAGGTCAATACTATATTTGTTGGTTCTATGTGCTGTGTACGGGACTCTCGGTAGACGATGATGGCATTTCATTTTATAATCCTCAATCTTCTTTTTCTGAAACTATAAGAATATTCTTTTAATCTTCTAGGCCACTCCTCCTGACTGATGTACGCCGTAATGTAACACAATTGATTTCCGGAACTGTTAAGATATGTGCGTAGCATTATTTATTGTACGTGTATAATTTCCTCTCCAGACAGTCACACTTATTAAATTGCTGTTCAAAGTTAGATACATTTCGCTTTAATGCGGCTCCATCCATACTTGTGTGAAAAGTGTACTCTGTCACCCAAGCACTTAATTGCTGTGTTTCACGATGATTGTACCTGTTTATCTTAGGTTAGCTTGGCAATTAGCATGGCTTCGCTGTCTTTTGCTAATTATTTCTTGTATTCCTTTCTTGAGAACGATAGTTGTAAGAAGTGCAGCTTATTCGCTGCCATGGAGGTGATGATTAGTGATGTAGGAGTGAAAATGTAATGTGTTTAGTGCAGCAGCTAGCCAGCCGAAACGCATTGCTAGCTAGCTAGCCAGCTGGTATGGCGTAAGTAGCACAGTGTTTTTGTTGTTGTTTTAATTCAGCCCCTGAAGCCAGTTTCATTTAGCAATATAAAATTTGGTTGACATGTCTATCACGAATAGATCCACAAAAAAGTTTAATAAAGTCATGTCTGAAAAAACACATAAAATCTGTCATTTTGGTTTAAAGTAGCATATTTTAGGGTTGTTTTTGCACTTTCCAGGGGTCATTCAAAGACAACTCATCATTTTCGAGTTGCTGTGGAGTTGTTGAGTTGAACCACATGCTGTATACTTGACAGAAGAAAGACGCTAAATTGGGTTTTTATTTTTGTCATTGTGTGTGGTCGGACAATGGCAGCAAAGTTTAATGATCACATTTGTACTCTGTTAAGTGACACACAACAGTTGCTCACTCGCCCATACTTTGTTTTTATGCTCAAACATGGTCGGGTTAGGAATGTTCTGCAGATGTTGTGTGGTGCTTATTTTTTTCTTATTTTACACGAAAACAAAGTAGTTGAAGGGGAAAAAAGTGCAAAAGAAAAGAAGAAAAAGTGGAATGGGGCTGTATGTCAGATCAGAGCATGTACATGTGAATAGACAGCTTAGTGGCTATTATGCAGCCTGAAGGATTAGATTGCACTGCTATGCTATTGCTAGCACACACAAAACCCCTCAGTGGAACCTCTTAAGTGGAACACCCCTCAGGTCGTACATTTGGGGTAAATAAGGACAAAGTGAGATCTCAGACTTCATTGTGAGCGCTTGGTTCAGCGAACATCAAAGGATTAACGATGTCAATTATTTTATTTTTTGTGTGTGACTATTTTATGAGGTAAGCAGCCATGTGTCTCCATTTATTAGCAAAGTTGAGCTCTTGCATTTTTCACTCTCTTTTGTTAAAATTGGTAAAGTATCTCTTTAAATAATGTTTTGATGTGAAAATAATTATAATCTTATTTAAAAGAATATATTGTAAATATAAATAGTAAAACTAACAGTTGTAATGTATTGTATAAAATAGCTGGGTAGTTTATTTAAATTGATTTATAATTCATTATAAATGTTAGGCACTGTGATGTCATTTTCAGTCAATAGCAAGTAGCAAAATGGCCGCCCCCTGATATTACACCAACGCAATCTTAATCGTAATGCTGTTTAGACTAGTGGGTACATACAACATATTAGTGTGAAGATTTTTTTTAGTTGACTTCATCTTTAATAATGTTCAAGATTGGTTACTTAATTATAATGAAATTAATTATGAATATCTATCCATCATGCAATAAAAAACAAGATATTTTAAAAATGTATTTTAATTTTTTACTCTACATGTTTTTCAGTTTACCTTTCAATTCATTTATCTTATTAAATAGTTAATTGATTTATTTTGAATTGTAAAATTGAAAATGTTACTTAAGTAGGCAATTAATTTGATTAATTAATTGGCTGATTCACTATAATTAAATAATGCAATTAAATGATAATAATAATAATAATAATAATAATAACCTCATCTACAAATCACCAGGCCCATCTGTTGGTTTTTAAAATAAAATGTGGGCCCTTAATTAAGCATAATAACTTTTTTGTCATTTTTATGTTTTTGAACAGTGGCCCACACACAAACATGCACACGCACACACTCAATGGGGTCGTCTCTTGACAGTTTCTCGTCCTCTTGATGGGTTTTCTCCTCATTAGAGCAGGGATTGAGTGTTCTGCTTATATTGTGTTATTAGGCCGCCATGCTCCTCCACTGAGGCAGTTCGAATGGACAATTAGCCATGAAGATGAAGCTGGAGAAGAGGGTGAAGAGTGCGGAATAAGGGAAGAAAAGACCGTTTGATGTTTTACAAACTTTTGTCGGCAGCCATCAAAGAGCACAAAACCTCCTCCTTTCCTTTTTCTTCTTCCACTTTGCCTCTCGTCTAGGAATCTTTTTGTCTTTTAATGACATTTATGGGCCAATTGTTGCAGTACCACTAAAAAAACTGTAGGGGTGCACCCACCCACTCTCTACTGCAGAGATGGGCATCTTAAATCATGGAGGCAGACACCGTTTTTTTTTTTTTGTCAGCACTACTAGGGGACAACTTAGGACCAAACCATATACTTCCTAACCAGATGTATGATAAAAATGCCAGTCATTTATAACAATTACCATTCAAAGATGGCACAAAACGGGCCAATAGTGGCTAATGTTTTACATGCAACAACAATCTTCCATATTCTTTCGGTAGTGTAGCATAACATAGCAGCATTATGCATAAGTGGAAGACAGCAACATGAAAGGATTAGCAGGATTTTTTTGATTTTTTTTAGCACTGGCATATGACACAATCTCCCATATTCATATCCAGTATAGCACATTCAACATAGATCTGCGAGTAGTAGCAGCAGTAGTGTTAGCGTTGAACTTTATTTTATTATTTTTTCGAGAGAGCTCAGTATTGTTCATTCGGTAATTTTACCGATTTGACATGTCATCATCATTGCTCTCTCCTTTATTTTTATTTTATTGAATTTTTTTACATTTTATTTTGTATGTGGGTGAGTATGTGTTTGCGTTGAACTAAGTAGAGTCATGGTGTTGTGGTGATGAGCTGGCCTGGCTTTTTATTTGACATTGTTGTAAAGAGTTGTTGATCAAAGAAAAGTTGTCAGCATGACGCCTCACACTCCAGCGTGCCAATTCGTCTTTGAAGTTGAGAACGAGGGCCGCACATTCCCAGAGAGAGAAAGAGAGGGAGACGCACACAGTACATGCAATACACACGCAATCACGGAAGCCGACGACATACACACTCGTGCAAACACACACTTGTGCTATGTTGACACTTGAGAGGCTTTGAAATGTGCTTCAGTGTGCATGTTTGTGTTGGACCCGTGCCCGCCTCGCACCACTCAAGAATTGTTTGTCACTTGCACATGCACGGATCCGCTTCACTCATTGATACTGATGAAATGCTGCTTCGATACATCTGACGTCCGTTTGACTGCGGCTTGGACGCGGAGGGTGTCCCAGAGTCTCCAAAAAGAGCCGGAAAAAAGGGCTATGGCTCACTTTTTTTCTTTTAAAAAAAAGAAGGCAGTCAGCACTGTTAAATGAGCACAACTAGCTATAAATTAGCTAGGCACCTTGGTGGCAAACGCCGTTGTCATGTTGGCACACCCATGGCTGGTATGCTACACGTGACAACATTTTCTCATATTATCCTTATGGTATAGTAATAAGGGATGCTGCCGGGTAGCTTACGACAACATTGAAGGTGCTTTAGGAGTATCTGACAAGTATTAGCTTTTTCCTACAAGTGACAACAATCGCCTGTATTTTGTATATAGTATAGCGTATAGAAAAGTGGCTTAGTAAACTGCCAGGAGGCCTATGGCAACATTGAAGGTGCTGTAGTGATTTCTGGCAAGTATTGGCTAGTATCCTACACGTGACAACAATCACCCATATTCTTCCTACAGTAAAGGATATAGAAAGTAGTCAGGGTGGCTTCAGGCAACATTGAATGAGCTGCGGTCAATTTTGCAAACACAAGCTTTGGGACTGACGCGGAACTACAATTTGTCTTAAATTTCATGAAGCTTAGCTGGTCGGGAGGCTGCCAAAAGGCCTAACGGCATCGTTGAAGTCTATTTGGAAATTTCTGTCGACTCCTGACCTGTGTTCTACCTGTTTAAGCAATCTCCCATATTCTTCCTACTGCACAGTATAACACAGAGAAAATTGGTCAGTGAAGCTTCCAAGAGGCCTATGGCAACATTGAAAGCACTGGGGAGATTTCTGGCGAGTACTGGCTGGTCTCCTATAAGTGACAACAATTCCCCCATATTTTCGCTAGAGTATATAGAAGTGGTCAGGGAGCCATGTGGAAACATTACAGGCTCCGAGGAGATTTATGGTGAGTACTGGCTGCTGTCCTACACGTGACAACAATCTCCCCATATTTACCCTACAATATAGAAAGTAGTCAGGGTGGTCTATGGTCTTTGGCGAGTACTGGTGGTTAGGGAGGCTGCCATCAGAGCTTAAAGGCGAGGAGGAAGGATAATTGGGACGTTGATTAGGAGTTGAAAGAGGCAAGCAGAAGGTACGGCGGTGTGTGTGTGCGCTTCAAAGGCGACAAGTGCGTGGCGGCGACGTGAAAGATTGTTTGGTTCATCAGAGCACGGCGCTGCCTTCATGTGCGCTTGAGTTACACAAGCAGCAGCTGGCACACAAAAAGACAGATGGCATTCTTGCAGATGTGGAAATAGAATAACATGCAATCGCTCACTTAAAAACAAGTGCCATGTATTTGCGCACAGAGCCATTTCAAGTGGACACTAATTAATCAGAGACTTTCTACGTGCGACATCAGTGTTGCTGTTTTGGTTAGCAACAGACTTCAAATGGACTTCGTTAACGCTTTCATGTCCACACAATGATAGCATCACATGGGCTGACGTTTGAGAGAGGCTTTAATTTCTGCAAGTGGTTTACACGCATTAGAGGTGCTGCTGTTTTGATTTGCAACAGAGCTGCAATGGTTTTTGATGCCCATGGGTGAACGATAGTGTGTAGGAACTGAGATCATTACGCCTACTACCCATCGTTTTTTTTTTTTTTTTTTTATCCCAAAGAGAAAGGGGAGGCATCTCTTTGAGCACGCAGCTCGACTTTGATCCCGGCGACATGATCTATTTTTGGGCGTGACTTGAGTTTTTATAGTGCCGGGTGGTTTGAGGTTGGAGCCAAAGTCTAAATATAAAAACATAAAATCAGGGTGTCCTCTTCACCCCCACTGTGATATGTAGAGTAATGTGCACCAGGGGCACTAATTTACACCATCATTAAAAAATATATGTGGACGTGACCCTCAGCCAGAGAAATTATGTACATTTTCACCGAACAACGCCCACAAATACTATTTTAAACATGGCCATAAACTCTTTTTTTAAGATGTTTACGACACTAATAAGTCAAGTACGGTGTTCGTCTTCAGTGACATCGACCTCTATTGGCCATGGAAAAAACGCAGCTTTGGATTTACCATGTATTGGTCGTGGTACAATGGAATATTCTTCCCATGATACCATCAATGTACTCGGAACACCATCATCATTATTCCACTGGGCATCCTTTGCCAAATTGAAGAGGTAATATGCACACACAATAAATTTGTTACAAAAAAACAAAACAAATTAAAGATTGTGCTCACTTCCTGGTTTTCCACATATGATGTGCATATGATGCCTTCAGGAACATCTGGAGTTTATCATGTAAGGAGTGGGTCAAGTATACACACAAATTGTCACCATTTGTAGCATATACAAAACAAATGTTGAAGCTACAAAATGATGCCATCATCAACGTCTGGGATGGATGGATGATAGATAGATAGATAGATAGATAGATAGATAGATAGATAGATAGATAGATAGATAGATAGATAGATAGATAGATAGATAGATAGATAGATAGATAGATAGATAGATAGATAGATAGATAGATAGATAGATAGATAGAGCATCATGTTTCAAAGTGAGTCTCCCAGTGCAGTACGTGGTGCGTTTAGCTGAACGATGCACGGCTGTAAATTGAAAGAATCAAGGCCCCGCTATGTTTGCCAGTAATGACATAATAAACATGCGTTAACAAGACCCGCACACCACCTATGAGCCACCCGGACTAGCGGACATGAAGTCATTGCATGACGTCCTTGTCCATATTTTGTGTTCTCTTGGAATGGCTATTTTTTATTATTCTTGTGGAGAATGAATGAACTCTTTAGGGGGCCTTCAACATGCCAGAAAACAAGTGAACGTATCCCACTGAAAAGATCTCCAAAAGCAGTTTCATCATGACAACACCAAATGAGGTGTCTGTCATAAAAGGACGGATGGAAAAAAGTCTCAAGGACCCATGCCCAAAATTGAACAGGAAGCGAGCAGCCATTTAGGGGAAATTTGACCATTCACACAAGCCATGAAAGCACACCAGTTTCACTGATGGACAAGAAATGGGTGGACATATCTATCAAAAAACTCTCAAGCACCAGTGTGTGAAACTGAACGGGAAGTCGGCCATTTTGTTTTAGAGCAGCCATTTTGGAGTCAATTTGGCCAGTCACATGAAGTTAAAAGTGTGACACACGGCTATCATGACAGGATGAGTGGAAAAAGTCTCAAGGAGCCATGACCAAATGAAACAGGAAGTCAGCCATTTTGTTTTGAAGCAGCTATTTTCCCCTTGACACAAATTTGAAAAATTATCCCTCGGCAGTAGTTTCACCAATTAACATGACCTTGCATGTCTATAATGTGAGGATGCACGGAAAAGTCTCAAGGACCCATGTGCAAAACGCAACAGGAAGTCGGCCATTTTGGTTTGACACCGCCATTTTAGGCTCTACTTAGGAGGTGAACTCGGTTTCTGAAATTCACCCATGACTCCCAATTGGTAGCAGGTATCCACAACTCGTTCACCTATCTAATGTCAGCGGAGGATGGTATCAAAATTTGAAGATCACTTCAAGGAATCGCCATTAAGTAGTGGGTACGAGGAATTTCCCTCGGATTGATGTTTAAGCAAGAGTCCTGTTGATTTTGAATCATGTCCAGCCAAAGATGGTTTAGGTTTGAAAAAAGACTTGAAAACCACAATTACAGATCATTGATGTGCCTTTTGTTTTCCTTCTATTCTTTTACGCATTCCGCAAATGTGATTACACGCACATTACAGTACGGTGGTTACACACAACTCCTGCACGCACGCACTTGCAAATATTATCGCTACGTCTTGGCCAAGCGTAAACGAGCCGTGGTTGGCTCCAGCGAGTGCAACGAGACGAGTGAGTAAGTGATGGAAAACAGATCCGGAGTCTGCCGTAAAAGTGCTGCTCGTTAATCACACCCGTGTATTTGCACAATCTCACACGGACGCGAGAATAAAAGGTTTGTTGCATGGAAACAATGCAAGTCTTTCTCTCGTCACACTTTTTTTTTTTTTTCAGGAAGGGCCACTGAAACACGAGCACTCAGGAACAGACGAGGATATATTATCCTTCCCTGAGTGGGAATATTTTTCTTTTCATGCCTTGTTACGGGTAGGCCGAGGTCAGCCACAGAAAAGCAGACTGGGATTTACAGTATCGTATCGTTTGACTTGAAATAATCTGTTGCTTTTTCATGGCGATTCCTCGAAATCATTACATTTGGACCCCATGCTCTGCCCACATTAGACGGTTTTGGCAACAAAGCTTTTCAATTTAGAGCTGCATCAGTATTGGATACTGGCTTCCTATTGGGGCCCTATATTTCCCTAGTAGACGTTCATCATAGAGTGCAAGGCCTGGAATTCGACTATAATCCTTCCTTCAAACCAAAACGACTGACTTCCTTTTGAATTTCGGGCGTGGGTCCTTGAGACTTTTTGGTGTGTCCTGTTGTGTTAGACAAGTCCACACAATTTCATATTGATCAGTGAAACAGGTGTTTAGGCACATTTTCTCATTTGTGCAAATGGCCAAATTTACCCTAAAATGAGTGTTTCAAAATAAAATGGGAGAGTTCCTGTTCAATTTGACGGTCATGCCCGACCAGTTTTGTGTTGATCCGTGAAACTTGCGACGGGGGCTGCCGCTGGATTTTCTAAGTGGTCTGAATGGCAAAATTTGACCTTAAAATGGGTTTTTGATAGGGGTGTCAAAATGAGTGTGTTCATTTAAAGTTCCTTCTCCCTTACTTGGAAAGCCTGTACTGGCGGAATTCCAGTCACAACGCAGCAGACACATCCATATCAAAATGTACCTGTAATAAATTTAATAATAATGCATTTATTTGTGGCGACTGGCGTCAAGTTGTATTTTACAATTTAAAAAATGTGCAGAATTTCACGTTAAAAAATTTGATAGCTCTTAACTCATTTGCTCCCCAAAACGTATAAATATGTTCTATTTTAAATGTTTTAAATGTCCCAAAGACGTGTATTGATGCGTTTTTATGTTTGTTTTTTATGCTAGAGCATACAGAAGGTTTTGATGCTGCCTCTCAACTGCACAGAACGGTTGAAGAAATGGTAGTGATTACAAAAAACAGCCAGCAGGTGGCAGCAGAGATCAACCAGGGCCATTTTGAAACAAAGCTGTTTTCCCCACAGTTTGAAATAGATTTGTGAATAATGATGAAATTTAGCTATATTCTAATGCTAATTGCTGCAAAACAGATACAAATATCCTTTTTTTTCCTGATGAAAGAAGAGACTCTAATCTTTCTTTTGGTAGGTTCCATGTTTTTATAACAGTAGAACACAATATTCTGTGGGCCTTGCAATCAGTCGAAAATCCAGTAAAACAGAGCAAAGAGGGTTGCTTCAGTGAAAATGGTAGGGAGTGAACTGAGCTGTCACCAGTGTCTTACAAATGCAATTATGCCATCTAGGGGCAGAAAAATGACCTCAGCACAAATCATTATCACACTCATTTCTTTTTGACAGTACTGTAGTACATCTTTTCAATTTTAACTTTTGACTAAAAGCAGCCATTTTTCTATTAATTTAACTTTAGTTTCACTTTTGTGTTAACAAGAGTATCAAAACTTAGGGAAAAAAATATTTTATACAGATATCAAATTTGCGATTAATCGTGAGTTAACTATTATATTAGTAATGCGATTAATTATGATTTTAAAAAATGAATGCCCTGACACCCCTATTTTTTTACCAATATGGCGGACGTCCTTTTTCGATTCCAAGCAAGCGTCCATCAGCCTTTTTCATGCGTCCTGTTATTATAGACACATCAGACCCAATTTTGATCGGTGAAACTGGTTATGCACATGCGCGCGCACACGCACACACACACACACAGGTGGATGTAATTAGTGCACCGAGTCCATTCATGGCACTCGGTCAAACCTTGGTACAGCCGGTTTCAGGAAATACAAAACTCTCCTACTTCAAGTTAAACACACGTACACACACGACGCACACACAAATCCACACACACACTCCTTTCTAAAGCGTATTGTTTAGTCTGCAGGAGATGTGCTCACACGCCTAAAAAAAAAAAGGTGTGGAGATTGATTAGATGAGGACTTATAGGATCATGTTGAGGTGGGCTCACCTGAGAACACACGCACACACATTTGCTCGCTAAGCACAAGCTTGCGTTGTAAAAGCTTTTGTGTAAGAGGAAAAGTCGCCCAGGTCTGAATGCTCAGCACCATTTGCTCGTCTTCTTGATGACATTGCACTTCTCTCTGCTGCAGCATACCCGACTTGTTTTTCCTCAGGGCCTGAGCACGGAGGTGCGAAAGTGTTCTTGAACTTGCTCAATTTCTTTGTCATTATTATTTATAAGGGCCAAAAGGGAACACCGTAAATATCTGTCTATTTTTCTTTTGGCTTTGAGTTCCATTTTTCCTTTCAGAGTAGTTGGAACCAATGTTTTTGGAGAGGACTGAATAACTATCTTGTATTGTCATTCCCAATGTTTGTGCAATTGACAATTATGAACAGCCGCTCATTTCTGAGATTTCCGCAATGTATGAAATCTTATGAGCACACCGTATGGTAAGAAAAAGGCTTCCAAAATACAGTGGTACCTCGGAGTTTGAACATAATTCGTTCCTGCGAAGTGCTCAAAGTCCGAATTGTTCAACCTCCGAAACATTTTTTCCTATAGGAAATAATGTAAATGCAATTAATCCGTTCCCAAGCTCCTTGTGCCAGTATTTACAGAAGTAGTCACCGTACTCCGAAAATGAGGTCAAACTCTCAATTCAAAGTCTGAATTGTACGAGTTCCGAGACAATCAAACTCCGAGGTTCCACTGTACTATGATACTTGTTTTGATATTTTCAGACACTGAAGTTGACGAGAGCAAAGATGTGCATGTCAATTTTGGTGACGATTCAAAGCATTTACAGTTGTGCTCATAAGTTTACGTACCCTTGAGGTATGTAAACTTGGAAGCGCAACTGTAGGTGTGAGGACCCTCTCGCAATCCCCTCGTTTTGAACCAGGGTCCAAGCACGGAAGTGTAAGCATGATAAGAAATAAGTCAGACATTTGCAGTGCCTGCGGTCTGGTGGTTCTGTGCGAGGGCCATTAAGTCGCGTCATGGTGGCTGCTTTTGGCTCCTACACTGTGACCGCCGACCCACGCACCCACATGCACGCACATGCGCGCGCGCACACACATGCACAAGCATACAATACATACAGAGGTTGTGTCCACATATCCAGTGTCTCTATATTAAATCCTGGAAGGACGTGACCCTTTAGGAAAATACCGGCCCCCTGGACAGACACACACGCGTGCATAGTCACACACGCGTGCGCACACACCAGACCGTTGGTGTTCATGTTTCCAGACGTGCAAACAGATGCTGGACACATAATCTGTGATTCCTCAACTTTCCTATGTATTTATTGGTTTAATATTGGATAGAAAGTATACTGTACTATATATTTCTAATGAAGTCTTTATTTTTCTTATATTTACAAAAATATTTGTCAAAATATTTGTTTGTTATAAAAAAAAAATATATATTTTAATTATGCTTCCTTTTGTAACTAAGGAGCCCCCAACTGTACCTTCTTTCCTTTATGTATTTATTTGTTAAACATATTTTTATGATATTTGCAGTAAAATGGTTAATCATTTTACAAGCACTGAAAAATGTGTTGGTTTATTATAGAAATTGTCAATATTTTTATTTTAATATGCTTCTTTTCGTAACTGGTCCTTTCTTTGATTTACTTTCCCTTTTTTTATGTTTAAAATGGGTTTAGATTGCTTTAAATTAATTGCTATTTAAAAGAGCAGTTTTTTTTGTTAAAAAAAGGTCAATACTTTTTACATTAATTATTTCTTCTGTAAATAATGATCAGCCAACTACAACCTAATTTCTAAATGCGTTTATTAGTTGATTTTAATATATTTTAGATTATTTTTCATTTTTACAATTTTGTGAAAAAATATTTTTATTGAAAGAATATTTCATAAAGTTGTGTTATAATAATTGTATAATCTAATCTAATATTTTTTTATGATCCGCCCAATTTCAACCTACCTTCCCCACTTAATTTGTTTTTTGTTTGTTTTAGAAATATTTGTCAAATGGTTTGTGTATTTTTAAAATATTGCTTTATTATTTAAATGCATTTATTATTTAAATTGTTAATTACAATTTTCTAGGCATTTCTTTAGTATGAG
This sequence comes from Leptonotus elevatus, assembly GCF_054856555.1. Taxonomy (NCBI): domain Eukaryota; kingdom Metazoa; phylum Chordata; class Actinopteri; order Syngnathiformes; family Syngnathidae; genus Leptonotus; species Leptonotus elevatus. The sequence goes on from NC_141247.1 coordinate 10,300,876, forward strand.
AATTGTCTTTTTTTTTCTTTTATTAAAACAATAAATACATGCTTTGCACTACGATCAATGAAAACAATATATTTGTTTTTCTGTCATTCTAGATGATTCCCGAGCCGGATCCGCCAACTCGGAGCACGTTCTGGAGCTGGCCGGGAAGCTGGGTAATGACAATAAAAAAGATATCACATAATTATCTTCCATTTACCTTTGCCTTATGCATGTTTCTGTTTCTAAACCTTTTAGATTTGTTTCTTTGATACGCACATTTTTTGTGTGTGTGTGTTTTTGGTATGTGAGATTTTCATGTGGCAAAATATAAATGCTGAGGTCAACAATTACAGCAAGATCAAATGCATCAAAAACGCCTTCATTTTTTCATTACGATTTTTAGTGTTCATCCGATCGTCTCTGAACTTGACGGACAGGGAGCTGACTTGCTTGGCTGGTTCGTTTTTGGTGCTGATTGGTTGTGACGTTAATGTGATTGAGCAAGGTTAAAGTTCATGAGCGAGAACGGCAAAAATATATTTGCAGCAATCCCCATCAAGTCATACGTCAAATTAAAGGCCGTGACGAATACTTTCTGCATGTGTAATTATTTAGGCCATATGCCTTCTTATTATGACGTAATAACACATGTTTTATTTCTGACCTCGCCGTGAACCTCTCTTTCCATCTGCTCCCTGCTCACCTTCCCTTTGATTGAATTCATGTTCTGCAACATCAATCCGTTGCTCTTTGCTATGTTTTATTTGCATTTGAATGGCTCGCAGCTCCTTTTGCATGTTTTTCCTCGTGGATTTATGTCCAAACCATGCAGCTCCTCCTCCTCCTCCTCCCGTCTGGTTCAGATCGTTTCGGGCCGTCCGGTAGCGTTCCTCCACGAGCCGACAGGGACAAAGGGGTGCCAGACTTGAAAGCCTTTTCGGGAATGTTTGTTGTGCGATCCCGCCCAGTGGAGAGCCGTTTATAAGAACGTGTCACATAACTCTTTTGCCTGCTTGTTTACACGGCGCTGCAATAACAAGAAGTTTTCATGTGGCTGCTGGGGGCTGCAAAAGCAAGGGAAAGCTTGACCTTTCTCAACTATTTTTATTTTGAACAGTGCTGTCAAAGTTAAAGCGTTAGAAAATTAATTAATCACAATAAAATATCGTATTGATCATGTATTGATGCAGATCAATCACACTATTAATTTTGACCGCATATGATCCCTTAGCTGACAGCAGATGGTTACATTAAAGATAGCACAGGTTGTGTTGGACCAATAAACATAATTACATGCATTAAAGTAAATCATTTGATAAATGTTTGTGTATGACATTCAGAATATCTGTTCATGTCAAACTATTGGGGGTCATTTTTTTCCATTTTAAATTATGCAAGTAATTAACTGATTAGAAAAAGAGGAGGATGAGCGTGTGCAATGGATCCCACCCAAAAAAGTCCTCTTAACATTAAATGTCGAAATAATTAACACACAAAAGATGCTCTTCAATTTTTTTTAAATAAAAAAGTATTTTTGATCAAGTGATTAATCGTGATTAATAAACATTCTAAGATGTGATTAATCTGACAATTTTATCATTTGACAGTTCTAATTTTGAATAAAAAAAATATATAAGTAAACAGTGTTAGGAACGTTACTTTATAAAAGTAATTAGTTATAGTTACTCATTACTTGCTCAAAAAGTAACTGAGTTAGTAATTGAACTACTTTATAACAAAAGTAACTTATTACCAGGCAAAGTAGCTTTTTTTCACTACTTAAAAATGTTTTATATCAAACAATTAGATTTTAAAATATTATTATTTCAAATTTCATTATCTTTATCTTATTATAATATTTTAATTTTAGAAATTCAAATGATGTCCAGGTTATATAGGGTGTTTTCATGGATGTTTGTGAATATTTATGTCTCACTCCATAATGACACATATGAAATATGTGGCCCACTCCGGCAAAACATGTCGGCAGCATTCGTTTTGCACTAGACACAAAAGTTTACCGTTTGGACAAAAATGTTGATTTGGAGATTTCTCCAAATAGCCTCCTTGCGGTCCCTATTTTCATTTTCCAGCAGCACAAAAGTACTAAGCTAATATGGCCATTTCAGTCCCTGTACAAACGGTCTGTATTAATGGCATTAAGTCAGATTTGTTTCTCATCATAGGGTTGGACTGCCCATCCTAACCCTGTTGAATTTGGATTTGATTTATTTCATCCGCCACTTGCCTATTTTTGCCCCCGCAGTGCGTCCTCGCTTCACTCAGCCAGCCAAGATGAGGAAGCGCGTCATCGCCCGGCCGGTGGGAAGCTCCGTGCGCCTCAAGTGCGCAGCCAGCGGCAACCCTCGACCCGACATCGTGTGGCTAAAGGACGGACGGCCACTGGCCCACGGCGACGAGGACAACGGGGGTGCGGAGGAGGACAGGAAGAAGAAGTGGACTTTGAGTCTCAAGAGCTTGACGCCGGAGCACAGCGGCAAGTACACGTGTCACGTGTCCAACCGAGCCGGACACATCAACGCAACCTACAAAGTGGAAGTCATACGTGAGTCCTGCAGCAAAAAATTGCAATTATTAAATGTATCAAAATTAAATGTATATTAATGATTAAAAAAAGCAGTTGAAAGAGTAATGTTATTGCGTGTGTGTGCGGACAGAACGCACCAACTCCAAGCCCATCCTGACGGGCACTCACCCGGTCAACACGACGGTGGACTACGGCGGCAGCACGTCCTTCCAGTGCAAAGTGCGCAGTGACGTCAAGCCTGTCATCCAGTGGCTCAAGCGGGTGGAGGCCGGAGACGAGAGCAAGTTCAATTCCACGCTCGAGGTACAGCGCTACATCACGCCGTGCAACCCCTCCCGATACCGAGCAGTATGGGCTGACATCGCAGCAATCCCATTGGACCGTTTGGAGTTCCCACATTTAGGAAGCATCTCAATTTTGAATTGGATTCAATTGAACATGAGAGAGATAATAGAAATAGAAATAGAAACACTAATTAAATTACATAAAAGTACAAATAATTTTTTTTAATACATTGTACATTTTGACAAATAAATAAATCAATTAAATAATTCAAAACGGCAATTTGATAAATACAACCAAAATAATAATAATAATAATACATACATAATAATTATTATTATTCATAATTAAAAATGATTGAAAATAAATATTTATAATAATTGACCATTTTTGTATATACAGTATTATTATTTTTTTTAATCTAAAATAACGTATAACTATATAAAATTATAGTAATTAATAATGCATAGCAAATATGATGATTAATGACTATTCATTAATTTATTATTATTATAGTTTTAAAAAATGGTTAAACAAATAAATTAAACAATGAATGACATAACATTTAAAAAGTATTGCTAAATTAAAAAACGAAATCATATATATATATATCAATATCAAAAACAACATTTCATCAAAATTAAAACCTATTTAAAAAATGAAATGGTTAGAAATTAGTAGAAATGTATTTCAATATAATTTTCAATCAGATTAGAAACATCGACGAAAACAGATAAAAGACAAATAATTAAATAAATATCCATTTTAATGGAGATAGTAGCAAAACATTTATTAAATATGTAAATATTACAAAATTAAACACATTTGCTAATATGCATAAAATAGCACTTTTAATAAATAAAAGATACAGTGCAAACGTATTAATAATACTTATTAATAAAAATTAATACAAAAATAAATATATTTATTTAAACATTCCTTACTTGCTACACTTTGTGTCACTTTGTGAAGTGACATCGCCAACTACAGTACTGGCATGGCATCATCAAAAGACAAAAAAAAATAATCCTGATGTTACCACATGGTTCCGCAGGTCTAAATGTATCCCATGCCGACTGCTGCTAACGTTGTGCATTGCCATTCAGGTGGGGGACCACCGCTATGTGGTCCTGCCCACGGGGGACGTTTGGTCGCGGCCCGACGGCTCGTACCTCAACAAGCTTCTGATCACTCGCGCCAAGAAGGAGGACGCCGGCATGTATATCTGCTTGGGCGCCAACACCATGGGATACAGCTTTAGGAGCGCCTACCTCACCGTGCTGCCAGGTGAGAGAGAACACAAATCATTGTGTGTTCATTCGATCTATTGAGGCCCGAGCAGATGCGTTTTTGTTAACCACGCCCACTGAGACACGGTTTGACTTTTTTTTCTGTGATTTTGATCTCGATTGCCTCCTTGCAGATGTGAAGCCCCAAAACAACTTAGTCCTGACCGCCGCCTCGCCCAGCCTGCCCTGGCCCGTCATCATCGGGATACCGGCAGGCGTGGCCTTCGTCCTGGGCACCGCCCTCCTCTGGTTCTGCAAGTCCAAACGCACCTGCCCGTCATCATCCTCCTCTTCATCGTCTTCCTCGCAAACCTCCTCCGCCCTCCCCGTCCCGCAGCGCCTCCCGGTGGCGGGCCGCGAGCGAGCGTGCCCCGGCGCAGACAAGGAGGGCCTGTCCTACGAGGACTATGCGGTCCAGAACCAGAACCAGAACCAGCCGCTGACTTCCTCCAAGCTGTACCCCAAAATCTACACGCAGGACATTCACACACACACGCACTCACACGTGGACGGTAAAGTGCATGAACACCAGCATATCCACTACCAGTGTTGGCAGCAGAGGGACAAAGGACAGCCATGACACTTGAGTGCATTTTGGAACACAATGAAGAATGTAAAAAGAGATTTGTTTTTATTTTTTAAAAACAATCAAAAGTCCCTCAAAGTATTTTTTAAAATCGAATTATAAAGGAATAAACAGGCCCTCGTGTCCTTCAAACATTGGTGTCTCCTGTATATAGTCAGATAAGATTATATAGCATTTAGCATGCTTCTTCACCCAAGGGGTCTTTGTATAAATTTGTAATAATGTGAGTGAAATTTTATTTCATGTCAGTATAGTTAAAGAAGCACACCAACCAGGTTCGCTTCACTGGGGGGAGAAGGCGCGGGGGAGGGTGGGGGGATCGTTTGGGAGGCTGCTAAAACACTGCAAAGCACTTTGTAGCTATTTCATTAGGTACGCCATCAAACTCAGCATTTTGTGGAATTGTTTTAGACACAACGCCAGTTTTAGTTCATGAAATTTGGTAGGCATGTTATCTTTAGTAGACCCACAAAAACTCAAAAACACACAAAAAAAAGATTGAAGGCGCACCATAAACACTGGTTCTGGCACCGTAAAATATTTGGTTGGATTTTTGGGGGGGATTTTTTTTTAAATCAGCTCCCTAATCGAGTTTATTAACTACATGAAATTTGGATAGAGTTACACAAAACTCTCAGAAGCCATGCGTGAAAAAACAGGAAGTCTGCCATTTTGATCTAAAGCGGTCATTTTAATTTAATTGTTTACTTGAGTGAACAAACAGGTGGGGAATGCTAAATTGTGTGTGTGTGTGTTTTCTTCTGCCGGCAAAATTTGATGACTCACCGCTGGCTTAAATAATTATTATTTTTAAACATTTTATAGTGGATCTAAGCTTGGGTGTACCTGATGTTTTGGTCACAGAGTGCATGCATTCATTCACATTGAGCTCACTGCATATCAAGTTCATACCAGTTAAAACCTGTGAAGCTATTTCTCCTATTACCATGTGTTGTTATTTTTGCTCGTTGTGTTTAAAGCTAACGGACTGCCTCCACTACAGACCATTGTGTTAATGTGCACTTACCGCTGGCATGTATGGATGTGAATTGAAATGTTATTTTTTTGGAAAATATTCAAGTTAATGAATAAAGAGAAAGACATTAACATGTTTCAAGATTGGAAAAAATAATTGTATTGCTAATTTATTTTGTTTGGGCATTATACTGCATGAGCACATGAATATATATATATATATATATATATATATATATATATATATATATATATATATATATGATGTAATTGTAAGATATTGTATTTATACCTGTTGGCAGATATATGTTATGGATACTCGTATGGACAATCTTGTACAGTTGATCTTTTATTGCATATAAATTGTTGCTATTAAAAAAATGGTCTGTTGCTTTCTTGATTTGAGTGGAAATGTGGACTATAACGTAGACTAGATTATATATATAATACCTTCTATTTGTTCAGATTTCCTCATACTTAGCTGTGAAATTCCAATTTCAAACCATAACCCTGAATGTAAGACACTAACACTATCTTGAAACCCTGACTTGCCCTATTTTTAACGCTAATCCTTGCATGGAACCCTCAAGCAAAACCCCAACCAAGCCTTGAAACCCGAACTTCAAACCTTAACTCTGGCTCTAAACCTAAACTTGAAACTTTAATAATGGATCCAAATCCGACTCTGAAATCCGTTGGGCTCGTGTGCTCTCAAATGTTCCTTCCGTGACTGATCTTCTTCCACCTTTCATGTTGTTGTGCTCCAGATGAAGAACTCTTATTGATCGTGAGCGATCCCGGCTGATCATCTGTCCATTGATACTTTGCACACACCATTTGCAGCCTGTCACTGATCATTACCGCACGTCACGCACAAATCAAAGGGGAAGGTTTCCCCCCCTGGTCCCGTTCTGCAAATCATTTTGCGTCTTATTTGAGACGTTAACGCTGCTGGTTCATTTGGCACATCTGCTCCCCCCGCCCTCCCCTCCTCGCAACGGCCGTGAGGAAGAGGAGGGCGAGGTAAGAACGTCAAAAGCGTCGACACCTCAGAAGAGTCATCGCTCTCCACGTGACTTTTATGTCTTTCGCCGGTCTGGTTCTTTTCTTTCTCCCGGAGGTGATTCACGAGTTCCCGTGGTTAAAAAAAAAAAAAGACTGCTGTTGGCTCGGTCGTCGGTTTGGAGAGCGTGACAGCATCCAGGCGTGACGCTGAGGTGCCTTCACATGCTTCCAATTATGTTCGTAATATTTCAAAGGACGAGGGTGCTTGTCTTCCAATGTTAGTGACAAAAAGCAACAACTTATTAACAAGCTGCTAAAAAGACGTAAGTAGACGTCTAGGAGGTTCAGCACAATCGAATACGGTGCGATAATTTGATGCCTTATCCTTTTTGAAACCCAAACCAGGCTTGAAACCCTAACCCAGAAATAAAACCCTAACCTTGGCTTGAAGCCATATTCTGACAATCTTTTGAGACCCAATTTTGAAACCCCAATCCTAATTTAAAACCCCAAAAATGTCTTGAACCCTATTTCAAAGCCCCAACCGAAGCTCCTTAAGACCATAACCATGGTTTGAAACACAAATTCGAAGCGCTAACCAGGACTCGAAACCTACATTCAAAACACTAACCTTTGATTCAATCTCTGATTAAAAACCTTAGCATTCCAGGTCTGTTTTTTAAATCCTTATTTCAAACTCTAACATATCAATTGTAACAGTGAGCCGAACTCTGCCTCAAAACCTTATTTTGAAACCCAAAACCTTATTTTGAAACCCAAACCCTTGTTTGAAACCCTAACTCAGGCTTGAAACTTTAATTTAAAGCCCCAATTTAAGAGACCCCATTAATACCCTAACCCAGCCAAAAACAGGGCGAAACCTTCATTTGGGACCCTAATTTAGCACACTTACCCTAGTTTGAAAAACTAAGTTGAAATCTTACCTTGAAATCCAAATCCTAGCAAACCCTGACTATTCTTTTGAACCTTAATTATAATCTCTAACCTCAAATCTTAAACCTAATTTGAAACCCATAACATAGCTAAAACCACAACAACAACAAAAAGATAGCTTAAAAAACTGTCAATTGAAACTTGAAATCCTCGAATGCTTATTTTGAAACCGTTCTTGAACACCAAACCCTTTTTTTTTCAAACCCTAATACACGTGTCACCAACATTGCGCCCATATGAGTTGTCTGTGAGGCCTGTTCTAAAAAACAGTGATGGGACATCGTGATTGTCGTGGAAGGCTGTAGAAGTGATCATTTTAAAATGTGAACACTGGCAGAGATTGATCAAAATGAAGTTGATATGTATCACTTTTTTAATGATCAACTTCCCTGTGATGGAGCTTCCCATTGGTCCAACTTCAGAATCGACAGCCAATCAGGTTATCGTATTGTCCGTGTCACTCCCACTGCTAGTTCCCGAAACCCTTACGTTCACTTAAAACTCGAACCCAGGCTTAAAACCCTCATTTAAAACCCTAACTTTGTTAGAACCCGATCCTAACTCGAAACCTTAACCCAGGCTTAACAAACCTTACATAGGATGCCTTTGGTGTGAGTTTGTGCGCTTGTAAAAACAAACGTGTGTGTGTGTGTGTCGTCATGGAGGAGATTCTTGTGTGTTTGAGTCAACAGCAGCTGTGCTCGCTGAAGAAGAGGAGCTGTCCAAAGAGCTTTTTACAGCGAAGAAAAGGAACGCCGTTCAGGTGCTCAATGGGGGCAGCCGGCATGACCGACTCGCACGCACACGCACACACACACGCACACCCCCCCCCCCCCCACACACACACACACACACACACACACACAACAGGAAGAATGGCCTGAAAAGACACATCAAGTAAACTATAGAAGTTGTGCAGGCCCAGATACACAAAGACACACACACGCACACAAACTGCCCTGCACTTGGTACCACTTGGTTTGGCGACCACTGTACTATGGAACTTGTGAATGCGCTGACACAAAAAAGTAGCTCCGATGCACCCCCCCCCCCCCCACACACACACACACACACACACAAAAGTATACACACGCATACATACACTTGTCTGCGGTTGCAACAGAACAGAAGCAGCGGAACAAAAACAAGAAAAAAGCGGAGGCTAAAAGGGGGTAACTTCCATCTTTCTCGCACCGACTGCTTCCCCCCTGTGGCTCCGTCCTGCTCCCGAGTCCCCACCACCCACCTTATGATAATTAACCAATGAAAATGAGAGTCACTCGAGTCATGTATGGGGTTCCGCAGGGTTCCGTTTTGGGGCCCCTGCTGTTGTTATTGTCAAAGTGGGTCCAGGAAGTAAAAGCCCTACCACAGTTTAGCTTGAGCCACAGGCTCCCTGTAAACAAGCTCCCAGCTTGTAGTCCTTGGATTAGTCCAACGTTTTGCTCTTAGCATCCTTTCATGATTTTAAGCAGTGCGTTTTGGGGTTTTATCCTGGTGCAAGACCCATGACCTGTGACTGAAACCAAGCTTTTTGAGCAGAAAATTTCTCTCTGAAAAAACTCTCTGTCTTGAGCCCTTATTGTACACAGCACAGCCCGTTCCTGATGTAGCAAAGCAGCCCCAGAACGCAACAGTGCCTCCTCCATGTTGGGACAGTGTTCTTTTCTTGGCATGCTTCGTTTTTGTGTCTGTGAGCAGAGTTGACGTGCCTTGCCACAATGTCCCTCTATTGTCTCGACTGTCCATCGGAAATTCTTCCAGAAGCTCTGTGGCTTGTCAACATGCAGTGTGGCATATTCCAGTCTCGCTTTAGTGTGGTTTATTGTCCTTCTTGGTCATCTCTCATGAAGTCAACTAAAAAAAAGAACGGATGGTATGATCTAACACTGATGTCTTGACCTTGGAGTTCACCTTTCATTTCTTTGGAGGTTGTTTTGGCTGCTTTTGGTAGCATTTGCGTTTGCGCTTCCTTCCTTTCTTTCTTTTTTCCTTCCCTCCTTCCTTTCTTTCTTTATTCCTTTCTTCCATCCCTCCCTCCATCCTTCCTTCCCTCCCTCCTTCCTTTCTTTCTTTCTCTCTTTCTTTCTTCCTTTTTTCTTTCATTTTTCTTCCTTCCTTCCTTCCTTTTTTCTTTCTTTCTTCCTTTCTTCCATCCCTCTCTCCCTCCCTCCTTCCTTCCTTCCCTCCTTTCTTTCTTCCTTCCTTCCTTTCTTTCTTTTTTTCCTTCTTTCTTTCTTCCTTTCTTTCTTTCTCTCTTTCTTTTTTCTTCCTTCCTTCCTTTCTTTTTTCTTTCTTTCTTCCTTCCTTACTTTCTTTCTTTCTTTCTAATCTTCAGAGACAACCCTTTCCTTCGCTTCCTCTGGTCCAGAGATAGGCAAGTTCGGTCCTACAGAGCCGCAGTCCTGCATGTTTTCGGTGTCTCCTGCCTCCAACCCAGGTGTTTCAAATCATCAGCTCATAATTACGTTCTGCAGGAGCCTCTGAGCTGTGTTCGTGGAGGGAGACATCAAAAACCCGCAGGACTGCGGCTCTCGAGAACCGAACTTGCCTATACCCCTGCTCTGGTCCATGTTTAGTGGGGTAGGCATCATGTCACCAAACAGCACAGTGACTTCTTGCCACCCTTCTTTAACCCTATAAAATCAAATGTATCATATTAAATACAAGACATTTTGAGCCCTCTATTTCATGAGTCTAATATTTTTCCCCATTAAAACCCCTGACGTATATGATCTGACACATGCATTGCATGGATAATCCTTTAGAGGGCAGTATCACCCAGCTGACGGCTTTTCCATTGCCTCAATTGAGAAAGAAGATATATCTATACTTATTAAGTGGGAAATGTTCTTTCTGATTTTTGGGAATGCTAATATATTTGATATGTCTATTTATTATTATTATATTTTTGACAGTTATAAATGTACCAATTTAAAGCATTGTGATACAAATCAAAAGTCATATGAAAGGAAGTTGATTTAAAAAATAATAATAATAAATAACATAAAAAATTCAAGACCAAAAAATACTCCATTTATATATTTCTGTGTCCGCTACTATTTTATTACACATTGACACAAACACACAAATATGTGGCTTGATATGAGCAAGAATGTTAAGGGTGATAGCATGTGTGATAAGGATGTTGCCTTTCTGCGTGTGTGTGTGTGTGTGCGTGCGTGTGTGTTTCTGTGTGACAGGAAAACGAATCTTTCAGCAGCCACACTGACATCATTCAAGTATGCGTCAGACACTTTGAGAGCGGGCCCCCCAAAAGACAACAGTCCGCCTTTATGCGTGTGTATATGTGTGAGTGCCTACTGAAGTGCATATGTGTGTTCACATCCTCACCTGTTCCTCTTTGACTTGTCAACTTCAACCATTCACCTTTTTTCCTCTTGAAAGCACAACCGCGTGCAAAGTTATCTTCTGCAAACTCTTCAAAAGAAGCAGATGTGAACGTGTGCATTTTATTCCCGGTTAGGGGTCAGAAACCCAAGGTCTGCTATTATGATTGATGTGTGAGACGTGTGTGTAAATTATGATCAACTTAATGTCAATAACACATCTAGTATTGTTAACGGTGTAGGCTACACTGCCACATGTAGGTGACAACGAGTACTGCAGGTTCTTTCATCCTGCACAGCGCAGTGATTGTACCATTCATCATGACCAACCCGTTTATTGTTTATGTTCGAATCAGTGTAACAAGTCGACAGTGACATACTGTTAAGAAATATGTTTGTAGACAATGACGATGTTGAACATTTTGACGGCCTTGTAACCATGCCCAAGGTTATTACAACCGCGCTCCAGTGTGGAAGGTAAATATATTTGGAGTTATACACCCGCAGATGCGTTATTTGTTTGTTAATTTAAAAAATTATATATATATATATATATATATATATATATATATATATATATTGAAGGTTTATAATAATAAACTTAGGTTTGTGTGAACGCCACAGGTGTAAGCTCTAAAATGTTTTTGGAATTATGGAATTATAAATCAGCTTCAGGATCTGAGATATCAATAATTTTTTATATTGTTGAATTTCCAGGAAAACTTCAGGTTTTCGGGGGTGACTCAAAAGTCACCCATAGGTTTTAGAGGCATGTTTTGCCAGGCACTTTAGGCCTTAATGGGTTAATATTTGCAGCACAGTGGATGTCTAGTTAGCACACCAGCCTCACAGTTCAGAGGTCATGGGTTAGAATCTGGCCTTCCTGTGTGGAGTTTGCATGTGCCTGCATGCATTCTCTCCGGGTTTCCTTCATTCCAAAAACAAGCAGTGGGTGAACATTCCCATGATGGTGAATTTATCCTCATAGGATTTGGATAACTCTGTCAAGCTGTCTAGACTGCTCCTTGCTCAGCCTAAAGTACAGCTCAAAGTAGTCGTCGTAGTAAATGGAGCCTTAGTTCAGGAACCTGCCATCTATGGGTGATGCTTATGTTATCATACATCACGACAGACGTAACCAGGAAGCTTGCAATGTGGAAAAGTGCAGAAAATAATCTAGTCGAGGTTTTATTGATTTATTTATTTGCGTTCCTCAATTAGTTTTGACATAAAGAAGTGTGTTCTTCCATAACATTTATCAAATTAAAATAAGTATAACTTAATCACTCACACACACTTTCACTATGCCATATTATACATATTTTAGGTTTTACCTAATTGTTTATTTTTTTACTTGCATTATTTGCATTCAATACAGACTTATTCAACCAGTTGTTTTTTTCATCCTAATTCTAAGCGTAGAAGAAGAAGACAAAGACAAAGAAGAAGTAGAAGAAGAAGGGGAAGAAAGTGACGTAGAAGGACCGAATTCAGTTCATATTTAAAATCTATGAAGGTAGTCAAACATACCAAAGCACAAAAAATATGTGAGTTTTTAAAATAATTCCCTACTGAATTGCGCAATGTCTGAGATCTAATTGTTTTTCCTCCCTTGCGGGGGGGGGGTCTTTTCATATTTCTGTAATCTGTAATTCTTTATTATTGATGCTTTTGTAATTATATTATTGATCGATCCTTTGACTTTTGTGATGTTAAATCATCTCTGTATTGATGGATCCATACACAATGTTCCTTCTGGCAATCTGCCTATGTTGTTTTGATACATGCAAACAAAAAAACTTTACTGTTGCCATGTTTGTTATGTAAATTGCAATAAAGTTGAAAAAAGTGACAGAGAAGTAGTAGAAGGAGGAGAAGAAGAAAAGAAGAACGGTGTGTTTTTCCCGTGACATCATTTTTTTAAATTAAGGCGTACTAATGTTTTTTTTTCTTACTTTGATTTTATTTATTTTTTACATTTAATTTGTTTAGATTATTTTGTCATTAGGTATACGCAATATTTATATATTTTTTACTTTTTTATTTGTACTCTGTAATATTTTCATTACTTCATTATAGGTGTATCTAATGATTTATTATTTATAAAAATTTTAAGTGTTAATTTTATTTTAATTATTATAATTTTTTTACATGAGGTCTACTTGTTTTATTTTATTTTTACATTATTATTAAATTAATTCCTTTGTATTTTTTTTATTATTGGTGTACCTAATTTATTATTATTATTATTATTTTGAATTATTACCTGCACCCACATTGTGGCCAGTAAGTTTCTGCACAAATGTCACACACACACACATTTGCAAAAAACAAACCCTCATTTAAATTGCACAAAAGTTCACATCTGAGCTGCGAGTCTCATTGAAACGTATTTAACAAATTTAGCATATTAACCACAAAGTGGACAATAAACACCCAATGTGCTTTTGAGTGTCAGAGCGTAAATGTCTTCATCCCAAGACAAATATCTGTGCTGTGAAATCATTTGGTCCGTGTCACGTCTTGCCCACACTGGGGATTACGTTTACACACTCCCAACTCAGTGTGACAAAGTGTGAAATCTGGATCACATTAGGGAGAGACAAGTTTCTCTCTGTCACACTTGACTGGAAGGAGTGAGGGATGTGTGTGTGTGTGTGTGTGCGCGCGCACACACGCTGTGGGAACACGGCGCTCAATAATGCCGACTGACAAGAGAATAGTTTTCTTTAGTTCTCTGAAGTGGGCCGGGCTCATTTGTACAGCCTGGAGCCATGCAGAGGTGAAGTGTGTGTGTGTGCGCGCATGTGTGTGTGGCATAAAGCGAGAGCGAGAGTGACAAGGCCTTTATGTGAGAGGATAGGTTTAGGAGTTTGGAAGAAAAAGGAAGTGGGGGAAAAAATGCACCAAACTATACGACAAAAGTATTGGGTCACACCTGTCAATCTACGGATTAACCAATGAGTCAGATATTGGAATTTGATCCGAGACTTTGTTGGTGAAAGTTACATTTGTTGTTGTTAGTGCAATGCCCATAACGACATCATTGGATGGGTTTGGTGTAGAACAAACCTTTGAAATTAACTCCCCACAAACACTCGGCGACATTTTCCCTTCAAACATTTTCCTGTGTCACGATACTTCTGTCCATATGTTGGCCAGTTGTGATAAAAGTGCCAGCTGGTCGACGCCGATTAGTTGGCTTGTTTTTCCTGTTTGGTCACACCTGCATGACGTCACTCCCGACGTGACTCGACAGCACGCACAGACTTATATATGAATGGATTGTCAATACTGCTTGTCAGTAGCACGTTGACTGACAATCCATTCATGTGTAAATCGGTCATAAGTCCGTGCGTGCTGTCGAGTCGCGCCGGGAGTGACGTCATGCAGCCGACAAATTCCGAAAACACAGGCAATGTCTCGTTGTGATAAAAGCAGCCATCTTCTCAAACTACCTTAACAATCAATCGATTGACCACACCTGATATCATCTTGAAATCATTTAGAACTCAACTGGAACTCCCCCATTTCCCCCATTTAGACTTCCTACGTGCAGAATGACCACACATCCCAATACTTTTGCCCATGTCATGACCTCCTCACTCCTTGCATGTGTATATACGTGTGTATTGTAAATAAGTGAGCCTGGCTGTGCCTTGGGGGAGTCTCTCCTCGCTAAGTGGACCTTAAAAAACAGGAAACGGAGCGCGCAGGAGGAGGATCAGGCCTGCTGACTCTCCACAATGGTCTTAATTCAGCTTGTCACGCACACACACAGCAGTATTACGGCATGCACACGCACGGTCACACCTGAGCCTCCCTCAATGGACGCCATTCAGCTGGCTGACAAGCGAGGACAATAGAAGAAATGGAGGACGTGTCTGAGCGCATCAATCTGCCGCCGCCATCATCTTTTCCTTCCTGACATGACTTAGGGTGATATCACGTTTCTATTTCTACACTTTTACTCCTTGCCTTCACTTGTACAACTGAGGTCATGCACACACAAACAGATTTTCAGGGCCTGCTTTGATGTTTCGGAGCCAGTAAACGGCATTTATTGTTCATGTAATCCCAGTTTATATGCGTGAATAGAACAGGTGCAGGCGCTCTCCTTTTCTCCGAGAAGGTGGAAAAAGTCCTCATAAGCATCCAGTTGGATGTGCACGCACCTGCTTTTAGGGAGGAGGGTACACCCTGAAGGGCTGGGAAGGTTGGAAGATGGGTGAATTCCAAGTGGACGTTTGCCCAAACGACACGTTGGGCGTCGTCGGTGTTCTTGGGCAGCGTCTACGAGGCCACAGGGTCAAGGTGAGAACATCATATTAAAATATACAATGCGGGTCGTGGACGTGTGGTCACCTGACTGTGGCTGAGTATGCGGAGTGGTTGGCCATTTGGCTGGACTTCCTATGAGGAATTTTGCCTGCAAAGAAACAGTATATACGTACTGTAGCGTGCAACATAGTTTGGGTTTGGTACCCGTGAATTTGCATATTTGAAGATTTGTATTTCTTTTTTTCCTCAATATTTTGTTTTTTTAACCCGGGATTTTCTCCCATTTCTTTCTGCTTTTTGTGCAGAATGTATACTGAATGTTTATCAGCTTTGTTTTTAAAGAATTTTGGGGATTTGTAAAAAAATAAATAAAAATAATAATAATAATAATAAACAGTTGCCCATCCCCGGTCGAAACCAAGGAAGGGCAACATTGTATTAATTAAAAATCTTGAAAAATCTGTCAAAATTCTGAAAAACAGCGGCCAATGTGGAGTTACTTGGCAGAAAATGTCTGGCAGTGAATGAGTTAAGCATGCTGCATCAGTACATGACTTACCCATGCGCCCGTCATGTGGAGGACTAATCAGTGACATTCTGGGGACACTTGAAGGCTGACACAAACACATGGTGATAATATTTTAGCATGTGTCTTCAAGTCCATGAAAAATAAATGTGAATAATAAAAACTTACTTTCCGGAAAAAACTCAGTCGTTCATCCACATCCATGTTGTCAGCACTGTCGAACATGAGACAACAACAAGAATAAGAATAATCAGGCCCTCATACTTTTTTTTTTTCAATAACTCCTCAAGATGGTCAGGAAACCCAAATGGAATACGACCCTTGTAATTGGCTCACAATGCCAATTTCAAATCAAAATGGCTGACTTCTCATTCAGTTTCAGGTCCTTGAGATTTATTTGCACCATGATAGACATGGAAATGTTTACTCAATTTCATGTTACTCACAATCAGTGAAACTGCTGTCGCAAGTCAATAAAAAAAAAAAAATCCGCACCGGTATTGTTTTGGTTGCTAACTCGCTATGTGGCGTCCATGCGGAACACACGATTGTGCTTTCTCTCACATAGCGTTAACATTATCAGCTACGAACATCACGCATCTCAAGTATACAATTTTTTCCTGTAAATTAGCTCAAGATAGCACCCAAGGGAGTGAAAAGAAATCAGGAAATCGTTGCGCTAAAACTCATTACGATGATATATATAATATGGCAAAACTGAAACAAACGGCGACATGCGATAGACAGTAATGAAACAACAACAACAAGGCACCACAAATAAAGTGGAGCGAGGCCTGGCTGACATAATATCTGCCATAGGTCACGGATGAAGTTATTGCTTGGGTGCGAGAATCTAAAAGTCACGCAGGATAAAATAACATTTGTGCTGTTAAAACCCCGACGGCCAATGGAGGCCTGAGCCGATGAGGTCCTGGAAACTCAATAGGGATTGGTGACTAAAGCCAAGCAAAGCTGCGCTTGTTCAGGTGTGTGTGTGTGTGTGTGTGTATATAGATAGCTGCAGGGCAGAGCAAAGATCTACAGTGGCTAAAGCTAACATACTAAGACGCCAGACGAGGCTCGGATTTTGTGTGTGTGCGCGCTGTCAAGGCGGGTTCATGGCACTCACATGTTGCTGGATGAGGAATGTCTGGAGAGTGGCATGGGAGAAGTGAATGGGATCTGCAGGACTGAAGCAAAGGAGGAACAATGACGCACTGATCACACAAAAAGGGAAAATTGCCTCCCGACATCTTAAAAGACATTTTGTATTATTTGGGTAATTACTACAATTATCATTAAGACCTGCCATCCTCCTTGCGACTAAGACTCCATGTGGGTGGTCACTGTAATGAAATCTCTGCCTGGTTGCTGTTTGGAGTTTTGCATAGCACTGTGCATTAGTGGTGAGCATGTCTGCCTCACAGTAAGGGAGGTGTGTGTTCGAATCTCTGTTGTCAGCGGGTACTTCATATATTGCCCATAGGTGTGAATGTGAGTGTGAATGCTTGGTTGGCGATATGTGCCCTGTGATGAGGTTCTAGTTATTTTTAGATTGTCTACCTTGTTGTCCATGCAAACTTTGGGAGCCGTGGCTCATCTGGGACATCGATGATGACTTTAAACTAGAGGAAGAGCACAGAATAAAAAAATCATTTCTATCAGTTCAAAAACGTTATGTTTAAGAAAAATACAATTGCCTTGGGGTCACAAAGCCCATCGTGACCATCGTGTCAACTTTCACGATAAAAGCCATGGAATGACTTCTCGCATTTAGTTCTTGCTTCCCCCCCGATTGCAGAGAAAGAGACGTCGACAAGATAATCTTAATGGTGTTCCAGGAGACAAAGCGGGAAGATGCTTGTCGAGATTAACAGGATGGCGGACAAAGACCACACTGTGAGGCGCTTCCATATGCATAAGGTCACTAGACGCAGTGGCGCAATATAAAACCGTTACATAAAAGTGGCAGAAAAGCCCTTATTCATTCAACATGATGCTAACGATCACAAGAGGGTGACGACATTCGAAAAAACAATAAAGGGGGATTTATCTCAACTTTTCGAGTTTAACCCTCATGTTGTATTGCAGATCAAATTTACCCATAGAAAAGGTCAACATAAATTTAAGAACGAGTCAACTTGAAGTCAACTCTAAATATGAATGAAAATGTAACAAAGAGATATCTGACACTATTGAATATTTGAAGAGACAGGGGTCAATTAATTTGACCCTGGAACATTGTCGCTGTGCCTGAGGTTTAAAACAACGTCAATTTATTTACGTGTAAAAAGAAGTCATGTTATATTGCAGGTCAAATTGACCTTTTTTATTTTTATATAATACGCATATAGGCATAATGAGTGTAATCAACTATAAATGTTGATTGAAATGTTGCGCAATGGAGTAATAAAGAATTGTGCGATATAACGTTGTTTGATCTACCACACCGGGTTAAATTAACCCGGGACATTATTACTACAAACGTCACAGAAGTTTTTTTTTTTTAACTAAAACTCTTTTTTACCCTTCTGCTATGTTTGTAATTGTTTCTTTACTTCCAGCAGGAAAAATATTTCATGGGTCAGTGTGACCCACGTATGTAACCCTCCTGTTTCATTCATTACTCAGGAACAACCAAAATGTTCCTGGGTCAGTGTGACCTGCTGCTAGACCAAAATCTTTCATAAAATGTATAACTTACAGAACATCTTAAACTATTAATATGAAAAGAAGAAAAGATAAAGATGAGTCTATCCCATTTTTTCCCCTAATACTCTTTCTTGTCAAAATAAGTGCTTGTGCTTAACAATATATGTGACAACAGTGACATCAAGTGGTAGAGGAGAGAAAAGCCTGCCGGTTGAAACTAACTGGACAAAGTTGAGATCATTTTGGGACTTTTTGCTTAAAGAAATTAAACAAAAATTGAGTCCAAGTGAATATGTTTTTTTGTTCTGCCATAAATATTAGTTTAAAGGTGTTATAAGTACCGTTGAAGTGAATAATCCAGTTTGGCGATGTAGGCACTCTGTTCATTCAGCTTCCTGTGACAGAGAGGGGAAAAAAGTCCATGCATTTTCTTTTCTTTGTGATGATATCCGTAGTTTTCACTCACGTTGCCATCTGCTGCATTTCCTGCTTCATCTTGAGCCAGCCCTCCTCCATTTTCTCATTCTGTTTTTATTGAAGAAATAAAACAGATGCATGTAAAGTGCTTTCAGGCTGGGTGAGATAGAATCTCTCTCACCCTTTTCTGGTAGTATTCCAGCAATCTTCTACCATGTTTGGCCTGGAACATTAGAACCTGAAGAGAACATGCAGAGAAAACTAGCATAACAAAACACAAACCATAACGTCCACTTTTATGTGAAACAAGAATGAACAAACAAACTTTTGTGATCTCTGACAAATGTTTATTTGCCACGCTGTTAACGTTGGAGAAAAGAGCTTTCACTTCCGGGCTGCTCTGGACAAACAAACAAACATTTGTCAACAATTTGTAGGTGTAATTTTCAAGTCATGCGTTTACACTTTGACGAACTACATACTTGGTCAGTGAGAGGCGACACTTGACATTTGTCATTGCAGATCAAACACTTGCCTTGTTTACCTGAAGGAAATCATGAATAAGACATGGGGGGGAAATATGGCCACAGTATATTATTTTGTGGCCACAAAATAGATATAAAGTGCTTTCAAAATGCTAACTAGTGGACACTAGTGCCTTTGAAATACATACACTAATGGGGCGTACACTTGCTAGAATTTATAATGAATTATGTCATTTTTCTAAAGAAATCGTGCTCAATTTGCTCACCAAACTGTTCAATATAGATTAATATCATTAATTTGCATTTGTGAGCACATTTCTCCCTCTGTGTCATATCTAGGACTCCGTTTAAGCAAGCTGCATCAAAAGTTAAATTACTAATGCTCCCTTTTGATCCAAGCTGTCAGGTAACCATACAATTAGATAGTAAAGATTTGTATTTAGAAATGTTTTCGCTGATAACGCAGGTCTTTGTAATATATGATCAAGTCCAACAGAGGTCTCTGTTTACCCAAGTATTCGCCTACACAGTACATACGCCTTTAAATGTTGTCAAACACCTCCCAGAATGGTTTTACTGTACCTTTATGGTAGCAAACACTGCATACTATGTGACCGCACGAGGTGAGGGCCATTCGGCGCTCGGATGAGGGCGGAAGAAAGCAAGCGTTGCAGCAGACCCAGTGCGACATGTTGGCTTTCCTGTTGTAGAGACGGCGAAAGTTAGCACCCTTGCTAACGGCTAATGTTACCTGTCGACCGTGGTTTAGCCAGTTAACGTCTCTGGAAACATTTGAAGTTCTTAGTAGGTTGAATCTTCTTCATCTTTTTAAAATAGCAATGGTTAAAAATTAATTTAGACTTTTGCGCGGTTGGTGGTTATTATCACATTGTTTACGTTTCGATTAGCTCAAACTAAGCTAACGCTAAATTCAGGGCGCCATCGAAGATAGATAGACCACCACGTTAGTCTTTACTTTAACCCCTTCGACTTTGCCATAAAACCTAATCCACCGATTAAATCACTATATGATACTGTATAGCGAATATAGGCAACCCTACGTACGTAAGGCAGTCGGACGGTTAGCTGTGTTCAGCAGTTAACAGCACACGCTTTTTCCGGTGTCAGCTTAAACACATGTAGCAGTTGTAATTTTTAAAAATTCTTTAAGCCCAACACGAGTAGATTCACCTATTTATTAAAACAACAAAAAAAATTAAACCGCTGTAGTTAGAAAAAGGCATTATGATGATAAAAAAAAATCAATAAAATCTATTATAATTATAATTGCTTATTTATTTAAATAATTTTCACAATCGACACTTTAAATGGGACACATTATGGAAACATATTTTTAATATTTGTAAACAAATAGCTATGTCTGTGTAGACCACCTATCCACTTATGATGTGTGAAAGTGCACAAGCAAGTACAGTAAATCGTTATCAGACTCAGTGTACTGTTTTGTGAGCATCAGAGCAAGCCTTTCCAAAATGTGACGTCACTGCAAGGCTTATTTACGTAATTATCGCCCCCACACTAGTTTCTCAACTAGTGATTTCACACACTTGACCAGACTGGACAAACATAAAGGATAAACAACAACATTGAATTTACAGTATCACGCCAACACCAAAATGTAAGCAGAGCTGCAACTTTAGCACAGATTAGCACTAGCTAACATTGTTACAGACATTAGGTTCTTCATTTTTGGGGTATTTTGAGGAAAGACTGTCACACACTTTATTAAGACACCAGGCAACTGTTTTTAAACTGTGAATTTGTGAAATAAAATTCCATACTGTTTCCTTTAAAGCCCTGAACATAATTATTGTCTTGAGTCCTGACTATTTATTATTCTAAGGCAGGGTTTCCCAGCACAGTATATGTCAACGTTATGGCAAAATATTACATTTATTCATTTAGGATTCCAAGAAAGAACCAAATTACTACCAGTTTAAGAGGCATTGTCATAAATAATCACCATGGCAGTAATGTACTACAAGTAAATAACAACATGTGATTTTCCCATGTTTGACAGGCGGTTTTCAGACGAGTTTCTTGGCGATGAAGAAATCTTTGAGCCGCTTCATCTGCCAGAAACCAACTGAGAGCAGTAGGAAGATCTGCACCACGGCCCACCACAGCACTGTACTGTGTGTGTCCTCACTGATCTGACGGAAGATCTCTTCCTTTTCCTGTTGGTAGAAACACGTGATCAACTACTCTGGAATTTTAAATAGAGGATTGGGATATTACAGTAGTTGATTTCGTTGCTTAAGGTGATTTTGTTTTTAACTTGTTTGTTTTCTTTTGCGGTTTCCGTAGTCTATGCGTATCCCAGCTGATGTGCACTGCTTACATAACAACATGACTGTGAACAGAGCTCGTTTACAAAAGTAGTGTTGCCAATTTAGCAATTTGGTCGACATATTTATTGTCTTTTCCGTTATTTAAGCGATTAACAACTATAATTCCTGCTAAGAAATAAAACAAAAAAGAAGACTTGTCAAATGCAATCACAGTCATAATTGCGCTAAACATTGCCAAAGATCATAACATCATGTCGGTTAAGTATTTTTGCGTGGCACACGCATTGGAGATGATCTGTTAGCGTTTCTTGAAAATTTTTCTGGATTTAATAAAAAAAAATATATAAGGACATCAATTATATGCAAATTTTTGCAATTCGCAAGCCGGCCCGGTCCTTGAGTCCATTGTAGTGTAGTAACCTCAACATTTTTAATTTTGTAAATGTTTTGACAAATCTATAAAAACAGAAACATGTATTTATATTATTTCTGTGACAAGTGATGTGTTTTATCGCTGCAAAAAAGAAATAGCTGGAATTAGGAGAAGTAAAGTAAATCTCATAAGGGGGAAATCAACAAAAAATGTAATTGGTTTTGAATAATGTAAAATAATGTAAAGTGTTGTTTACATTAGATGGGGGAAAATCAATTAAAATCAGATTTTTATCAGGAAAACCCCAAACTTTTATTTGAAGGCCAGATCATCCAGTCTTACCCGCTGGTAATCCTGCTGCCTGGTGATAAACACCATCTGATCAATGAGATGTTGCAGGCTGTATTCCAGTGTCTTCAGGTTGTCTTTGGTTCCGTCGACTTTCGGATTCATGACATGCTCGCCTATCTGAACATCCAAATGTAACTTCTGCCAAACACAAGCAGAATCATGATTGTTTAAAATAAATAAATAAATACAACTGAAGCCTCGTGTGATTGTGTGTGTTTGCAGGTCTTACCAGACGTTCTCCAGCAAAAACGGAGAAACTGGTGGAGTTGGTTTGGAAGCAGAGGAAGTGCTGACCGGACGTGTGCGCCGTGAAGGTGAATTTAGAAAAGATGCCGTAGCGTTTGCTCATCAACACCTGGTGTTAAATGGATTGCAATCAGAAATGACACGAATTGTTCTATGACACGCAAGTTAGTGTTGTGAGTCACGAGACCAAAATTTTGACTTATGCCTGTACTATAACTGTACCTTGACACTAAAACGATATGACAAAAACAGTGGAATAATAGCTAACAGCTAAACAACTTGAAATTATTTTTATCTGTATTATTGCAGAAAATTATAAGAATACTACGTTTCTTTATGAGGAGTTTAATGTCTGCAAAAAAAGTCTGTGTCTCTATTCATCGAGCGCAACCAACACACTTCTTTTGAGACAGAGTTGAGCCGCTTTCACTCAGAAAATAAACACTTCTTAAACACTGGATGTATACACATGCAATCCTTCTCAATCAACACCTCTGGGCTTCTGTTAATGTGTGGTGGTGATTTTGTCATCGTCCACCACCACCCCAGCCTGTATTTTGCCATGTTGTTGTGTTTTGCCATGAGAGGGACGTTTGTGAGCGGAAAGTCTATGGTTACCCCTCCAGCCAATCACAGAGCGGGGGGCATGTCGCTGAAGGCGGGCGCAATGTTGACGAGAAGAGTGGGGGTTGAGCCATGGGAGGAGTCAGTTTTGAATTGGTTGTTGACAAACACAAACGGTCTTGTTTACAAACACAAACGGACAAAACTAAAGACCCCACCTTTAATATTGCGTTAGTGGAATACGAGTTAAGCAGCAAAATCCAGCCGTTTTATCCATCTCAGGGGGCGGCCATTTTGCCACTTGCTGTCGACTGAAGATGACATCAATGTTGCTCAGGGCTCAGGTAACAACCAATCACATCTCAACTGTTTTCTGAAGCTGAGCGACCAATCACAGGTCACCTGTTTTCTGAAGCTAAACTGTGAGACCTGAGCAGCATTGGTGTCATCTTCAGTCGACCGCAATGAGATGGATAAAAATGGCTGGATTTTGCTTCATAACTCTTATTCCACAAATGTAATATTAATCACAATGTCATGTTTAGACTAGTGAGGTCACATGTAACATATTATTGTCAAGAAATGTTTAAAGTTGACTTCCACTTGATAAACAAAACAAAAATAAAAAAAATCAGTTATTAGCCAAATTCTTTTTTTCATGTCACTGTTTATTTATTGCAAGAACTTCCTTTACTGTACCTCATAGTTGGAGTCCCTGACTGTCACAGTGACGCCAAGGTGAGGCGAGTGGGTGGACGACTTCAAGTCCCAGGGCTGCAACAGGAAATATCCTGAGGGGGAAAGAGATACGCTCACTTGAGCCTCCTGCCATAAGTCATCACATTTTACAAGAGACATTGAGTCGTTCTCTGAGTCACTTTGTCCATTGTTTTTGGCTCATTCATAGCTCTCTACAGAACTCACCCGTCACCAGCATGTCCTCGGGAATCTCCTCGATGATGCATCGCTCTTCCTTCTCGCCCAGATCAAAATACATGGCGGCCGCCAGCATCAGGTAAGCCTGCAGTAAAAAGACGGCCCACTGGAGCTTCATGGTCAGCCTGGTATGGCCGATTAAAGAAAAAGTGGCTTGGGTACAATGAAACAGGTCTGTAATGGGTTTCCCAAAAGTCCACAGCGTGTCAATGCTGGAGGCTGCCGGGTGTGAGAAAGTCACAGGTGCTGCTTTGCGTGACGAGACATTGGTCATGTGGTGTGATTGGTGCACTTGGCAGTTGGCAGCCAATAGCAGCTTACTAGTGTTTCATCATGATTGTGTTTTCTCCAGACAGGGGGAAAAAAACTACCAAATGAAATCAATGACTAAACTCTGCCTATTTAATTTTGGATTTTACTGTATACACAGTAACCCCACCCCTTTCTTTGAATCAAAAATAGATTTTTGTTGTTGTTGAAATCGAATAAATCATAGACACCAAATTATGTACACAGTGCAGATGTATACCGTATGTTAACTTTTTGTGCTATGCGTTTTATTACAAGTGCTATGTAATTGACCCTAATAGGGATTTGGTGTTTTATAATCTGCCCAAATCGGATTATGTTCAAAGGCTCCACTGTCGTAAGGATTATGAGACGCTCTTCCTGAGAACACAGCTCAGATTTATGAATATAATCCACACTATTCAACATGTTAGATGACTGACAGCAGCATACTTGTTTTACATGAGGTCATTTATAATGTTAACACCCACGTGCCCACAGAGAATAGAGTCTCCTCTCAAAGTGAGCATCTGCTAAAGTTGTCATCAACCCCTCGCACTCAAGTCAAGTATCACATCTCCACATCCTCCCACACCTTGCTGTGAATGCTGAATCAATATACTCTTTGGCAGCCATATAATTAGGGCAGATCTATCATTTTTAAAACCTGACACCTGACATTGATTGTACATGTGTCAATATGTATTCAGCGCAGTTGTGGTCACACTTTTTGTTTTAACTCATCATGGACAGGATTTTTGGTATTAATTGTGCGCTATTAATTCAAGGCTGAATAGCGTGTACGTTGTTACAATTGTTTGAACTGAGGATCTCAGCATCTGCAATTGCTTTCGAAATGGCTCTCAAAAACATTTACCAACTTTTGTTTTTGTACAATTCTCAGTTTTAGATCATCATTGAGTTACTTTGACTTTTTGTATTGTTCTAAGTATGGGTTGATCCAATGAGTGCTGTCAAACTAATGCTTTTAATGCTGGTAAAACCGCCTCAGTTGATAGAGATAACTAACCAGCTAAAGTGTAACAGCAATAGTACAACAAAAATCAGTACTTATATTATAATATTATATTTACAGCACCAAAAAAATGCAATAACCGACCAGGATTCTACAATTGGCAACAATGCGACACGGGAATCATTCTAGTTAAAAATAAGCCATTTTAAATGTGTTGAATCCAACTGGAACTCGTTTGTTGCCATCAACAAGATAAGGGACCGGGGATTTTGTGTTCGAGTCGGAGCTACAAGTCACACCTGAGTGTAAGTCGCATGACGAGTCATTATTTTAGTGTATACAGTATACACGTCACATTTCTGTTGCCGGCAGGTTGAGAAAGACTGTGCTAACCTACTCTAAAGCAGTGATGAATCATATTTACAGTAAATATTTGTGTATTAAACAGCCAAATGAAAAACAATAGCAGTTTGACGTACTGCCAAAAGCATATAGCTAGCTGTCCCATCCACATTCTAGAGGCTGCGTAAACGTGCCAGTGATGCGTACATATGTAACCTTACCCACTGAACACGACGGTATGTGGATCCCAATGACATTAGATAAGGACATTTCTAAGGAGAGTGTACAGGAAAGACCTGGAAATTGTATCTAATCTTCTGCTGCCGTTTGTAGTGTCTTTCACTTATTTCCCCGTCTGCCATCATTCAAAGGCAGCAGATGTGTGCTATTGCTATTCAATCTGTCTCTTCCAGTGTGGTGAGAGGTGCAGCGTGTGCACGTTTGTGTCTGTTTTACATATTTCAACTGGTTATAATTCAGGAAATAAGGCATATTTCACTGTCACGGTTGCAAGAGTGTCTGCTTTGGACATTAACTGGGATTATCTAATACTTAGATGTGCAGCGGCATCAAGTGTGATTTCAAGGCTCAAGGTAGATAATTTGTTTTAAAGTCGGTTGGTACCTTTACGTAGTTTATGGTCGCACACTTCAAAGGCTTATTCATGCGCCTAGTATGTTAGAATACGAACAGTATGTGTTTGTGGTTGTTAAACACCTCAAGGCAAGTTGATTCCCAACCTTGCCTCCAATGTGATCTGTGATCTTTGTCTACATAACGGGTCTCTATTTCCTGTTTCAGTCTGGATATATATATGTTTTTATTTTGAACAAAAGGCCCTGATTTGCGTCAAATGTCCACTGGTGTTGGGCATTTGAGACCGTTTGTAATGTTTGACAAGATGTAATACAGGGTGAAAATGTAGACTGCTACGTTAGCATCTCCTGCTATTCCAAATAGCCTATATCTCATCTTTATATATATATATATCTATATATATATATCTATATCTATATCTATATATATATATATATATATATATATATATATATATATATATATATATATATATATCTATATATATATATATATATATGTATGACAAAAAGGAGCACAAAGCAATTATTTAGGCTGCTACGTTCGCTTAGCACACAAGATGACTTGTTTCAAATGTAATTATGCTAACAGGGATTTTGTTGTTTTGAAATATAAAACACCAGATTACTTTTGGCAAGAAGGGGTACAGAGTGAAGTTGTTGACTGCAACGTCAGTTTCTCATGCTGTAATTCATCTTAATTTGAATTTAACCAAACCATATAATCAATCTATTTGGTGGCTTTGAAATCCTTACAGATCAGATTAATTTGATGACAAAATGACCACTACATGAAGATTTATCAACACAATTTTATTAACGATACAGATATCACTTTTTTTAAAAAATATATTTATGGTATTGTTTTATACAAAAATATTTTCTTCATGAAACCAGTACCTTAAAAGCATTACAAAAAAGAATACAAATGACTACATTCATATTTGTACATGACAGGTTAGAATCCTGTAAATAAATACATTCTTTTCTTGCGTTCAATTCATCCTAAAGCGACTTTTTGATTGCCTGCAACATTGAATCAATGTCTAACGGTGATGATAACCAAACTACACCGCTCCATTGATTTCAGATCCTTCCTTAGGACTCATTAGAATCTTATTTAAACTCTGACTAAGCAGAAGGTCCTGTTCACGACTCAAGCAAATAAACTGCAGACCTTTTGATGTTGTATCTCCTCCTACGTCTTTTCCGTCCTCGCCGCACCTTCTGGTCCTTCTTCCCTCTGCCATCCGTCTGCTTCTTCTTCTCCTGCTTAGTTTCCAGGCCTAGTCATAAGCAGTTGTCTGACACGCACTTTCGCTCCTCTTCCAGCAGGGGACAGGGTGCTCCATTATTGGCATGCTGCATGAGGACATAGCGTGTGCGGTGTTGCAGGCCTGCATCTCCGCACTTGCCCTTGCACAGGCCCCAGGGAGACCATCCTGACACCTCGCAATCCAGTGGCGTTTCTGCGTTGCACAATGGTAGACTTTAGTTGATGGGTGGTGGACACGGGTACGCCAAGATGCATGCGCTCCCTTTTTCTCAGGTTAGATTTAGGACAGTCGTACAAAAGAGGAGGGTTTGCCCTTTTGACATTTTCTACCCTGAACCTCCATCCCCAACCCCTAAACATAACCTAAAATCCTAAATCTTAACCCTAAATGGGAATAGTAAATATAACCCTAACACTCAATCCTAAACTTAAATCTTGACCTCAAATCTTAACCCTATCGTCTAAAAATTAGTAGAAATAACTCAAACAATAATCCTAACCCAAACCGCTGGCTCTAATCCTAAACTCTAACTCCAACCCCTAATCCCAAACCCCTAGATTTGACCCTTAATCCTAAACCTAAATCCTTATCCTAACTCATGAAGGAGAATATTAAAGTGTCAGCAATACAACAATACATCATTTCTATGTCCAGCAAAGGAGTGAGCTCATATTTCTTGTATTATTCAATCTACGGGCAGATGGAACAGCGCTAGGACATACTTGTAGTAGATGGATTTGTGCACTTTGTTGCTTTTGGTTTATCAGTGTGCTCGACAAAATTGGCGTCAGTATGCATTGACGGAAGTGCTCATCAACATAGGAGTTTACAACGGGATCATTCCCAAAATATAGTATGTCGGCTGGTGGACCGCCCATACCATGGAGAACTATGCAAAATTGGCTGATGGGGCGGTCCTGTATCTTTAAGTCCTTTCATGCATTGTTTGTCACTTGTCACAAAATTTTACTGTAAGAAAGGCGGAGCAAAACTACAAAAGATATGCGAGGAGAAAGACATTGCTTTCGTCAAACTAGGAAGTTTCACAACATATGATGGTCTGCCTGGCAACTTAACACTGACTAACATCCTTGGGAAACAGTCTGTGCAGAAAACAGTATCAGAAGACAGTCTGGAGTGGATTGGGGGTGATGGTGATGACGTCCTGTAGTGTAACAGAAGTCCCATCTCTTTAAATCAGCAGAAACTGTTGTCAGTTTCATTTGGTATTCAATCAATGTTTGAAAAAGCATATTTTAGTTTCCAGTGCTTGAAGAGTCATTTAATTTCAAAGTTATGGCACTTTGAATGTAACTTCCTGCTTTTTTTCACATTCAATTGAAAATAAAGTACATAGAGGGTTATCCACGACCTTTTGATTTTGTTTATCCAGTGAGGCGGGTGGGTTGTGAAAAAAAATGAGCACCAAGCACCAAGTTCTGGTGCTCCTTTAAGAACCAGACCAAAATGTTCATGTGTACCTCTGACGTCTCATTTCAGTGTTCATCTTCTGAGAATCTAAATGAAGGAAAGCTGGTAAGTGCGATTGAGTACAAATTTGGTCCAACTAAAAGTAGAAAAGCAGAAGGATGAGGCGAGTTACAGAGGCAGCACTGGTGGATTGCCTACTGGAAGATTGCGTCAAGGCCGACCCGGCTTCATATTGCAGGTCCATTAAGGACACTGGGAAGACGTTAGTGGGCTAAAGTATGAAATAGCATCAGTCAAACTTGGCCTATATTGGTTGACATCTGTGAATATATTACACAGAAACAGATTCAAGAAGGTGATTGTGAATCAGCCGTGAATGTCATCTTTCCGGCCCTCTAGGAATATTGAGGAGTAATAGATAAAACTATGGATGAGACATTGGGGGCTGTTTGCAAGGAATACGAAATGAAAAAACAAAAACTGCTGTTTGGACTGGTTGTTTACATAACCCCAGAGCGTGACAATAGAATAGTGTTAAATCAGTTCTTCAGCAATCCAGACTCAAAGCTGCGGTACTTACCAAATATGTTTTCATTGACAACAACTACTGGCCTAGCATGTTATGTTGTCAGATTTATTAGGAGAGTCAGTTTGAACTGGGATTGTTTGGACAGCATCAACGTCTGTAAGTTTAATTTTACTACTGTAGTTTTTTGTTGTGTAAACTCTGGAATACGTCCCTGATTGTTGGTCCCTAATGACGCCTCGTCAGGGGGGGACATATCTGTCAACTACTCTTTTGCATTTTTCTTTCTATAAATCCTTTGTCACATTAGCCTTTTCAGGTTGACACATTCTCATAACCCTCCCATCCAACATCAGCAGGACCGCCGTGTGGTCGTCTTGTAAAAATATCTGCATTTTTCTTTTCTTCCTGCTTTGGCTCGCTCGCTTAATCGGCGCAGCAGGGAGTCATAAACAGCAACTGTCTGTGAATCAGCACAGGCTGAATGGATCTTCACCTCATTAGTAGTGATCCTGTTGAAATATAAACGTCTGCCTCCCATTTTTCGGTGGCTGACCCATATTATCGCTGTCTCTTCCTTAAGATGCCAGATGTGTCTTTTTCCTTTCTTTCTGGTCCTCTTTGAGTTTTAGTGCTGACCTTAATGGCTCCCAAATGCTTCTGAGCAGGTCAGCTTGCCCTCAACATTGTTTCACGTATAGGTCATGCGGAACATGTTAGCTTAAAACTTGTAGATGTGGCATACACTTGTTGATACATTGAGTGTGGCCGGCAAGTAATCTTATGACGTGCAGTTCTTACAGAAATATTAATAGGCAAGGGAAGGTCAATCTTAAACACTCCTTGACAATATTATGTTATATGTTACCTCTCTAGTCTAAACATGACATTCTGATTGACATTACGTTTGTGGATATGAGTTATGTAGCAAAATCCAGCTGACTTTATCTATCTCGGGGGGCGGCCATTTTGGTAGTTACTGTCGACTGAAGATGACATCACAGTTGCTCAGGTTTCAGATAATGACCAATCACAGCTCAGCTTCAGAAAACCGGTGAGTTGTGATTGGTAGTTGCCTGAGCAACTGTGATGTCATCTTCAGTTGACAGCAAGTGGCAAAATGGCCACCTTTCTATACAGATAAGAACGGCTGGATTTGACTGCTTAACTCATATTCCACAAACACAATATTAACCAGAATACCGTATTTAGACTGGTGGGGCTGCATAGAACATATTATTGTCAAGAAATATTTTGGGGGTTGACTTCCCCTTTAAATTTGAAATTAAAAAGGCTCGTCACATGCTTTTTTTGGTGGGGGGATACCAGCTCTTTAATGGTTTATTGATTATGTCTGACATGAACTCACACTTAACAAATGTTTTACCTCTGTACATTTGCATTGGCATTGAGGACATATACTGTATTTTTTAATACATGATTTGACCTTTTAACACCTAATTTGTCTGTAACTGTCATTGACCAAAAATGGCTCATCTACGACCATGTTCGACATATTATTCCTCCCACTTACTTATGAGGTTGTCCTCAATCTCATTCCCCGTTGGCAGCAGGTTGGACTCGGTGGGCTCTGCCAGAAGGCTAATGATCTGATTGGTTTTCCTTATCTTGGTCAGTGTTATCTTGGCAATGGGTGGGAGGTGCTTCAGGCGGGGGTAGTAGAAGGAGTTGGCTGGGTGGCTGGGGAAGGATGAGGTTATCTAGGAATGGAAAAGGACAAGAAATGATTTAGGATAAATTAAGAAGCTGGGGAGCTTACTCCTCCAGGAGGAATGTGTCTTTAGAGGTTGCGTGAAAGGGGCTAAATTACCCTAAAATGTCAGTTTTAAATCAATACGGCAGATTTTTTTTGTGGTATTCTTCATTATAGACATGCCTGCCAAATTTCATGATGCTAACTGAGAATGGCCAGGAAAAGTTAATCTGTGAAGGACCCCAGAAAACCATCAAAATGGTGGGTTTACTCAAGATGGACATGTCTTCTAAATTTTGTGTTCCCAAGTGATACAAGTGTTGGTTGCTGAATTTTCAATAACAATAACAAAATTCACCAGGCTAGCAAGGAGCATTGGAAATCCCTCAAAATGGCTCTTTGTTTGGTCTCATAATGACAATGTCGAAGTGGGCCTTTGCACCAAGTGCTCAAGACCTTAATCTGACTGTCCTACCTGGGTTATTTTGTCTTGAGGCATGGTCTCGAAGTTGGGCGAGGAGAACGTAAAGCCGCTGTCGGTTCCAGCGTCGTAGGGGAAGAGCTCCAGGGACACACTGTCTTTCCACTGGTCACCGTTGCACAGATCCACGCTATCCGCTCCCACAAACCAGTCGGGGCTCGGAACGAGGCGCACGATAAATGACAGCTGGAGAATTGACAAATAGAGCAAGGTTACCACATTAGGAGATAGTCTAATCATGTTCTAGGCTATTAGGTCAATTAATTCTTCAGATAAATCACTGACTCCAACATCAAAGCCCTAAATTAGTTACATTGCCTGCATTTTAACTTCAAACCTGGCCGGACACGTCCCCCAACTTTACGACCACCCTGAAGACTCGCTCAGCTGGAAGTTCAACCCTACTCCTGCTGAGCTTTACGTAACGTGTCAAGGCATACATTTTCCTTATAGATGCAAGAGCTGGAACGGTCGAAGCTGCCGTTTTGATGTCACTTTTGCTTGTTTTATTATGTATTTCTTGTTGTAATAGTGTTCCTGATATATGGCTGCTGCATCAAGGTCATACATGCTCCATTTATTTGCCTCAGCCCCTCTTTGCTTAGGCCTTTTATTGAATTAAACCTTCAGAGAAAGACAGAAAATTGAAGGGTTTTGACCGGGCCGCTATTGTCAATCATACACTAACCCCTGACAGGGTCCGGTCGAAACCCTGACCTAGTATTTAGCAAGCCAGGGATGTGAGTGACTCACATAGGAGTGTCTGGCAAAGACCTCAACCACAGCGCTGCTCTGGCCGGTGCCTGCTATGACAGCAGGAGCTGAGAAGATGCCATAAACGCTCTGAATCTGTTCCCCGGCCTGCTCCACTTCCTTCATGAGCGTCCAAGCTTCGCCTTTCTCTGTGAACTCCCTCACTCCGTTGCTGGCAAAGCCATTACGCTGCCACATGTGGTAGTCGGAGCTGTGGGTCACGCCTAAGGGCAAAGTGAGGAAAGACAAGAGGGATCACCATTGTGTATTTAATTACATAGTAGTTGATATTAGTCACTTTATATCCAATTTACTTTCATCCCTGATAATGGCTACTGCTTTTTAGTGTATGGATTTAGGAAATCAGATGGTTTTCTCATGTCTGGTGGATACGAGATGAGATCTGATGCTTATTACACCACTTAGGGCAGGGATGTCCAAATCCACATCCAGAAAAATCGAAGGATGCATGGGCCAAAATCAGTCAAGCAATTGTATATTGTTTATATATTACAGAAATATATTGTAAAATGAGATGAGGCAATAGTTTAGGATTTTTTCCAAATATTAGGGTGACCCGGCCCTTTATCCCATTAGAGTCACCCGTGTATTAAACAGCAGCTGAATTATATTCAGAACCCAAACAAGAGCAATTGTAGTAATCTGACCATATTTAAAGCAGTTCATAAATTAATGTAGTAGGTTCACAATTTTGAGAAACAATATTTGCTTCTAAAAATGAATGACCAATTATTCACCACAGTGTCAGGAAGATGGATGTACCCATTTTACTTGTAAATATTTATAATGTATCTTTTCGTATCTAGAAAAGTTCTACAGAATATAAAAATTAATTAAATACTAGTAGAGGTAGTCTCCACCAACTGTACAAATGTAGTTTTTATTTTATGCCGCGGGCTGCTGAAAAAGGTTGGCGGGCTAAAAATGGCCCCTGGGCTATAGTTTGGACACCACTGACTTTCGGTATGTTTTGCTTTTCTTTCACTTGACTGTTTTAATTTTGTTGTTTGTTAATTTAGCTTGTCCTCACATGTTTTTCTTTTAGCAATGACCTGGCAGCAGTGGACTCATTGGGTTCTGTCACTGAACAAGTCCAAATGTTTAATGAGGATTTTACTATTCCACCTAATTACTGCCAGCAATGGTGTCTTAGGAGCAATGGCCGTTGTGGTTGTCCATAAGGCTCATAGACGACTCACTCACCGGAAAACAATGAACTTTGTACGTGCATGCAGAGTTTTTATGCAGTGAAAGAAATATATATAAATTTTTGAATGTGAGTCATCAGGACACCACGCCCCACCTACACGCAAAGGCAAAAGCGCAAAATATTTTTGTGTAACCCATCTGGCTAGTGTATGTGCTAAATGATTGACATGGCTACCAAATCATGTGTTGCTACGTATAACTGACTTCAGCGGCTGAATTTTCAAGCTGTCTGTTCAGTCTAGTGTATGTAATGTTGCTGTTGGTATATAAGATGGGACACATAAAGTTGGTGTTGTTAGTGTACCTATACTGTAATGTACTTACCGACAAGGTTGGACCATTGCGCAGGGGGGCGGTAGACAGGATACTGTTTGGGGAAGGCCTCCCGTGTCCACTTGCCAGTAAAGGTCAAGTTGTACTGGGCTGGTTCCGAGGCGGTACACGCGGGGACGTCTGTCGGCACGGGCATCGGATGGACACCGTGACCCAGCGTCAGCATCATGACCGCCGCCAGGCGGAGGAGGGCCTCGCTGGTGGAGGAGATACTTGTCGAGGCGTCCATGATCATGAGGCGGGATAAGCGGGAAACTTAAGACTTAAGGAAAAGAGTCAGAATAGTCTTAATGGAAATGGACAGTCCCAAAAATATGTTAGGTACATTAAAGACAAATGATCGCGTTGATGATATTTCTTTTCATATTTACAAATGCTTATATAGAAAGTATTGATACAGTGTTTTACATACAACACTGCTTACTATTCTTGTTGCTTTTCACATTCACGTCTCATATCTAATTACTGTTAAATACTGTTTAGTTCATTCTCAACTGCTCAAATACAGACTACTTATAGATACATACATAATGTATATGTAATGTATTACTATATGTACAGTAACTGCACATATAGTTTTTTTGCTGCAAGCAAAGCTGTTGACTAATCTGCTGGCCAAATTCACTTCTGCATATATCAGATATATTTTCTCAGAATTGCTATAGTTTCATTCTCATTTGCATATATAGACAGGTGATACACGTATACATTTCACATCCACTTCAGTCTGTATAGACGTGCATCTCACATGTAATCTGCTCTCAGTTGTATTCATGACCATGTCCAGTTGTCTCATATACATCCCGAAGTCATTACAGCAGATATTTTTGCCACTTCCACACATTGTAGTGTTTACCATAGTATATTGCTCAGTGAACAGACATTTTAAACACATTCATCTACATTGCACACAGATCACATATTTACTTCACAGTCAATCTTCTCCAAAATAATTGCTAAGATGCTTATTTAGTAGGCACAAATTCTGCTACTACTTGCAGTCATGAATGCATATTGTCTGCATGCATTTGTGAGAGTGTATATAGAGTAGTTGCTTAATACTCACTGGTTTTGCAGAGGGCTCCTGATGAATGAAGGGTTGAGGTAGAGAGAGATGAGGGAGTGGAGAGCAGTGGTTGTGGCTGCCGGCAAAAGTGACTGCGAAGCTCCAAAGTCCAATTTTACCTTTTTATATCTTTTCAGAAGCTTCACCCCCTCCTTCCCTAATATCCCATCCATCCCCTTTACCCTCCTTTTCACCCCCCCCCCCCACACACAGTTCCACTCCCTTTCTAAACATGCTCCACCGCATCCTATCTGCTTGTCAGTTGATCCTATAACAACTTTACAAAAGACAGCTATGTCAACTGTGCAAAGACAGGCTCACACACAAGTAGGGCTACCACATGGAGAGCCGAGGGAAAAATAAAGCCGATAGCGGCGGCCAATCTGATATAAAAAAAACAACAAAAAAAACAAATCAGAACAAGCATGACATTTACGAGTTAGCGGTCTGTGATTTCCGTAACATTTGGCAGCTCTGCGTTTTGCAACATAAATGCCCATTCTGTTTTGCATTTCAATGTGTTTGTGGTGCAAAATGATCATTTTGACTCGCAAATTGCGATGCGAGACACCTGGGAAATGTTTTACAATGTGACAAAGAAAAATGCATATTTATAAGCGCAGTATGTGATCTTCAAGCTGCTTGCCCCCTTTTGCATCCCTGATCAAAGCAACACCCCTCACAAATGTGCACACGTGTATGAAATAGAGTTTTACCATATATGTTTTTTTTCCTCTCAAGACTACAAATTCTACCATTTATTTTATTTTAAACCCAATAAAATCTAGATACAGTAAAAACAAAAACAAAAAAACTCAGGATCTATACAACTTCTAACAAAATTTTATACAATAAATGATTGTGTAACATAAAACCCACATTGACAACAGTATTTGGCAATTGGATTTCAAATCACTACTCCCTTCTTCGCGTGCACACTGCGCGCATGATGTCATATCCGCAGACATAGTGCGGGAAATTCAAACCCGAGTACCCATTGTGAACAGCTAAGGTGTTAATCTGCTAATTAGAAGATGTTATAGTTAAATAAATAAAAATAAAAATAAAAAGGCTTTTGTAAAGATATTTTTTTGCAAATTCCTACATAGAGCATCTTTAAAATTCACTACAGGATAAAACGTACCAAGATAACAATGGTGCTAAAATCGCTTTTCTAAAACAATAGACTATCTATGCTCGCATGATTTTTGCGACCAGCGTGCTAACTTCTGTATAGTAAGCAGAGATGTGAAGCGCTAAAAGACGGTCCAACATTTGCCTTTAAGTTGATTTTATTTGTGGAAATACTCATTTTGAATCTGTGACTAGTTTTTCACCTGAGAGTTTTGACTCTAAAGTCACCTTCCTTGTGAATACATATATTTTTATGGCATACCCAGACTGCTTAAGGGGGACTATTTTAAGTCTTTTGACGAACACTTCTTCTCCATAAACATTGAAAAGTGTGTCACGTTTGAGCCAGTCAGGCCTTCCATGTGGACAGAGGATGCCGTGTCTCCGTTTTTACAGTGTGTGATGTTTGACTTCCATCCCGACAGGAAGCAACGATAGCAGCTGCTGTTTTCTCCTCCGTCTCCTCTGAAGCCTTGTATGTATGTGTGTGTGACTTTTGGTAATCTTTCAGCCAGGTGTGTTGTGCGCATGTGTATATTCGGAGGCCGGGTGTGGTGCTTGGCTCAAGTCGGTGGCCTAGAGGTGGCAGACAACACTATGCGCTCACGTGCAAACACACAAATATACCAGCATGCTGACTCAGCCCGCATCTAATGTTTTCCATATGGTCACGTTTCTTCTTGCATACACACATTGACACACTTACACACATACACGCATACACTGGGGCAAATGGCTCTCACATAACCCCTTTTTAGGATTGGACTGAGGACATTTGTCCATTTTCACCTGGTGACTTTTGGTCACTTATCTTGCTTTTACACAATGAAGCGGATAAAAAGTGATTGTTAAACTTAATATCCTCGTGTCCTGGCATTTTGGCATGTGTGAATTTGTAGATATCAGAAGTTCGTGGTTTATATGTTGGCATGAGACACACAATGTATTTGCGAAGCACAATACTTAGCTCACACCAATTCTCTTCAGACCATAGATTGAGAATATCTTGCGTGTCTTAATTTGTTGTGTCATATTTGTTAATGCTCCCTTGAGCCTAAGATCAATAATTTAAAAACAGTTTCCATCACAACCTCTTATACAGTAACTGAATTAATCAGCCGTATTCAAACTCATGCTAATTGAGTCGGCACACACCAACCTCAATGTAAGTGTCTCTGGTTAACTTGTGATGTTCCAGCTTTTCTTGATTTTTTTTTTGTCAGCATCATGCTTTTGTGCCAACACTGACAGTTATTTGGAACTGCTTATAATTCCCTCCATCTTGTCCAATTATCTCAGTTGTTTTTACTTCCCCTTTTTTTAACAAATTCACTCGCAGCCAGCCATTTTTACTGAAGCAACCCCCTTCGCTCCCAGCTGTTTTACTGAATTTTGACAGATTTTGCAAGGCCCACAGGATACTGTGTTCTCTTGCTATAAAAACATGGAACCTACACAAAGAAAGATTAGAGTCTCTTCTTTCATCAGGAGAAAAATAAGTATATTTCTATCAGTTTCCGTTTTGCAGCAAGTAGCATTAGAAAATCGCTACGTTTTTTAATTATTCACATATCTGTTTAGAACTATGGGCAAATAAGCTTGTTTGAAACATGGCCCTGGTTGAACTCTTATACTCTACTGCCAACTGCTGACCGTTTTTGTAATAACTACCATTGCTTCACCCCCGTTCTCTGCAGTTCAGAGGCTGCAGCAAAGCCTTCTGTATGCTCTAGTATAAACCCCCCCATTAAAATTGTATGAATAGATATGTCTTTAGGACACTTAAAACATTTAAAATAGAACGTGTTCATATGTTTATGGGAGAAAATTAGTTGAGTTGTACAGATTATAGGTTATATTAATGGTGGAAAAAGGGTTGAAATTATTTATCGGTCTCATTTTTATATCACAAAAACAGGCATTTGAATAGGGGTGTGTAGACTTTTCATATCCACTGTAAATCCCCCAAATGTTTGTCTTTCTCTCAGTCAGTCAATCAATCAATCAATCAATCAATCAATCAATCAATCAATCAATCAATCAATCAATCAATCAATCTCCTCTGTCGATATGAGATGAAAAAAAGAAGTCTCTACACACATTGACCATATTTACTTCGCAAACACGATGACATATAACCTCGTAAGTAGCCAGAATGAAAACTAGCATCTTTTCAACTAGTTGGTACAAAAGGTAAAGCTAAAAGTACAGCGTAGCTCGAACCTTTGACCTACTGCTCCAATGACTTGCAATTTTGCTATTCTTAGCGTTTTTATCACACCGCACACGTCAGGGCTATAACAATGTTCGACATTTATTGATTTCCTCACCTTCAACAGATGATATTAAAAAATAAGAAGCTTTTTAGTTGCTGCAAAAAGTGACATCATTAAACTTTTTACCAGCAATCTTAAAAACACTGATCCAGCGAGCAGACGCTGTTTGGAAGACAAATGTTAAAATGTGGCGACGTCCGACAAAGCCCCGCGCCACCGCCAGTCATTCTAAACGAGCGCCCGGCTTCAAACAATTTAACAGCATTTGTTTTTCGTGCGGCGCCAGCGTTGCTGCGGCAACAGGAAATGTTGTCAGTGTGTCAGGTCGTCGTAATGGAAATACGCATAAAGTTGCAGCCCAATGAAAAACATGTATCTTCAAAGTGAGTCAGCTTTTGCCTTTTTTATTAAGAAACAAAAATAAGTCTCTTTTTTTCCTGGTAGTTTTTATTTAACAGAATTTGCAAAAACCTGCTGTAAATGGAAATTTACATTTAGACTTTGGTGTTTAGATGTGGTGAAGCAGCATGTGGCTCACGTTGACATCATTGAACAATTTAATGAAGCTAACATGTATGTTTTTGCAATATGGGAGGTTGAAATGCCAAACAGGACTGCTGGAGTTCAAAACCTCAGAACTGCGAGGCTGGTGTGCTAATCACTTGACTGCTTGTGACTGATGATCAAAGCTTCTTTTTAAACAACCTGTTTCAAGTAACTGCAGCGAAATGTGATCACGAAACCTTGTTTACTTATTTTCCATATTTGCAATGTAAAATATCTCACTTTTCTTACTCTTATCTTAAATACTAAATATAGGCAGCTAAGACAGGCGTGCTAACCGCTTGCTCTTGACACCTGGTGATAACATTGGGCCTTTTACACGCTCTCAAACACCACCCATTATATTGCTGGGTCCCAATAATCGCTCCTGATTTCTTAGTAATTTCCGCCGCTGTGTAGGAGCAATCATGGAGCACGTGCATATTTTTTTTTCGGGGGTGCTGATTTTTGCACACATCGACCCTTTCTGTGTGCGTGTGGGTGTGCATGCGGCAGAAATGGTAAAATACTCACACTCAAGTACAGTAAAAAAAAAAAAAGAAGTGAAATAAATAATGATACTCTGAAATGTACAAAAGTAAAAGCTATAAACTATTTTGTACAGACAATTATATGACTTACTAGTTTATGATAACTTGGAAAAAGAAAATCAAAATGTTTCCGCTTATGTTAACTGTCATGGTGTTTGTAGTAAGAAGAAATTGATTTCATGCTATCCAAACAATGAATTCTCATAGCTTAGCTAACAAGCAGCCCGCTGGAGCACCTCAGGGCTGCAGAGAAGTTGTTCTGAAAAGCAGGTTCTTCACAATTGGGCTTAATGTAGGACCCTGAGACTTCCAACCAATAACATTTCGTATTCGTCTTATTTTGAATAAGCGATGCAACCAAACGCCTCACGTCAACTTGTTTACGGTGCTAATGCTAATCTTACTAGCTAGCTAGCGCTTCTATTTTGTTGTAGCTCGACAGCATTGTCTGTGGCTATTCATCTCAACGAAGCTACCTTGCATCATAATTCGCAGTGGTTGAGAAATGAAACAAGCTTTGAAACAATTGTTTTATTACATACTACACGATACGTACAGAAAACAAAGGGACACACTTATTTTGACCCAATGAGGAGTAGAATGTACAGAGACTTGTTTTCACATAGAGAGTATAAGTCATCTGGAAAATACAGATACTTGCAATCTTCAGTAATATTATATTTATTTGTACTGTGTCGTTTCCCACCACTACAAAGAGTTACTGTGAATCAAAGTGACTGCCTGATCCATTACCTAAACCCTACCGAAACAGACTGATGCTGGTATTACGGACAACCTCGTTGTTGAAAGTTTGCACCATCAATCACGGCAAACCCAGCGGTCTCGGCATGCCAATGTGAGTTTTTAGAGAGAAACGTGATTTATATCTCAAGAATTATGGGTAAGCAAGCTCTGGTCGGTGTATTATGGCTACAGAGTATTATAACACAGCGTGTATAATTTCTCCATTAGGGGAAACTGCTGACTCTGATTTTTGTTGTTCACTCTGACAGACCGAGGACAATAATACTCTGTCTAAAACGTTATTTTAAAGCATGCTTACACAGGAGAATATGAATAGCTGCATACGACATAAGTCGCAGAGGTATTTGTTCATATTTGGCGATGGTTTCAGTGCATCCAACACAATTCGCCAGTTTGTGATGAAGTGCTGTCTCCATGAGTGAAAATGTGCACCGCTCTCTTTAGTCTCAGAGCTGTTTGATAACAAGTAGCCACTTTCCAAGTCGCGTAACGTCCTCCGCCATTGCTCATCACGGTTACCATAGCGGCACTCTGTATCTCAGCCGGAGGAAAATATAGAAATGCTAACTCCATGAATGAAAATGATTTTATTGTCTTTATAGGCACCCGCTGTTTTTCCACACTCTGAGCTCCGCTTCCTCAAGTAAAAAGCCACTTGCTTGCCATACTACACGTAAACGCTATCACGTCAACAGCAAAGGGTAAGCAGAGCTGCACTCTTATCACAGCATTACCTTGCTAACCGTGTTATCAGTGCTAGCTTCCAATAGCCAGTACATACTCAGGAGGTGAGGCCTGGGAGAATTTGTATTGATGATGTGTCAGATGTATGCACCACATGCACAAATCTGCATTTTATTTGACAATGTGTAATTTCCACATGTGAAAATACTCGATTTATTTTTATTTTTTTGCTTGAGTAGCCGCTCGCCTAATCGTAACACCCTATCTCAGCCCTGATCGTCATGGTTACCAAAGTTGCAATCAGCAGGAAAAATATAGATGGAATAAATATTTTTTTAAGAACAAATAAACATAATGATTAATTAATTATCAACAATGTTTAAAACCCGTGATTTAAAATTTGAATTTCTTTAAACTTTGTAGATTTTGACTCAACAATGTCTGAGGCCATTTCTTAAAGCACCTCGGAACTGTTTTAAGTTGGGGAAAAATGCATGTCTGTGAGAGCGCCATGTTTTTGAGAAAATATGGTCAATAGTGTGACGTCATACAGTAGCATAGCACATCATCCACCTGCCACACACACTAGCCGGATGTAGCAATGTAGCATATTTGTTGGCGTTTTCCTTTCTTGGTACCGCAACGTCTCCCTTGTTTTCGTCCGCCGGCTCGTCCTCTCCGTCCCACTCAAACGTGATCCCTTCATGTTTTTTCCATCATGCGCTTATCCCGCATTGTAGGGAGGCAGCGAGCCCCCGGCCGGATGTATAAAGGACGTGATTTATGGCGTCCCTACGCAACAGCAAAAAAAAAGGAAAATGATCAGTTTCCCAGTACAGTAGCGCAACAGCTAATAAAGTGCTTGGGTGAATAATATAGGTAACAAATATGGCCTGGAGCCACCATACATTTATTGATTTATTTTTATTTGCTCATTTTAATTACATTTCGTCATTTTTATTTTCATTTATTTGATTGATGATAATCTTGAAACCAGAATTGGTTCTTTTAATTAAATTATAATGTAATTTAATGTATTTCAAATGTTGTTGTAATTTTAGTTTTATGTCATTTATTTAAAGTTATTATTATTATTTTTTTTATAACCTTGAAACTAGTGGCGCTACGACTGATCGGCCACTGATCATGATAGGCCGTTTTCTGTGGGAAAGTACGTGATCTTTGCTGATAACAAAAAATGATCATGTACTTTGCAGCTTGCAGACCAGCCTGTGTGTTTATGTGATTTGAAATTGTGCAGCTAATCCATGTTGTCGGTATTGGGCCCATTATCGGTCGCTCTGACTCGGTATCAGAAACAGCAGCATAAAACCCTGATCGGAAAACCCAGAACTGATTCTTATGATTTAATTGTAAATTTGTAATGTAATTTGATGCCATTTTTACTTGAATGTAATTTGAATGTTTTAATGTGATTTTAAGTTCTGAATTTTAACATAAGTTAACACAATTTTAATATAAATACATTTTAATTAGTATTTAATTGATGATAACTTTGGAAACAGAACTTGTTCTTTTAAATACAAGTGCAATGTAATTTTATGTTGTCTCAATTTTACATAGTTTAATTAACTTTAAATGTATTTTCATTTTTATTTAATTGTCATAACCTTTTAACTTAAATTGGCTCTTTTAATCTAATGTTAATGTAATTTTATGTAATGTAATTATCATTTTATTGTGATTTAATTGCATTACAAATTAAATGTATTTTTTTTAATTTA
This sequence comes from Leptonotus elevatus, assembly GCF_054856555.1. Classification (NCBI taxonomy): domain Eukaryota; kingdom Metazoa; phylum Chordata; class Actinopteri; order Syngnathiformes; family Syngnathidae; genus Leptonotus; species Leptonotus elevatus. The sequence goes on from NC_141247.1 coordinate 10,343,698, forward strand.
GTTAATGTAACTAAATATATAAAATCGCTCTTTTAATTTAATTAAATTTAATAAAAATGTATTTGATTTACTGAAGTGAGCAGTCCACATTAATGCACTACGCAAATTTTACAGAGCACATGCTGATGTAAGATAGACTGTTGGTACACCAAAAAGCAGGTTCATTCCAGCAGTTTCTATAAAATGTCAGTCATTTACATACAGCATAACCCATTTTTTCTCTTGCTTCTTTACATCTTTAAAGGCTGAATGATTTGACTTTTTCTTACTTACGTTACAGTGGAAGAATTCGGTTCCCTCTTACGTTCATCCTTTGAGTAGCAACAGCATAGACAGACATTTTACTGCTTGATAAACACCCATCTCATCCATCCGCCTTCAACCGCTAAAGCAAACCTCAATCCCCCATAAATATAGCTTATGGCGCTTGCATAACTGGACTGAGTAATGCTGCTAAGCTGCTAAAGAAACCATAGCGTAAAAGTGGATATCCGAGAACATTAGGTGAAATGGCAAAGTGGTTGCGCTTCTGTCAGAACGCTCGTGTTTTTTCATATTTTCTGGCCGCGTTCAGACTTGAACGGCCTTCATGCTTTACATCGTTTATTAGGTTGGCCATTTTTTCGGCCGGAGCGGTAGCCTTGGACGGCAACATTATGGCTTTGGATCCACTCTTTATACCTTTTTCTCCCCCTTGCCATTGGCATCATAAGAACAGATTCTCTGAAAGATGATTCAAAGGCGTTACTCTGCTTTAAAAGGTTTACATAAGCGCACAAAATATAGGTTACGTAATGTGTTACCCATCATAGTTTCTTTGTAATTTTTCCTCACAGCACCTTTTCAGGGTCTTGCCGAATTCTGCTTTGACGCCATGATTTGACCACTTTAAACGGCCTAGGCACAACGGCTCCTCAAAGATACCAACGTCCAACTGGGGCTCATTTGAGTATGAGCTCAAAATGGCTTCTTCAAGCCAAAATGGCCAACTTCCTGTTCAGTTTCGGCATGGGTCCTTGAGGCTTTTTCATCCATCCTGTTATGATTCAGTTATCAGTTTCGTATTTTCTAATAGGAGTTCATCCAAAATGGCTGCTTCAAACTAGAAGTGCAAGATTGATTAATCAACAACTAATCGATCATTTAGAGACTTAGTTTAACTTAAAGTTGTCAAAATCTTCAGAATGTCATCCTCTCAACAGAGTAACTATTCTCTGATTTCTGCAGTCCTCCATGAAAGCAGACTGATTACCTTTCTGTTCATCAAAATATAAGACAAAAATATTTATCTGCAAATATCTGTTTTCATTTTGAATCATAGTAAATTTGTTTATGCATTTTCTGCTCTGTCAATTTGAAATAACGTCTTGTTTTTTTTTTATGCATACACACTAATTGTGCGTGTTTATCATTGATGTTCTTTTTCTAAAGTATGAGGCGGTACTCAGTAAATTTCGGAAGAGTGTTCTACGCTTGCAAAAATCTGTCAAAAATCTTTGAATTTTAGGGCATAGTAATCTATAGTAAGTTAACCAATTATTTGATCAAATAAATAAAGAACAATTTAAATGTTTGCAATAAACCAATTAAACTATTATTTTATTAGATAAATGAAAGTAACATTTTCCATTTTAGGGGGGAAAAAAAGCACTAAATTATTGCAAAATTTTGAACGTGTAAGTACTTATAGGCCATGTTAAAGCACACAGTAGACCACGTGACCCACGGGCCATACTTTGCCCACCAGCACTCTATACTATATCTTAGTGTCAGAATGCAGTCTGTTCGACCGGCGTGATGATTTACTCAGCGTGTGGAAATGAATAGACAAGGGAGGCTATTATCGCATCGCCGCGGTCTAACGAAAACATGGACTCTCTCGAGACGTATACGGTTCAGCACCGCAGGAAATGTGTAGCTTACACTTGGGAGCGGTGTAAATGCGTGAGGCCATCTCCCGAGTGTTTTCACTGTTAAATAGTGATGACATTGTGAAAGTGAGATCATCCTTCCAGAGGACAGATTGACTCCACTTCTGAACGAAGATGGATAGCTCTTGCGGCTTTCGGAGGAAACCATTTTGGCATTTTCCAAGTGACGTCTTGTAAATATACATTATGGGTTTGAATGTGTTCCGCAGAAGGTTAGCGTACCAGGAATGAAGCCATGAAAAAACATGATGTCCACAAGACTGAAAAGTTACGTAATAATATGGTGACATGCTTTAGTGTATTTCGAATGATTATTTTTGTATTTAATTTTAATTTGTCATAATACTGAAATGGGGCATCGTCGAACGTGGCGCTTGTTACAAGACAGGGCCGCCTCCTCAAAATGGGTTAATTTCAGCAAGACAGCAAGACATAGGGTGTAAAGTAACCTGTAATTCTTGATCCTTTAAGTGTTTTGCTAGTGTCACAGATACCTTGGAACTGTTTGAAAAGTGTGTGTGGGGGGGGGGGGGGGGGTTGGGGGGGGACACAATGTGTTTCCTTCATAAGGGATATCATGTTATATTGAATTATTATATATGAGTGTGACTATTCATAAACTGTAATCTCAACCTACTGCACCGCTTACATAAACCGGCATCCTTTTTTCACACTGGCTGCGCAAACTCTTGCACTCATTTTAGGAAGACAACGCAAAAGACTCGGAAGAAGAAGCAGAAGAAACCCCTTTTGTTAATAAAGTATTACGCATCATTGAAATATGTGCAGTGACGGCGCACACCCTCGGTTGACCAGATTTCCAGCCAGAGAAGATGAAGGAAAATGCTGACTCATACGTTAATGGGCCTTTCTGAATTATTTTTTTCTAATAAGCCAAGTATTGGTGAAGCAACTATGGAAAAATGAGAGCCTAGTAGAATATTTGCTGAGCTTTTTTACTGTAAATTATGAACATTTTCTGTTTGCTGTGTGCAAGGAGGTCAGGTAGCATTTTATAAGTTAACACTAAGAGCCCTATTTTCGTGCCCAACACAAGCGCGGAGCCCTATTTTCGTGCTTAACACAAGCGCGGTCTATCTGTTTTTTTTCTTTTTCTACACTCAACAAAAATATAAACGCAACTTTTTTGTTTTTGCTCCCATTTTTTAAGAGATGAACTCAAAGATCTGAAACTTTTTCCACATACACAATTTCACCATTTCTCTCAAATATTGTTCACATAAATCTGTGATAGTGAGCACTTCTCCTTTGCCAAAAATAGTCTATACCACCTCACAGGTGTGCCATATCAAGATGCTGATTAGACACCATGATTAGTACACAGGTGTGCCTTAGACTACCCACAATAAGAAGCCACTCTGAAAGGTGCAGTTTTGTCTTATTGTGTGTGTGTGTGTGTGTGTGGGGGGGGGGGGGGGGGGTTGGGGGGTTCTGGATCCCCGGGGGATCTAGGAAGCCAGTCTGACTGTTTTTTGTGCCACTAAATAAAACAAAACTGCACCTTGCAGAATGGCCTTTTATTGTGGGCAGTCTAAGGCACACCTGTGCACTAATCATGGTGTCGAATCAGCATCTTGATATGGCACACCTGTGAGGTGGGATGGTTTATCTCGGCAAAGGAGAAGTGCTCACTATCACAGATTTGTGCTATTGTGTATGATCTCATAAAAAAAAAATAGGAGCAAAAACAAAAGTGTTGCGTTTATATTTTTGTTAAATATATTTTGCTGGACTAGCACAAATAAATGAGGGCGTTCGCACCATTGTGGGAGGGAACGCCGCCAATTCCTGGCTAATCGAAGCAGCTCCCTTCATTAATCCATTTGAATTCAATGCAGAGAGAACAGGCCAAAATCCAAATTTCGGGTATTGAGATTAATTGCATGCTTGAAGTGGTTGAACCAAATGCGTAGTAATAGTCAAGTCAGAATGTTAGTAGGTCTAATTTCTTCGACGTTTCTAGCTCTTGGAGTCAACAAAGACCAGCAACAGTAACATTTACTCACCTGTGCCTGTACTTCAATGGCGACTGTAGGTGGGTGTTCCCTCGGGCTGCAATATGACGTCCTGTGAGCTGTATCAAATGAATGGCCTCAAGTTAGAACCAACATATGCTTCGCTTGAAATGACTGTCTGTTACATTATTGTACATTTAAAATGTACCCCCCATAAACATTATAACAGCTTTCGTCTCGCTTAACAGTGAATGAGATTACCGTAACACAATAAATCTTCTCTTCCTTTCCCTGTGTTTCCGATGAGGGTTTGACAGAGGTCGTATGTCCCAAAGTGTGTTTTCATAGGTGCGAGCACTTAGCAGCACAATATGCTGTGTGAATTATCTACTGCCAGCCCGTTTCTCGTGTTTCTCATTTAATGAAATAATGATGACGAATGTGGGAAGTGCTAAGCAGAAATCCGACAGCCAGATTGGGGAAGGAAGAAAATACTTAGCACCTTTTGTTTCTTTACCTGTCAACCACGTGATGGCACATAATGTAAGCAATAGTAGACATCGGAATGGGCGTAATGTGATGCCAAAAATCAGGGTTCAGTACTTACAGTACTTTGAATTTAAAGTCATGTTTTGGTAGATTAACCATTTTCTTTTTAGGAAATGAAAGAATAACACTTTGAAAAGTGTGCATTGTTATATTATACAAAGTAAAATGTGACTTCTTATAGCATTGGTCCGATCTGAAGAACTCAAGTGATGGATCAACTCATTCCGTTCATTAAGAAAGTAGAAACCAATCAAAATGGTGCCATTTTCGACTGCTTTTATTGCTAATTCGGAGTCCACGTGTAGCCCTGACATCCAGCCGTCTGCTTGTGTGTTTATGCGCTTGTTGGCCCCATGGCATCTGTCACCTATCAGCCTTCAGCTCCTCCCAGAACAAAACGCACGTGGGCAGAATCAAACGCAGGAAACCCCAGAAGCCTGGCAGCCGAAAGTGGGTCAGCACCTTCCTAGAATTGTCGGACACATACACACACAACACGTTGGGGGAAAACGTGACCTGACTGGAAGCCAGCAGCAATAATATAGTCCACCTTTTTATTCGGTTTGTTCACATTTGTTTTTGTTTTTTTTACCTTGTTAAACTCAAACATTGTACGATGCTTAAAACAAGCCAACACTGCAGTTAATTATGATTTTATCTGCCCTCGTTTTGTTAAAACTAAGTAGGGTTATTTTGTTTTTGTTTTTTGTACTTACTCTAATCCGTGGCCGAAATTGGTTCATTAAAACAAAGGAAGGGCGTTTTTCCCCACTGTTTTTAACAGATTTGTGAAGAACGATGAAACTTAGCTATATTCTAATGCTAATTGCTGCAAAACGGAAACAGATACAAATATATTTTTTTCCTGATGAAAGAAGAGCCTCTAATCTTTCTTTTGCTAGGTTCCATGTTTTTATAGCTATAGAACGCAATATTCTGTGGGCCTTGCAAAATCAGTCAAAATCCAGTAAACACCCGGGAGTGAAGGGGGTTGCTTCAGTGAAAATGGCTGGGAGTGAATGAGGTTTTTTTCCTCAATATTTTTTTATATTTTGTTTATTTGTTTGTTTTTGTTTTTATTTCTTCTTTTTTTGTGGAAAATGTATATTGAATGTTTAGCAGTGTTTTCTGAAGAACTCCACCTGCCCTCAGCACAATGAATTTCAATGGGTGTAAATTATATGCAGATTTTCGCTATTCCCAAGGCCGGCCCGGTCCCTCCACTGCAGTTTGTATAACTCTTGAAATCAGTGTAATGGGTCCCGATCATTGTTGGGCGATGGTCGAAATGGCCATGCCATTGTGATTATTTGGACTATTTGGACTATTCCATTCACATTAGCAGTTTACATTAATAAGTCTTTAAAAATACAGCCTCAAAAATAGCTTGCGGTCACAATTAGTGAATGAGATTTCTTAAATATAGTGGAAGTGACCTAAATAAAGTTACACTATGAATAGTTTTGGATGGAAACATGTTTTTCCACCACTCAGCATCCATCCAGCCGTTGTTGCTTTTTAATGAACCAATTTAATGATGCTTGTCTTGGCTGGAGGTGTGTAAACCTAGAAGTAGAGCAACTTTTACTTGCCGTGGTGACCTGCCAAAACTGCTAACGGTCTTGGCAGCCAGCGTTTACAGGCCTGTGACTCTTGGCTCAGAAGTGCACCTCATAATGTAAAATTACGTTTTTGTTTGGGTTCTTGTCTCACGTTGTGCGTATGGTGAAGTGCATTTACATGTTATTTTGCACCAAAATGCTTGATTTTTATTGTTCCGCCCACTTTTTTTGCCCTTCCACTACTTTTGCATTTCTTAATCGATTTAAATTATTAAAACTTCCTGATAACCCTTTAGAATATACATAAAATGTATTTTCTGCTTTTTTCAGTTGTGCATCCCACGCTTCCTCCTTTGTAATTAATTGTACAGCGTTTAAAGTCTGGCGTCAGCTCTTCAGCATTGATTCTATAGAAATTGCCCTTTCTAATTCTTGGATATTGTGATTTGTTCTGTATGTTGTCTGTATATGAGCGGGGTTAATGGATTTAAACGTAAAGGAGTTGAAATATTGGATTTTGTTTTTTTTATTACGAGATCATGCAATATTAAAGCACTTGCTCTTATGTCATCTTTGGTGAAGCTCGAGGCCAATTTTTCACAGTAGCTATTCTGGCACAAAATGTAACCAAGCATTTTTTTTCTTCGAATTTCAGACTAGCGATAACATTCAGTACTCATACAAAGCAAAAAATAAAATTTCCATCCTAAACGTTTTGATGCCTCAAGCTTGATGACTTTCTAGCTAGAGTTTCATAACAATGGGGAAAAAAGTGTTAGAATCCCATTAATCATGGATTTATGTGTAACTGCCTTGCTCAAGAGTAGCTGAGCAATATTCCCTGAAGTCAAGGCAAGGATTAGAATCACTTTCCCACTCCTTCCGACACGCCACAATTGCTTAATATCACGTATTAGTTATTGTTACAATTATTTGACAGCATACGGAGATGTTTAAATCCCTTATGTTCACTTTTGACGGATCTTCTGTCCCATCTGTTTTGTTTAGCGCTTTTGATCTCCTCCAAAGCCTCCTCGGTGCTTCCTGGGAGACGCTGAGTCTTTCCCTGCATCTGGTTCTCATTGCGCTCACGGAAGTTTTTTCGTTGAAACGCATTTTCAGTTTCCAGCCTCCTCCAGTGGCTGCAAGTAACCTAGGTGGAGGAGAGCCATCCAAGGGGCTGATGCCTTTAATGTACGCTCCACCCTCTAAAAAAAAAAATGCGCATAGACTTAATTTCTGCACTCATCCTTTTATACCGTCCATCGAATATACTGTACTATACAGCGCACCCCTATTCCTACTAAAGCGCTTGAACAAATAACCCCCAATCACAAACAGGCATCCAAAAACAGATCAGTGATACTAAATTGCCAAGTTTTTTTTGGTCTGAGCCATCTGATATGAGCGTAGCCAGGTGTCAAAGTTTGATTACCATTTGTCGGATTTTCGGAAAAATAATTCACCTATATTTATCATAATGAGAGATCATTTTGAGGATTTGCCATGAAAAAGGGCAGTGTGATGGCCTGTTTGTTGTTGATGTGTTCATTGCATTAGCCTTGAAACAAGTTGTCTTTTGACTCACGAAAACAATAAACTGCCATCAAATTCTTGTGTCTCTGGTACACCCACAGGGCTGGGAGGGTTACTTTTAAAATGTATTCCGTTACAGTTACAAGTTACCTGCTAAAAAATTTAATTAGTAACGTAATCCAAGTACCATAATATTAAAGTAATGTAACTTGATTACTTTGTATTACTTTTGGATTACTCCAATACAGAATATGCTCATGAAGACAAAATAAAAATAAATATCACCACAATATATATTCTATACAATGTGCCCCGGATATTTGTGGGGGTGATAGGGACTCGGGCAGCCTACAAATAGCATTGTGTAATTAAAAAGCATGTAGGCTATAGATTGATTGGTTGATTGATTGATTGATTGATTGATTGATTGAAGGCCATATGCAGATAGATAGATAGATAGATAGATAGATAGATAGATAGATAGATAGATAGATAGATAGATACAGTCATCCAATGAGGATGACGATGTGTGACATCAACTGCAAAATTTACTTTTATCCCAGTCACAAGTTTAGCCGTGTATATGTTGCGTATGATGTTTAAATAGGGAATTGGTGGGAAGAAGATTATGTTTGGAAGGTGTAACTCACATTATGGTTTGTAGGCTAGCGGGCTAGCTAGCACACTCTCTCATCGTAGAAATTGTAGTCCCTCGAAGTAATCCCCATTTTTAATAAATGTACCTGTAATCTGATTACATGTTTTTTCCTGTAACTGTAACGGAATACAGTGATATATTTTTTGTAATCTGATTACGTAACGGCGGTTCATGTATTCCGTTACTCCCCAAGACTGTACACCAAACAGCTTCTTGGGTCAACGTGACCCACTAACTACATGTTAAACCATCCAAAAACAAGCAAATTTAGTGACTCATTCGTTTTTCCTCGAAATAAATGTTTTACATGATCATTTCACAACATTTTGTTGTTGTTTTTTAAGAAATACTGTAGTATTGGCAATGTCAGATGAATTTGAAGGCTAGTTACTGTGTAGCAGCTAGTGACCTCTAGTGGGTTGCACTTACTGTAAAAGTGAACAAGGAAACTTAATTTCACATTTAAACAGTAGAAACTACTTACTCACTCTGTAAAATAGGAAATTAGACACATTATGCATTTTGTCCCACAATTTAAAACAGTTCCCAGGTGTCTTAATAGCATGTCTGACATGCTCACCCCAAGGATCAAGAATTACAGCACAGTCACCCATTAGTTAAGCTTGTGGCCTGTTTCAAGGGAGTTGTGCAATCTCATGATTCCTCTAATTTGGAAGCAGTAGAGTGGAAAAAAAGTAACCCCTCGTGAAGATGATTCATTCATGGAGGCAGTACTTCATGTTCTCAATTAGTTTATGGAGCCATGCACATGTAGCAAGGATGCCTTTTGTTACCAGGACGACCTACTGCAAACCTGGGGTGTTAAAGTACCACTGATTGTCACACCCACCTAAGTGGGGCGAAAATCATTCTCCGCATTTGACCCATGCCCTGAGGGAGCGGTGAGCAGCAGCAGGGGCCGTGCTTGGGAGTCATTTGGGTATCTAACCCCCCAATTCCAACCCTTAATGCTGAGTGTCAAGCAGGAAGGCAAACGGGTCCCATTTTTATAGTCTTTGGTATGACCCGGCCAGGGATTGAACCCACGACCCCCCAGTCTCAGGGCAGACACTCTTCTACTAGGCCTGTACTTGGCAAATTGGGCTGTGGTTACCATGACAACCAATGGCACCACTAGATCATTGCAGGTAGTGCATAGTTTATACTTGTGTAAGCGAAGCTACAAGTGTGAGGGGAAAAAACGAGCTCCCGTGACCCTCATTTTAACTTTTTCGTTTTTCGTTATTGTTCGTTTTTGTAGCACATTTAGCAGATGGGGCTTTAAAAAAAGTGAGCCCCTGTAAAGACAATACAATCTTTTTCACTGCTAAGTGCAGCACTTCATACTTGTTAGAATAGAGTGTATCCAACAAAACTCAATGCAGCTCTGCTTACCTTTTTTTGGTTCATCGCCCAGCCTAGCTTTTAAGTTGTGGGCTGAAAAAATTGGTCTGGGGTCCATTTACAGACAAATGAGAAAATATTAGCTTTTTGTTTAGTTGCACATTTGATGAATGAGCAGGCACTCCTGAGACCACCATTTAAAAAATATATATATATTTTTTACAATATAGCGTATTAAAAAGTCAATTTTCCTGTCAGTATAGTGGAAAAGTGTGTTGTGTTGGTGAAGAACCTAAATGTAAAGACAATTTTACTTTACTGTTTTGACGTTGCAAATGAATTGTTTTTTTGTGTGTGTTTATCTTTAAAGCCTGGAGCTACAGAATTGCCAATATCATTACCACCTTGGAGTCATATTGTCAACCAACTGAGACCACAGACCAATAAAACCACATTATCATTCACGGTTTTATTTCCTTTTAAAATAATTCATACAAATGCATACAGTCACAAACATATCTTTCATCGGGTTTTTTTGACCAAAAATAATATTTACTGCAGAATATAGAATATATTTATATGTACTGTATATTGCTACACCTACTACTTAACCAGAAAGAGGACAAACAGGTAGGCAACAGTGGACTGTGTGTCGTGTCACTACCAGGGAAGGAATTTCAAAGAGCTATTTTTGTTCTTGAATAATGAACAGTTGTCCATGGAAACAGTAAAGGTACAGACAGGCATCTTGTGAGGAATATGTAGTCCACAGGATTTCCTTGCAGAATTCCCAAGGCCCTAGAACGTACACATTTCAGATTTTGGCCCAGTGAGATCTTGGCACTCAGCTCAGGTTGTAGAACGTAATCGGTAACGTCGATGTGAAATGTCCATCCCTGGTCGCTACGCTTGCTATTTAAGAGAACGGGTAGGCAACAGTGAACTGTTTACTACCCAAAATGCTGGATCTGGAGTGTGATCCTGAAAGCATCGTCACTGGGACTGATTCTTTTTTTAATTCAATCATGTGCCACCAAGTCACTTGAGCCTAAAATCGACACTTAGAACCAAAATCGGTGGCTTCCTGTGTCTTTTCAGGTTTGCGTCTGTGAGATATGTTTGTGGGTATATTTGTGATAGACATGACTACCAAATTTCATGTTGCTAAGTCAAACTAGCTTCAGGGGCACGGTGCTACCGAGCCATTTTGGTAGGTAGTTTTGAATATAAGAAAAAAACTAACTCAAAATGGACCCAAGAATAATGACAAAGAAACAAAGCAAAGAATTCTAGGCCCACACATTGCTCCGGTAACTCATTTCAACTGACACACATGTGCAGTGACGATGCCTTCAGGAACCCAGCACTCCCGCTCGCAGCGCTGCTTTTTATACACAGATACAAACCAAGTCACGTTGACACAGGCAGGCAGAAAAACATCACCACAGTATGTAACACATACAGACACGGAGAGCACGGCGGTGGCCAAACAGTACACTTAGTAAGGACCCATCATGAAATGTTAAAGGGAGCGTTGTGCTATTTACTCTGGTGCTTTATAAAAAAAAATGCTTCAAAGTAAGGAACCAAGGTAGGAAGCTGAGGATTTGGATGATTTTCGAAGGATGCAAATGTGCTGAAGTCCACAGCGTTTTGTATTTGCAGTGGAAGCTCTGGATCATGAAAAAGATATTGTAGAGTGAAACCCCAATTATTGCAGAAGATATGTTGCAGACCCACCCACTATAGGCGGAAAATCTGCAATGTAAACAGACCATATAAAAAAAATGTGTTATCCCTCCAACACACTTTTAACATATTTTAATAACAGTGTGTGCTTATTGTGCAAGTCACCCAGGACGGGGTAGAGAAGAGTTAGTGGCTACTGTTGTGTTTCTGAGGCATTTTAGGATTTCAAATTAAGATTTGAAGCCAGGGTTGGGGTTTCAAGTTCAGGTTTCAAGCCCGGTTTAGGGATTCAAACAAGGGTTAGAGTTTGAAATTAGGGTTTCAAAATAGGGTTTAAGATTATAAATTATGGGTTCAAGTCAGGGTTAGGATTTCAAACCAGCTGCATGATTTTTTGCGTTTCATGCTACTTTTATGGTTTCAAGTTATTCATGATTTCAGAAGTTGAGAGTTTCAATGTAGGGTTTATTTACAAGTAAGGATTTCAAAATGGTGTTAGTGTTTTTAGTTATGGTTTCAATCCTGTGTTAGAGTCTCAAACCAGATTTATGATTTCAAAGTAGGATTTCAAGCCAGAGTTTCAGTTTACAAGTAGGGTTTGAAACGGGGGTTAGCATTTCAAGTCAGGGTTCCAATCCTTGATTAGGGTTTCAAACAAGGATTATGGTTTTAAAGTATGGTTTCGGGCGAGGGTATATGCCTTTTATCGTTGTCCTGTTGAAAAGTGTGTTGGAGAATCGCTATACTTTTCCACATGCGAGGGCATTACAGTTGTTAAGTAGTTTATCATATAAGACCCTGTACAAAAAAATAAGCGCAGATTTCCGCAATATAGCGGGTATTTGGACAATGGACAAGTAGATACGTTCCACATGAAAAATGTGCGCTATAACGAGGCTGTGGTAGGTGAACGCACAATTGAGGGTGGCACTGTACATGTTTAAATATACATGTTTAAGTCTGCTACAGTACAGTCTCAGTGCATCACCTTCCCAACAACATCATTTAAAAAAAAATCAATGCCAAGCATAGCATTTTGCCACCTGTATACAAGCGTGCAATCTCTCAGAAATTGCACGCTTTGCACAAATGACAGCAAACAACCCATGCACTTCAAGTTGTAGCGAAAGGCTATCATTTCCGAAGAACAAAAGTAAACAAAAACAAAAAAACAAAAAGTAGCACTAAATGGCAGAAAATGACGTCAACAGGAGACCAACTGTGGAAACTGAAGTTCCTGAGATGGTGTGCTAAAAAAAAAAACTGCCTCTGTTTCAGGGTGATTTGTTAAAGAAACATCTCACACAGATTCATCAAGTTATTTTCCGTATCTTCTAGCCTCCAGTTTAAAACCGTGATTCCCAACCTCTGTGACTGATATGCCGTGTCATTTTAGTTTCAACAAAGCAATTAAACGCTTTTCCACTAGGTGGCAGATTAATATCTTCGTGTTGAACTAAACATGCCCAAAGAATTTCTGGGTAAATTGAGACAAGATCATTATTTTGGTGTACTGTGGTACCTTGACGTTCAAGTTAAATTTATTCTTTGACTGAGCTCGTGTCTCAATTCACTCGTATTGTAAATCAGTTTTCCCTTTTGAAATGAACTGAAATACCCTTATTCCGTTCCAGCCCTCCCCTAAAACACCTATTCCGGTTTTTAAGAAAGAAAAATAGTGTAAGTGTAAACTAAAGTGTAGTATTCATTTGTTGGATGTGTGCCTTTAAGGGGTGTGGCCTAGTGGTTGAAGTTCATTGTCTCGTTTAATTACCGTGTGAAATTATGGGGACTGTGGCTTATCTTAAATGATTTGTTTTCGTTGTTCACTTCTATAGAACGACGGCATATGTAAAGCTCACTTGTAACTAAAATTTTGGCTCATAACACTAAGCAAATAAATTGACGAAACAAAGACTCATAATCCCAAAGCACTCCTAAGACAAAGTACCACTATACCAGTATCATTAAAACCAACAAAATGATTTTGCAGTAGTCGTAGGGACTGGGCCGGCACGTGAATAGCAAAAATCCATGTATACTTGACGGCTATAATAAATGCATTGAGGGTAAAAAAACAAAACAAATAATCTTAAGAAACAATTTTAAAGTGTTTTCCATTAGAATTATATTTTAAAAATATGAAAAAAAATTGACCCCCCCAAAAAGGTGAACAGCCAAATCACGAGTATTCACTGCATGCAAATTCAACATTTTAAACCAATTAAAAAAATATATCTTAAATTAATTATCTAAAATTGAAAGCACATTGGCGACTGTGGCTGTCCTTACAGTACCTTTAACTGTGCCGTTTAATTTTTCACTTGAATGTCGGTAGCAAAAATTTTGGCTCACAACAAATCATAACCCAAAAAACTCGAACATAGGTGCTCTCTTAAGTCAAGGTAGCACTGTATCTACTTTTTGTGACATTTTTCTTGGGTGTGCTGTACAATTTTTCTCATGCAAAAATAATGAGTCATGGCTCTTTAAAGGCTGGGAAACACTGGTCTAAAAACTGTCCGCTTGTGTAACTTACATTTGTTTCAGTCTACTGTTTTCCCTTCTTTTTGAATGATGGAAAAAAAATAGAGAGTGATGGGAAATTTTGGACACACGACTGTCAATGATTATTTTTCTCCCAGTCTTAGCAGAGATGAGCACCCAACCTCTTTGTTTCCTTTTCCTGACCATCACTGTCATCTTCTTGGATCCCTCCTGAGTGTCAACAAGCGACCGCGAGCTAATGTCCTGTACATTTTGGAATCAGTAGTTATTTACTGGACGTTGACTTCCCACTGTGCTTTTTGGACTACAGCTGCTCATTTGGATGCTGTTCTCTGTCGCCCTCTGGTGGCTTGACTGTGTTCTGTCCGGGCGACGGGGTGTGCGGCGGGTGAATGACTGCTGGCTGGAGGGAGTGCGCAACGGGCACCGCGCTGGGCACGATGCCCTCAACGAGGGGCGGAAGGCCGCCGGCGGTCATGCTCACTACACCTGGCGGGTACCTGGTAGGGAAAGAAAGGAGATAGGGTCAGGGTTATGCGGCAGTTCCAGTTGAACTTAAAAACAGTATTCCTGTTTTGTATATTGTAATGCGCCAGCGTGCTGACGGCATTTCAATAGCGATACATCCAGTTGTTGTTGTTGTTGTTGTTGGGGAAGCATGGATCAGTCTTAGAATGGTCGTCTCCCGACGCTGAGAGCGTATGTTCGATCCCAGGCCGGAGTAACTTTGCCAAAGTATCCTTGAGCAACATACTGAACCACCAAGTTGCTCTTGATGCTGTGTAATCAGTAGTCAAAAGCACATTGATGGCCTTGTAAGGAGGAAAAACGCTATATAAATGAAGTACCTTTAACCAGAGTGAAGTGTTAGTTTGAGTTAAATTTTTTACACTGACACTAGTGTAGAGTACTTTCAACACTAATCAGTGTTTACCAGTGTAGATTTTTACAGTGTTGGAGTAACACTGGTTAAGTGTAAAAAAAAAAAAAAAAAAACTTTAAAAAGTGTCAGATTTACACTCATTGGTGTGGACACATATACACACTATTCTAGTGTTATATATAACACTACTCAGTGTTAATCTTACACTGGCGATTTTGCTGTGTAATTAGGGTTCAAATCGGGGCTTGCTAGCCTGGTTTACGGTTTAAAAAGCAAGGGTTAGCATTTCACATTATGATTTCATAGCCATGATTATGGTTTCAAGTGAGGGTTTAAAGCCCTTGTGAATTGCCTAGTACCTGGCGATTGGATTCGTATCACAATTCATAGGTCACGATTCGATTTGATACCGATTAATCCCGATGCAAATCTATAAATTGATTATTGCGATTTATTTATTTTTTAGTCAAATTTAGAGAATACTAATAAGTAAACTTGTACATGTACACTGTAAGATTTGTAAGAAAATGTATTTGTTTATCTGAAAATTCAGGCTTATAACTGAGCCACTGCATTTAACAAACAGGTTACAGTCTGTTTCATGTTTGAACAGCACTGAAAAAAAATATTAAGGCTTAATGTGCCATTAATATAACATTCTTCCATACTTAATGTGTGAATCCTAACCCTAAGTAAGACATTTTGTTGAATATTCCCATAAAAAAAATTATGTTTAAAAATGTATTCGCCCGCATATCGAATCGATTCGAGAGTTGCACGCTGTAATATCGTGATATATTGCCGAATCGATTTTTTCTAACACCCCTACTTGTTAGGGTTTCACTTTCTAAATAGGGTTGCTAACCAAAATTACAGTTTCAGGGCAGCGCTTTAAGCCAAGGTTAAGATTTCAGTTCTCAAGCTTCACACCTGGTTTTAAACAGGGGTTAGCCTTTCAAATGAGGGGTTCGAAAACAGTTTTAGGGTTTCAAGACTGCGTTAGTATCATGATGTGGTTTTGATTGGGTTTAGTTTTGTCATGTTTCCCCTGTGCTCCTTTTCATGTCTTTTTTGTCTCTTTTTGTTTCCAACTGTTCTTGTCAGCTCGGTCCCTTGTGTCTACCAAACAACTCCTTCAGCCACTCGAGTCTTGTCCAGGCAGGTGTTCCTTGTATTTAGTTCCATGCTTTCTTTCAGTCTTTGTCAGAATATTGCTGCTGACACAAGTCACGCACCATTGTCTAGTCATTGTGCTTGTAGTGATGAGTGTTTGTTTGTTTGTTTTGTTAGCATGTAGATAAATACCCTTGTTAGCATTTTTGTTTTTGGTGATACATATTGATGGCACCTGTCTGTCATTACCTGTATGCTCCATTGAGTTCTGGGTGGACATTGGCCGGTTCGACTGCCGTCCAGTGATTGTTCTGACTCAGGAACTCTTTGTTGACGCAGTTCTTCAGACTGTCCGGAATACGACCTGAATACAGACGGATTCTGTCTGGGATGTAACTTGTAGAATTAAAGCTGGCGATCAAGGCGGCCCTGACCTGTGATGGCTCGTCGGATCTCCCTGGCCGCCTCCTCTCGCATCTCCAGCGAGGCCTGTTCGCTGTACCAGGCGGCATGAGGGGTGCAGATCAGGTTGGGGGCGTCCTTCAGGGGACCCTGACTGAAACTACAAAGGGAAACATAGTATGAAAGTGGCTAACCGATGTTGTGAACATTTTTTATTATCAAGGGCCAAATTGTATTTTAGGTCATTTGTAAATAAAGCAAAAAAATATGTAAAATATTTCATTATATTGTTTTAATAATACTATTATTTATTCAAGTATGCAACAAATATTATAGGACTCTTAGCAATGTAAATGCTCGGTATAAACACTTTCCCAACAATTACCATATTGAAGAAGCAACTATGACAATCAACCAGAGTTGACATTACCTGAAAGGTTCCGTCTCGTGAACGTCCAGGGCGGCGCCACGTATCCTTCCGTCCTTCAGGGCCTGGGCCAGGGCCTTCTCGTCCACCAGACCTCCCCTCGCCGTGTTGACCAGGAACGCCCCCTGGCGCATCTAGAAAACACAACCCCCACCCGCTCACATCTTGGTCCAAATCAAACTGAAATCAATCCAAGGTCTGCTTCAGCACCTGCTTGACGGTGAAGTCGTTGATGAGGTGGTGATTGTGTTCGTTCAGGCTGCAGTGCAGCGACACGCAGTCAGAGTGAAAAAGCAGATCCTGTGGGGGATAAGCAAGAGATAAACAGTTTAGCAAAAAATAAATAAAAAATAAAACTCAAAGAAGACATTTAATGGTGAGGATTGGAAACGCGTGTGCCTTCATGTGAGCAAATTTGCCTAAATTAACCGGGACCTCATTGTCAAGGAATACCTGTAGTGTAGTGACCCTTTGAAGGCCCAGGGATCTTTCCACGCCATCCGCCAAATAGGGATCGTAAAAAATGACATTGAAGCCAAACGTCTTAGCTCGCAGGGCGACAGCCTGGCCCACTCGACCTACACACACACACACAACACACACACATTAGGTGACTGAAGTCAGAATGAATTTGATCTTGGATTCAACCTTGGTATTGTTTGATTAGTCCTTGAATGCACCTGGCTTGTACACATTCAAAGTGAAACTCAACGTATGTTTCTGCTTCTCTACTGATGCAGCTACAAATAGCCTGCTAAGTCTACTTCACCGTTACAGTTGGACTCCATTACGGATAAATGCGGCGAGGTGAGTTTTATCATTTAATACAGTTTGTGTTAAGTGCGAGTGTTTGCCCATGTGTGATGTCACGTCTGTTTGTGGTAGCATGTCTTTAGCTAGTGTGCAGGCTAATACTCCTGATGAGCATCATGTGAAGGTGGTTTATTGGATGTTGAATAATTGAACTACTTAACACATTTGATGACATAACAGGGGTTCATGATTGTGCGTACGTACTGCATGGTGTTGGTGTTTTATGATCCTCTCTGTTTTAAGTAGTGATGGGAAAACGAAGCTTCATGAAGCACTTGTGATATTTTTTGACTCCCCTAGATGGTGCTCTTGGTTTAAATATAAAGGCTGGTGCAAATGAAATTGATTACATTTCCACTGCATCTTTCAACCAAGAGTGGCATCTAGAGGAGTCAAACAATATTACAAGTGCTTCATGAAGCTTCATTTTCCCATCACTAGTTTTAAGTGCTTTGACTCCATGGAGTGGCATCTATACACAATTACATACAAGTTTTGAGGGTGTCTGCAATTATTTGCGGATTTTCACTATTAGTAGCTGGGCTCGCCCGCTATCCCGCACGAATAGCATGGATTCAATGTACATCATCTTGCCTTTTGCCTTGACTGACCTAGTCCGATGAGTCCCAGCGTCTCCCCTCTGATCCTCGCCGCTCCTGAAGCCACCTCTCGGATCTGCTCCACGCTCTGGACCCGCGTGCCCTCCCGGAGAGCCTGGCGTTGTAGCATATAGCGGTACATGACCAAATGTTATGACGTAATGTTTTTGTTGTTTTTATTTTTTTTATGAAAAGCCACAAACCTGATGGAGCCATGTGGTGCGCCGGTACAAGGTGAGGATGTGACACAGCGTGGAGTCAGCTGTCTCCTCCACCGAGGCAGCTGGCATGTTACACACGACAATTCCTGTTGGAATAGAGAACCCTTTAACTTCGACAACCATGTTTGTAGGGTTGAGCTCAAATAGTAACACCTATTTCCTTCCATGTTGGTAGGAAGCGTCCATGGATTGATGGTTGTAATGAACTTTTGAACAGAATGTCAGACAGAAATAGATTTAACTTCTACCCTCACAGATTGTCAGCTTGTAGCCTCTCCATGCTTTCTGTGTTACTGCTGTGATACGAAAACGAAGCAGTGTGAAAGGGCTCACCAAGTTCGCCCGCAGATTTGATGTCAATGTTGTCATAGCCGCTACCGATGCGCACAATGATGCGGAGAGCTTTGAACTTCTCCAGGTCTTCTCTCATTAGAGTGATGGTGTGGTACATCAATGCCCCCACGGCTTCATTCAGCACCTATACACACACAGAATGCTACAATTACTACGGGACCGTATTGTGTATCAAATATAAAGCAGATGAATGCATTTCTATGAATGGATGAAGAATGGCTTTGTCTGGATCTGTAGGCTGTGACCTCTTAATATCCTGTGTTTGAATACACCTGCCGGCATTGGTTGACTGCGCTTCCTGAACGTTGCCATGGAAACGCAGATGTTATTGTCAAATGCGACACTGTTCACCTGCCTTATTGGCGACGGGGACTGATTCAGTAGTGCCCCATTGAAAGTTCCCAGTTTTAGCATTTTATTTATTTATTTAAATAAATCCATACATGAAAAGTTCCCTGTATCTCACTGAGCTGCAAATGCATGCAAATGTAGCTAATTTGGCGTTTTCATCATGGTTGGGAAAGGTTTCAAAAGATCTTCACAGACATAAAAAAGTTGTCTGAATATGTTTTCAATCTCTTTGCGATAAGTAAAGAATGTCTGTTTGCAAGCATTCACTGCTCAGTGAGATACCGGGTTTATCGGCCTTCAGATTCGTAAAAAGGCCGATGTGGCACCGATAATCGACCCGGCCGATAATCGCTCTATCCCTAAATCAAAGACCAAAATAGACAAGAAGTTGGCTATTTTAAGCGATATTACTAGGGAATTCACACAAATGAGTCCCATTCGGAAGCAGGTATCGCCAAGATCTGCCATCTGAAGTGGGCTGAGCATGGCGTCAAACGTTTGATGATTATTCAGTGTTTCAAGTATGTGTCATGATAAAAGGCTACTCGTTGGAATGGATTGATCAAGAAAAGGAAATGGAAGAGTGTGTACATGTCAGATGTTCATTGTCTTCCGCTTTCATCGAATTGGCAGGCCTCTGCCAACTTCACCTCCGGCGTCGCCGGGGTGTCAACGACACGCGTTTCAATTAGCATGTCAAAGCAACGGCTTCTCGGCGAGTTAACGAGAGCGCCATCTGTTTGTGTCATGTTGTGACCTACTGAGCACGCTCTCAGAGAGGGAGATAGAGAGAGAGAGAGAGAGAGAGAGAGAGAGAGAGAGAGAGAGAGAGAGAGAGAGAGAGAGAGAGAGAGAGTACATCTGGCAGTCACCCAGAATGAGACGTAACCCTGCCAATAATTTTCACACCAGCCTGTTGGCAACAGGTAGTATAGGTTAGTAGTCACAGTGGTTGACCCACAATACGGGTTCAAGTCTTCACAAATTTACTTTTATGCAAATAGTTCATTGAGTTTCTCCTACCATGACGTGGAAGCTAAGCTCTCCGAAGACCCCTATTTTCAAGTGATGATGGGACAACACTGAAGCAGAGAGCCCCGTTAGTTTCTAATGAGTGGCACATATTTGGATGTTCGCCCGTAGTCAGTGTATGTGCAGGGGAGCATTTGCATTTGGCAATGTATCTGAAACTTGTGTCACATGTTAATTGCCAAAGTGATTTTTCATGGCTTGGTGGTAAAACGCTGCCTCCACCGTGAAAACGCAAAGGAATGTGGTTAGATGAGCCAGTGGTTGCTTCAATTAAAGTTATCATGGGGTTAAATGGTTATTGGTTAACCATTTGGAGTCCTTACGCAAAGGGATGAACATCTTCTATTCTGGAAGTAGTCTCAGTTTCTACAAATACACACGTTAGACCAAGTCTTAATTTAATGGCTTGGTAATGAAGTAATGCCTCCACCGGTGAAAATCCAATTACACCTTTATGAGCATTCACTTTATGAAGGACGATGCAGTTAAATTAGTCAGTGATGGCTCCATTTGCCACCAAGATGCGGAGTGGTGACCATCCTGTTCTAGTGGGGTTCTGTCTAATTTCTACACACATTTAATTCTGTGTCTTGGTGATGAAGTGCTGCATCCACGAATGAAAATCCAATTGAATCGTTATGGAGCTGACTTAATGAACAATTATACAGTATATGACGTATATTTGCCGTCTACAGTCTCAAGTCTACACACATTAAAAAAGTCTAATTTGATGGCTTTGGAATGAAGTGCTGCATCCACCTGTGAAAATTTAATACTGTAAATCTTTATGGATGCTCATGTTATGTTTGAAATAACCCATTTTACAGTCTTGACACTAAAGAGTTAACATTTCAGGATCTGGAAGATGCCCAGGTTTTCCAGAAATCTCCAAGAGTCCTGTAAAAAGTTGCCAAGTTGCCCTCGCTTTGTGACAATGTCCTAGCAATATCGTTGGTTGTCATGGTAACGAAAGCCATCCTCTGCATTTGCATGAGAAACTGTCCCTCCCGGAATTTTTTTTATTAAGAAACTTTTTTTTTTATGTCGATAGATTTCTTTTCTTTTCTTAGTTTGTCTTGTTGAGTGACCCACCTTCTCGTGGATCTCCTGCGTGGACTGGGCATCGCAGAAGGCCACCGTGGCGACGTCCTTCAGGACCGGCATCTCCACTGTGCAGTCTCGCCCGTCCAGCAGAGCCACCAGGGGGCGTGGGTGCATGGGTCCGTTCATGATGGGTGGTCGGATGCCTAAAATGAAATCGGATAATTAGATGCAGGCCAATATGAAGTGCAGTAGTTTCGCACAGCTTCAACACAGAAAATGCAGAACAAGGAACTTCAATAACCCTTTTCACGTAGCTTTTTATCAGTTTTCCGAAACGACTCTGCCACATTCCAGTGAGCCTCATGTGGGTTTTTCTCAATAGTAGTTAATCCCACGATTTGGGATTCCACTGAAGATGACTTTATCCATCATTATATTTTCCTGACATTGTGGCATCTGCCACACCTGACGTAAACAGCTTCCCTCCATCTTTCCACTGGACTCGTTCCCGGAGAGTCTAAAATGTCTCATGTCCTTCAGATGGAGGACACACAAGTGGAAATTCCCGCACGTGTAGACGGCTCAGTTTTCCTGTTTGAATGAGCTCACATCCCAAGAAATTGTTGAAGTAGTGATTTCAAGGTCGCCGTCCCTCAAATATTCCGAGGCATCAGACTTGTTGGGAGAAGATTTCAAGTGGAGCAGTGATGGCTTCCTTCATTCTTGTGGTCTGAAGTCCTTGAGTGAGAAAAGGATGAAATGTCACTTGTGGAATCGTCTACTTTTGACTTGCTTCCCATTCTTGGTGTAATTTTACTGTCCAAAAACTGCTCCTTATCCCGAAGGCGAGATTTTTGTTTACTGGGCAGTCCTAGGAGATAATTGATGTTTTTGGATCAGAGTGTATAAACACAGTTTTTCAAATGAGGATTTCAAGACAGGGTTAGAGTCCCAAATTAGGGTGCTAAGCCAGGGTTATATTTCCATATAAGAATTTATATTTTAAATTATGGTCCCAATGGTTAAGGTTTTAAGACAGGGCTACAGTTTCAAATGAGGGTATCAAGCTTTGGTTAGGGTTTCAAATTAGAGTTTAAAGTCAGAGTTCATGTTTTCAAACGGGTGTAGAGTTTGACATTAGGTTTTCAAACAAGAATTTGTTTCATGCGACGAGTAGGGTTTGAAGCTAGGGTTAGCGTTTTAAATTAAGGTTTTGGATTACAGTTCCGTGCCACGGTAAAGGTTTCAAACGCGGATTACAGTTTCAATGGTTAGGTTTTCCAGTCAGAGTTTCAAGGTAGGGTTAGGGTTTCAAGACAGAATTTTGGTTTCAAATAGGGTTCCACTGAGTGATGAAGTCATGCTCATGCGGGGCCACTTCAAAGGGCACTCTGTATTTGACATGACTTTCTGCATGCTGTTTCCAAGTAATGACAAAAATGTGTGTTGTTGTCTTCTCGCAGCAGAGGCAGCTCGCAGCAGAGCGCCAGCTCAGCACAATCTCAGCCTGCCATCGCTTTCTTATCGGTGACATCGGATTCCAGCGTGAAACCTGATCTGATGATGAAGCTGCTCATGTTCAACTCTGCGTTGAAGAACATTCATGTGCAGTATAACACGCTGCATGGCAAATCAAAAGTGTTGCTGAGAGAACGGCGGAACCACCCAAAACCATCAAGAGCACAGGTACCAATCGCAACGACTGCAATCCAGATTTGGCCCTTCATGTGCTTTTATTGGGAACAAAAAATTATAATTGCGCTTATTATACATCATCACTTGAGATACGAGCGCTGTATGGTGGCAGGTGACTCACTTCACAAGAAGCAGCAATTTGGCAAATATAATTCAGTAAATGTGTGGAAAAATAATCACGGCCAAATCTTGTGATAGAGTGAAAAATCCGGCATAAGAAAATGAAAAATCGGTGATAAAATGAGGTTGTGGACCACGATATGGCGAGGAACAACTGGACCTCATGCACATGCCACATGCAAACAAACACATTGCAGCTCAGCTTCTGGCTGGCCATATGATAAGAAAAAAAACATCTTCTCAGTTCTTTAGATGGATTTGTAGTTTTTTTTAGTTACATTTCACACTATTACGTCTGTAACTCTTTCATGTTGCATTTTCCTAAAAAGAAATAGGCTGGGGTAAATGTATTTTTCGGGCTCCAGAAGGCAGTGCAGGCCATTTTAGGAGTACGAGAGAGGAAATATTTGACATTCCAGCAGTGAAAGTCTCAGCCAGCACTTGATTCAATGAACTTCTTCACAATGAACTAGGGCCTTGTGGTCTTCAAAAGAGGTATGGTTTCATGTCACATTAAGGGATTTCAAATTAGGGGTTCGAACCTAAATTTGTGTTTCCAAGAGTTGGATTTGAAACATGGGTTGTGGTTTCAAAATAGGGTTTATAACCAGAGTTAGGGTATCAAAGTTAAGGTTTACAATTTTAGTTTCATGCCAGTTAGGATTAAAAATTTGGGTTACAAGCCAGGTTGGGGTTTCAAAATGGAATTTATAGTCAGGATTAAAGTTTAAAACAAGGTCTAAGGTTCTAAATTAAACATGGGTTGTTAATGTCACTATGTAGGGTTTAAGATTGGTTTAGGTTTCAAAGTAGGATTTCAAGGCAGGGTTAGAGTTTCAAATTACGGTTTCGGGTTTCATTTTGGGGTAAGAGTCGCTGTTTCAAATTAGGGTTTGTAGTCCGTGTTAGGGTTCAAAAATTGATTTAGGGTTCCAAATTAGGGTCTCAAACCAAGGTTAGTGTTTCAAATCAGAGTTTTAACAACTGGTTAGCGTTTCAAGTCAGGGTTAGGGTATTGGGTTAGGCAAGTGTTAGGGTTCCAAATTAGGGTTTTATTGTACAGTTGGGGTTTCAGGTCAGGATTAGGATTTTTTAATTATGGTTTCATACCTGGCCTGATCTTGTTTCAAATGTGTTTCAAATCAGGGTTTTGTCGACTGGTTGGAGTTTTGAATCAGGTTTAGGGTATTGAGTCAGGGTATCAAATGAGACTTTCAATACAGGCTTAGGCTTTCAAGTCACATACAGTAGCTAATGCTCAGAGGTTTGATCTCCGGATCATCAATTTCCCACTAAATCAAATCTGAGCAGCTTGATGCCTCATTTATCGATTGCTTCTCCCTGAGCCGAAAGTGATGGATGCCATATCCCATGACCTTGGACTCTTTGCCTCCCCAGGGGAGACGAGGGGGAGCGTACGCGGTGGTCCCCAGAAGAACACGCTGGGCCTTTCAATTCGGATACCGGCGCTACCTTCCTCTCCCTTTTTGTTTTCTAGAACAGTCTTTCGCAGCCACCTGTGTGTATGCGCGCGCGTGTGTGCGTGCTTGTTCTCGCTAGCCTTCATTTTCATGTCGTCGCCAACACCACACACATACAAATACACATTTACACACACACACACACACACACACACACATTCTTTTGAGGCCAGCGCAAGATAATGTAGTAGTGTATGAGAATGAGGAAAAACAGAAGGGGGAAGGGAGGCATACACACACACACGCACACACACATTTACCTAGAGGCATGCCTTTGTTGAGGAGATGTGAGCTTCCCATGGTTTTCACATGTAGAATCCACTCGGCATATGGCGGCGGCTTCCTCGCCTCCCTCTCTCACAAACGCATACACATGTGCTACCCCCCCCCCCTCGCTCTCTCTCACTCCCTCTCGCTCAACCCTTCCGTTTGGCCTCCTCACCCCCTCCCTCCCTTTTTTTCTCTCTCCACTACAGCAGAGCCCTCCCTTTCTGTTAGTGGAAGCAAGGGAGTGCAGGAAGAAGAATGTGAAAGAGATGGTTTGTGTGCGTGGGTGAGTGTGTGGGTGCGTGTGTGCGTGCGCGTGTGTGTGTGCGCGTGTGTGTTGGAACCAGTAGAAAAGGGGCCGAGCCAAAGCTCATCTATTGTCTCCTGAAGCTGAAGGGAAAAAAAAAAAAAACGAAAACAAGTTATGCAATTTCAAGTCAGTTGCGAGAGAAGACCAACTTGTTTCAGATTCATTTAACCCTTTTAGCGTGTTTCTTCTGAGCAACAGCACTTTTAAAGAAAAACAAATTCAATAAAACCAGAGTTTTTAAAATTTCCCCTTAATCCAGAATTGTCAAATTAGTGTCTGCGAGTCCAGGGCTGGACTGGCCATCTGGAATTTAGGGCAGATGCCTGATAGGCTGGTGTCCTTTGGAGCTGATACCCCACTTAGGTGGGTGTGACAATCAGTGGTACTTTAACTATTTAATTATTCTTTTCCTCAACTTTTCCCCAAGAGACCGACCGGCATGTGTATTCAAGGATCTTCTCGAAAAGTAGAAGTCAAACGTCTGTCAGTTTTTGTCAAATGCGCATGCGGAAGACCATTGTTATGGAAAATAATTAGTTAGCATGAATTAACATAAGTTTGTACTGTATTGTGGACACCTGTATTATCTTTAACAATGGACTTAATATCGAGGTGACCTTGGCTGATAAGCCTTCTCGGAACAGACTGCTGGCTTTCCTGTCTAGCTGATCCTCCCTTATCTCCTCCCAAAATCTAACCAGGATGCATAAAGAATCTTCTCATGATAATTTACTGTGCACACTCTCACATATCACTTCTTGTAGACCACTCTGTAAGACTTGTGTATTTTTTAAGCTTTTGACGTTGTTACGGCAGATTGATTGACGGGATCGAGAACCAATCGTTAAGATGATCCACCCGGAAGACGCAGCGACAAAAGCTCCTTGAATACACCTTTAATCCATTTGCAATATAGACCAATCAACATCAGTGGCAAAGCTATATGGTAGCTAGCGGCGATCACGAGTCATGTCTCAATAGAAATTGTAGATGAATCTGTCTTTAGAATGCAACGTTTGATTGTTACAGTCGATTATTTTGATTTCAGTGTTAATAACATGGCTGAGAAATCATTTTTTATCATACCGTCCGCAGTCATGGTTTCATGAAATAAAATGCACACATATCCAGAACCTTGCTCAAAGTACACAGTTGCTAGCATGCGTAGGTTCACGGGGCAGCTTGCATACTATTTCCTGATTGGCTCAGTCCACTGTCTATACAGAATTCGGACCAATGGGGTGCCTCCTCTACGTTACAGGAAAGAGGTTGGGCAGCTTTCCTACTATATCCTATACTGGTGCTCAAACTTAAAACCCTACCATGTAAAAACAAAAGCTATTCTGTATATCAGCAACAGCCAGAAATGTTGGGTTTGAGCTCATCTGAGATAGACTTGACGCAATGTGGAAAAGTGAGCTGTGGTCTGACGAGTCCACATTTAAAATTGTTTGTGGATATCATATATGTTGTGTCCTCCAGGCCAAAAATGAATTGTTATCCGATTGTTTTCAGCGCAAAGTAACTTGCACATCTGAGAATGCTGAAATGTACATACAAGTTTTGGAGCAACATATGCTGCCATCCAAGCAATGTATTTTTCAGGGATGTCCCTGCCTTTTTTTTCTTCCAGTAAGACAATGCCAAGCCACATTCTGCACGTGTTACAACAGCGTGGCTTTGTAGTACAAGAATGCGAGTAGACTGCCCTGCCAGCAGTCCACCTCTATCTCCCGTTGAAATTGTGTGGTGCATTTTGAAGTGCAAAATATGAGAACAATATTTTTTGTGTCTGTGTATTCAATTGAATATTGTATACAGTTGGTTGAAAAAGATTTCCAAATCATTGTATTGTTTTTATTTGCGTTTACACATCCCAACTTCATTTGAATTAGGGTTTGTGTAATAAAAATAAAAAAAAGTCTAAGGTGGTTTTATAATGGGTCAATTTGACAATAATGGGGGGTTTGTTTTATGAAAACAAATGCTTGTAAGAACTTTCTCAGTAGCTGTTGAATATTTTGTGTATGAAAACAATGTGTTGTTTTTGTGTTTACATAACTAAACCGGCTAAACTACCTCAGAAACAATACCCAACCTAGCACAAATATGCTCTACTTCTAGAACAAAAGCCACATGAGCCATCTAAAAGCATCAAAGCCCAAAAAAACTGAAAGTAGTCATAAAATGTGATGACATTATTATTAGCATGTTGTTCATTAATGAGTTGTTTACATTCGGTACAACATGTGCAGTAACAATATGAGAACTCAAACAAGCTGTGTGACATAGCTAAATAATGTGAAAATCCAGGTCCATGGCTTTTAAGTTGTTTTTCATGTCTGTGAAAATGTGTTTAAAATCTGCGGTTTTTTTTAAAACGGGTTTTACAAGAAATGTGAAAGGGGCTGAAGATGTGCAGAGGCAAGAACTGCAACACCACGCATGGTGGAAAAGAAGATATGACCAACGAGCATGCGTCATAATGATTTAAACACACACCTCGTCATTCATTCAGAATAGTAACGTGTGTGTTTGTGTGTGTACCCACTGCAGTCATCTCCACCTGCAGGTGATCCCCCTCCTTGTGTCTCTTTCATGCTGTTTCCCCATCTCAAAGAGCCTTCATCCTCCTCCTCTCGAGTGGCGCTGAAGCAAGCAGCTGACGGGAACACTTAGAGCCTAATTACAAGCATGCATGGCTGCACGATGATACACACACATGAGCACACACTCGCAAACGTTTGCACACACACATACAAATTAATGATACGTTAAATGCTGTAATGCAGTAGTGTACTATATGTAGTTAATACTACATCATACTGAGATAGCCTATTGTAAATTCCTCCTTTAGCTATGTTAAGGTTTCAAAGTATGGTTTTAAGTAATGGTTAGGGTTTTAAAGTATGGTTTCGATTTAGGGTTATGGTTTCAAAGTGGGGTTTTAAGACATGGTTTGCGTTTCAAATGTAGGGTTTTAAGTCAAAATTAAGGTTTGAAACTAAGTGCACTTTCACACTAGGATGAGGGTTTCAAAAATTAAAGGTATCAAGTGGGTTCGGGTTTCCAGGCAAAATTGGGGTTAGGGTTTTAAATCGGGGTTTCAAGTAGGGTTTAAAATAGTGGCCACAAATGAAGAGAACCACCATTCCACCAGATGGCGGTAGCAAGCGAGCGAGGCAATGCTGACGCATTAGAAAAAACGAAAAAAACACACACAAACAAGCCCTCAGTTGAAAGCCCCACGCACAAAACCAAGATGGCGGTGCAAGAGTCAGCGTCCCAGCTCTCCATGGCTCTTAAAGTACAAGAATACCCCACGCTCAAGGTAAACAATTGACGCCGAGCGACCACTCGGCGATTATCGTGACATGGTCGGGGGAATGGAGAGAGACGCTGATTCCTGGCGAATTTGACACCGATCTTGACGGGATTTCAACGTTAGCCCAGACAACTTAGCCGACCTATCAAATGCACGTCTTTCCCCTACATAACAGGTTCGGGATTTTGCGTGACAGGTTGTGAGAACTTACTGGTTGCTAAATTGGATAATAAAGACTTTAAAATGACATGTCAGTGTAACAAGGCTTCCTCCCTTTATTCAACATGGACGACGGGCTGGAATGTGTTTCTTGTCGTAAAATGGCGTCACGCGAAAACGTTTTGACAGTCAGATGGTAGTCGAAACACGAAGTGGTCAAACTTTAAGGTCTCAAAGAGCACGCTCGTCCGGAGCATACAAATCCGAGCCAGCTGAAAGGGAGATCTGTTGAAATCACTAGTGTTGATCCGATGAGGGGGGCAAGTGGGGCAGTAGAGCTCCGGTTTAGGGGGGCTAGTGGGAGCCCCGTCCTCCGCGAATGTTCCCCACAAAATGGCCAGCGAGAGGAAATAAGCAGCCGCTCTTCTCTCTCGCTGCGACACCTAACCCGGATTACCTCCCCCATCATCTTCCTCCTCCCATCCTCGCCCTCCACACACACGTCTGGATCTCTCGTCGTGAGTAGCAATACATGAACAACCTCATGCAGTACATGCTAAATCAGCCTTTGTATGTGTTTATGTTGAAGGAGGGGTGGGTGTGCTTTGTATGTGCTTCGCCTTCGATGCTGCAGTCAAGAGGGGATGGCGATGATGGGATCCATTTTAAGTCTAGAAGTGGCAGCAAATGGGGGGGCGTGGGGGTTTACAGCTGCAGGCATGTTGCAGGAAAAAAAAAATGTCGTCACAGCCAGTTGCTAATCTGCATTGCTACAAATAGCCCACCTAATTCAATTTGGAATACAGTGGTTTTTAACCGTTAGCATGATGATTCTTATATGAAGATGTTTAAATGAAGTCTCATGCTATTACAGTGTTCCTAGCTGCTATTTGCTGGATTAGGGAATGGAGCGGGCTACATGTGGAAGAGGATAGGGACCGAACCCCACTGTGAAAGTCAGTGAGTAATTGTTGCCTAACCTGAAAGGTTTGTAATTCTCTATTGATGCCTCAAGCTTTTTTTCTCTATTGGACAAGGTTATGTCTTGACTAAATTAAGATCCCCCTCTCAGTTCAACATGGGTCATTTTAGGGCTGCTGATTGCAAATGCATTTTTTTATTGTGACCTTTGCCTAGCCATAAAAAAGTGAACAGGTGAGTTTTTCAGCAATTAACAGAGGTTTGATCATTCTGAACTGTTGAACAGTTAAGTCAGCATGCAAGCCTTCACTCTATATCTGTTCTATGTTTATACAAATATCATCTGGGCTAATAATCTTGCTCACTTATGACCAGCTAGTGTGAGAGATTATCGTGTGTGCCATAGAAAATTATATAATTACACTTTTTACATGATTTTGCTTTTTCACAGATTTTGCAGGGGAGGGGGCCCTATCCTCTGTTATTTGCTGAACACTCAACAATTTGCTGATTTTGTGCACAGGCCAAAGCCATGTCAAATGTAAAAATATTAATTTGGTGCCATCTGGTGGCGTCTGAGTGCCAAGCAACTACAGGTATTTTGAAGTGAGGGGAGGAGTGTCATTTTGTAGAGCCTTTCTTAATTAAAAGAAAATATGTATATTTTTTTCCACCATCTTGTGGCATCAAAAGACAATTCCAAACCGTTTTTGGGTGGCATCAATAACTCTCGTTCCCCGTGTCCCTGACCTCCACCCAGGGATAGTTTTTGTTTTCTTTTGTGTTTGTTCAGCAAACAATTACGTAGTATTGTAAAGTCTTGTACCTGAATGTTCATAATTTGGGCGAACTGAACGTAATGCATTTCTCTGCCTGGTGAACGTTATTGTACATGAACGTGCTTTATTTTCATTCAAGAGTGCCAAGTTTAGTTACAATTCCAGGAGAAATCCTGGCTAAACACCCAGCAAACAGTTCATATGTAGGGGATAAACGCCTCATTTGGCAACCCAAGCCTCTTGAGACTTGCACAGCTGCATGCGGCATCAGAATGGAAAGCGTGATGGCAGTTTGGGGGGGAAAAGGAGCACCTGGTGGTTACCTCGTATACCTAAATTTGTATTGGTTGCTGAAAAATGGTAAAGTGAGTAAGTTATATTGTTTGTTAGTCTCTGGTAGACATTGGAGTGTTTCCCTTTATTATGGAATACGTTCCTGTTTTAATTTTAATTTCTCATTTTTAAAAAAGTATTCAAGCAGCTAATTTTTCCTCACGTTTTTGAGACTTAAGGTTGAAAGTTGCAGCTGGCTACTAGTGTGGACTGAATGGGGAAAGGCCAGTTTTTTTTAGGGTGATGGCTCGTAGTAACATTAGGCTGTGGGGGGGGTGGGGGGGTGGGGGGCTGTGCTATGATTTGTATTCCATATTATGGTCTTTGCAGCTTTCCACTGTGACATCCATTTTGTTGTCTGCGTCCATCCGTCCCACGTCTATCCTTCAATCGATTTCAGCTATTAATTCAAGTTAATTTGTCAGCCAGCAAAGAGAGAGCAATTAGTTTACAAAGTGCACTTACTGTTGACATTTTGACAATTTAGAGATTTTGTCGCTGTATTTAGAGACTTTTTCCGCCCACGACCATTAAATTAAGAAGAAAAAAAGACAGATTTTAATCTCAGGCTGCTCGATTATGATGAAAATATTAATCACGGTTATTTTGGTAATAATTGAAATTACCATTAGGACGGTCATTTAATTTTTGGTACAAAACAAGAAATTGTTTAAACGTAAAAACGATTAGGACAAATACCATTCTTTGAAACACTAGTTATGCAAGTTTTTTTGGATGAAACAACATTTTATTAAATTAGTTATTTTAACATTTAAAAAGGTACAAACGTGTGAATTTTAACAACTCAAAATTAGTATTAAAAATATATTTTTTTGTTGGTGATTATACTGATTTTGTAATTGTGGAGTGTAGTAATTGAAATTGTCATTTAATTTCAATTAATTGCACAGTCCTAGTTTAATTCCTGCTTAGAAAAAGTCAACACAAGTGATCATTTTCATATTGTGCCATATGTTTTTTATGAGGGAAAAAAAAGAAACCTGCTTTAATGAAATCAGAGGGGTCAATCGCGCTGAACATTGTCAAAGACAAGAAGACCATAGATATGTTGCTAAAGCAATGATTGCTTATCCATGATGAAAACTTGTGACAATATTTGCTTCCAACCTTCAAATATGTTTGTGATGTTGCAAGTATAAGTAAGTATAGGTTGATATTTATATTGCGTTTTTATTAATTTTTTTTGTGCAACGTGTTTAAAATAAATGATAAATGTGCAATCAAAAAATACCCAAATACGAAGTTTTATTTTACTATTACTCCTGTAGGAGTTGGTGCATGCTGGAGATGAATAGGTTCCATGCTTGCTTCAGGTATCAGGAGAAATAAAGCAAATCCCAGCAGGGGAAAAAAGAAGAAGCAAAACTTGATTTGAATGTTGTCATTATAATTTTATTTTCGAGTAAGTGTATAGGAAGGTTTTTTTTTGTAATTAAAATTGAAAGTAGGATTTTTGCAAGAAAAAAACCAACCAACTTGACATGATACGGTATATATTTCTTCCTTCTGAGCATCAAGATACTCAAGCATCTCGCTTTTTGCCATCCTTCAGGTGCCCTACGAGACACTGAATAAGCGCTTCCGTGCGGCCCAGAAGAACATAGACAGGGAGACGAGTCACGTGACCATGGTGGTGGCCGAGCTGGAGAAGACGCTCAGCAGCTTTCCGGTGGTGGACTCGGTGGTGTCCCTGCTGGACGGCGTAGTGGAGAAGCTCAGTGCACTGAAACGAAAGGTAATGCGCGTTTCCCACCTCCGGATACGCTTATTCAATCTAACGGTTTTTGTTTAGGCCGCCGAGTCCATCCAGGCGGAAGACGAGAGCGCCAAGCTGTGCAAGCGGCGCATCGAGCATCTGAAAGAGCACAGCAGCGACCAGCCGGCCTCTGTCAATCTGTGGAAGAAGAAGCGCATGGACCGCATGATGGTGGAGCACCTGTTGCGCTGCGGGTACTACAACACGGCCGTCAAGCTGGCGAGACAGAGCGGCATCGAGGTCAGCCATTTTGTCTTGAAGCGCTGCTCCCCGGGCTTGGTCTGTTCGTTATCAAGGCTTTGTTTAACTTTTCAGGATCTGGTCAACATCGAGATGTTCCTCACAGCGAAGGAGGTTGAGGAGTCCTTGGAGAGGCAGGAGACCGCTACCTGCTTAGCCTGGTGCCATGACAATAAGTCCCGTCTTCGCAAGATGAAGGTCATTATTACACAAGACAATCATGTAATATGATCGGAAAATACACACATACGCAACTCAATGAGAAAAATTGTAAATTATGGTTTCAAGCCATGTCAAATGGATTTAAATTAGGGTTTTAGGCATGTGTTAGAAATCGACCCCTAGGCATCATTATGCTGCGGTCAGACCAAATGCAAGTTGAGCTTATTGGTGGTGTGATTGCATATAAAGTCAATGCAGTTTGCGTGGATAGCGGGAATGTGTGCATGGCAGCGTGGATGATGTGTTTGACGTGCAAGTTGAGGGGGGTCGAGAACAGCCGTTTTTTTGCGTTCTAAAATTAGTTAATACCTAGTGTGGACTTTGTGGCTGACAAATATGATAACACTGGATATTTGAGCATGAATGGTTGCTTTTTTTTCCTTTTTTTTTTTTTAAGGCAAGGACAAGAAGCAAAATTAACCCTTAAAACAGATACAATAGCTACAATATTTAAAAAGTAAATACAAATTATAGTTCTATAAAAGTCAAAACATTAATACTGTATACACATATATATATATATATATATATATATATATATATATATATATATATATATATATATATATATATATATATATATATATATATATATATATATATATAAATTATACACCAGATTGTTTTTTTCTCTCTCCCAATTTCTGATGTCACTGCATGTGCTCCATTTCTATGGAGCCACAACACTGACAATAAGATTTGGTATTGGAAAAAAATTTAATTGTGGAAAAAGCTGCATTGACATTGAAACAAATATTGGCATTGGAAATGGTTGTATTGAAAAGTAAAATACAGGCATAAAAAAAACGCTTTTCTTCAAGCATATTTTTTCAATGCCAATCTGCAGATTTTTTTCACACTTCTCCCCCCGAGTGTCACAGGTTTTCAGTTTCAACTCTCTGGTTGTCAGTTTCACTTCTCTTTTTTTCGGTTTTAGCTTATTGGCAGTGTTTTAACGTGTGAGGGCGAGGTTGGGGGCGGGGCTTTGAGCACGAGAACGCTTTTCAGGAGAGGAGAGAGGAGAAGCGGCCCTCTCTCGGCTAAAGGCAATACTCATGGGTACAAGTTCACCAGGAACTCCTAAACCGCCTGTAAGCCACAAGGTTATATATGTGGTTATATATGTTACTTGTGGCGTTAAAACCACCATGTTTGAAATTACTTTATGCATTTTATGCATCATGTCATGCTAATTTAACTAACGTGCTAACTGGTTTGCTACAGAAACATTAACACTGACACCACAAGGTTATATGTAGAAAAAACACAGATTTACAGGCGGTTTAGGAGTTCCTAGTGAACTTGTATCCATGAGTATTGCCTTTAGCCAAAAAAGCTGAGAAGCTGGAAGGCGTTCTCACGCTCAAAGCCCCGCCCCCCACGTTAAAACACTGCCAATAAATTGAAATGTGAAAACCTGTGACATTCGGGCGGGGGAAAAAAAGTGTAAATAAATCTGCAGATTGGCATTGAAAAATACATAATACAAAAAAAAATGCTTAAAGAAATGCAACTTTTTCCAATGCCAATACTTGTTTCAATGTCAATGCAGCTTTTTCCCCAAAAACATTTTTTTTTCCAATACCAAATCTTATTGTCAGTGTTGTGGCTCCATATATTTCACCACTAGATGTCACTAATGCAACATTCTTACAGCAAGGATCTGATTTTCTATGGTTGTGCAGAGTTGTCTGGAGTTCAGTCTTAGAATCCAGGAGTTCATCGAGCTCATTCGACAGAACAAACGAATGGACGCCGTCAGGTACTTCAACACTGCTATATTCATATTATTATGTTGAAGACACTTTCATTCACACCACATGCTTTTGACATGCCAGACATGCGAGGAAACACTTCAGCCAAGCCGAGGGTGGACAGTTGGACGAAGTACGGCAGGTGATGGGCATGCTGGCCTTCCCCTCAGACACACACATCTCCCCGTACAAGGTAACACACAATGGTCAGCGAAGTCATGTGACCTGGTCCTGGTTCATGTGAGAATCTTGTGGCGCACTCAGGATCTGTTAGATCCGGCCCGCTGGAAGATGCTGATCCAGCAATTCCGGTACGACAACTACCGACTGCACCAGCTGGGCAACAATTCCGTGTTCACCATCACCCTACAGGCTGGGCTGTCGGCCATCAAGACGCCGTATCCTTCCGCTGCTTAAGCGGGCTAGACGCATGCCAGCTTTAAGCTTTTTTTTTTTTTTATGTAATTTTTGTGCAAGTAATCACTCTGGTTATTGGTAGAATACTTGGTTTTAAAAATACTCGATAGCGGCAGGCCAAACAATAAAATGGAAGCTTAACTTTAGAGACATGCAATATTGGGGCTTTTGTTGACTTTAATCGCAAGTGAAGGAAAATGCTCAATAGTTGCACCTAAAGAAGTGTGAACTTTAACCTTCCCTTCCAGTCAATGTTACAAGGAGGATGGCACCTCCAAGAACCCCGACTGTCCCGTGTGCAGCAAGTCCTTAAACAAGCTGGCGCAGCCTCTGCCTATGGCCCACTGCGCCAACTCCAGACTTGTGTGCAAGATCTCCGGCGAAGTCATGAACGAGAACAACCCCCCCATGATGTTGCCCAACGGATACGTGTATGGATACAATGTGAGTGTATACACACACACAATGTACACAATAAAATGTGTGGCAAAAATGTTGCGTTAGGTGTGTAGAACATTAAATATGATGATTGCTAGGTTAGAGAGGCATACATTACACATAAGTACATTTTTTAATGTATATCAGATCTTATATTTGTTGTAATAAAGATTAATTTCTTGTTTGTTGAAAAACACATTAGTAAAGGACCTTAAAAAAAAATCCCAATTTGACTTTTTCCTAAATCGTTCAGCC
The DNA here is from genome assembly GCF_054856555.1 of Leptonotus elevatus. Lineage (NCBI taxonomy): Eukaryota > Metazoa > Chordata > Actinopteri > Syngnathiformes > Syngnathidae > Leptonotus > Leptonotus elevatus. Next base: position 10,379,183 of record NC_141247.1, read on the forward strand.
CTAGTACTTAGAGATACTTGAAGTTATTAATGACAAAAGTAATGTTTTTCCCCCTTTGTCTTTCTCTGGTAGTCCCTGCTGTCCATCCGCCAAGATGACAAAGTAGTTTGCCCCAGAACCAAAGAAGTCTTCAGCTTCTCTCAGGCTGAGAAAGTCTACATCATGTGATCATGCGCTGTAACAATTAAACACAACAGAAACGCCAGAAGACCCCCCCCCCCCCATCACACCACACACAAACAAACATCCCATCCCTGCCCCACACCCCCTTCTGAAGGGCCATTTGATCTCATAGACACCCGGATGCTTCCGTCAAGACTGGTGTCCAGAGATCAGATAGAAAAACATGTCTGCCAGGTAACAAAGTATGTGTTTTGTTGCTGGAGGATGGATGCACATGCCTACATTGTTGCCTCTGTACACCCCCACCACCTTGTCCCCTCTACGGTGGCTTAAACAGCTACATCAGGACTGCATTAGAGATGTAAATAGTAGATAGGCTCCGTTCACAGCTCCTGATGACTCATCGCGGGGGGTGAGGGTGGGTGGTGGACGACTGAACAAGTCTGTTCTCCACTGGTTTAACTCCTTTCTGCACTCATTTCATTTCTACAGTTGCATACTAACTCATGACGAGTGTCTTTGATTGACAATGAGGCTGGTCTTCCTTTTCATTTTTTGGCCTTGGGAGAGTTTTTATTTTTTCTTCCTCCCCCTCCCACTCATTTTCACCATCGGGCTTAACTTGATTCACTCGCAATGGGAGTTTTGATAATGGACAAAAGTACAGGAGGTCCATAGTGTCTGTTTAAAATGTAACCGCTGTTGCAAAAGCAAATGAATAGACAAATCTGTGGAAATTAATACAAAATGAGGAGTAACTATTGAGGTGTTTTGATACACCATTATTTTTTTCAAACTGAAGTGGAGAGTTAATTGTAAAGACACTTTGTGGACACCAACTTGCCATTGGTGTTGAACCCTCAAGGTGTTTTGACGAGCTCATTCTTGCACACCACACTCATGGGACTTTGTTTTGTGCACTGGGAAGCATATAAGAGTAAATGTCGCAACATCTTTGAACAAAAGGACTTCTGGTCCAACCGCTGACTAATTGTTTAGGTGTTCCAATTATTTTGTCCATATAGTGTATATGTTATTTTTGAATGAAAAAGGACTGCTGAACAAATTGATGAATTTGAGATGTGACACCTTTCTTCACCGTCATTTAGATTGATAACACTAAGCACAAAATTCAGCATGACTTTTAAATATGTTTTAAAATCCCCACCATATAGAAGTAAACCAGTCATTTAATTTTGTCTTCTGACTGAAGGACTGTGACAAACCAGGAGTTGCTGCCTTGTGCCCATTTCATGACTCTCAATCGTCTTGTGTGTTTCTGTCTTTAGTCTTAGATGAAGATGATTGTTTTGTCATCAATATGCCTCATAAAGATTTTACCAGTCTTTTTGAATTTGCTGCTTTCTTTGTGTCTGTTTTGAGGGTGTGGCTTGCTCATGACTTGATTCTGCTTACATGCATGGTGTCTGCTGCGTCTCTCATCTGAAACTTTGGATTGAGGTGTGACAATGCAAGCCATAGAGATGCTAATGTTTTACTCCCCCACTTTTTTTCCACCAATCTACCACCTGAGCTAGTTTTTGGAGCACTTCAATGATGATGCTAATTTTCACGCATTAGTGTCTGAATTTTTACATGCTTGAAAATTGAGTAGATTTTTATTTTTACTGATGTGTATCAATGTGTTGCCTGAGTAGAAGACAAAACTAAAGAATCAAGGTGGAACGTTGAGAAATTAAGTTACTGTTTTACTCTAATTTGAAGGTGTTCTTTGACCAGATCTTCTTGAAGGTGAGATCACACAAAAACATTCTTCAAAAAGGCCATTCCCCCCCACACACAAACGGCTCAGTTTCTCCAGAACACTTCATCTAATTTACAAGATTTTTGCTGCTTTCTACTTTGTTTGAAATTGCCTTTCCAACCAGACTATGGATTATGTGAGGGAGGGTTTAAAATCAAGGTTTGAAGTCTGGTTGTGGGTGTCAGACAAGCTGCAGGGTGTCAAAGGGTTTCAACCAGGGTTAGGGTTTCAAATGTGGGTTTTTAGACCAACTCAAACTAGTTTAGGATGTCAAAATGAACAAAGGATAGTTTTTTGGGGTGTTAAAATACCAATCATAGTTTGGATTGAATTTTGTTATTTAGACGTTTGGTAATTTTTTTAATACGTCATAAAAGCAATCCAGGTAGCTTTCAACATTTTTAAAGGACGCGTTGCCTTTAACGAAGAAAAATAAATGAAGTGTACCGGAAAAGAGGCGGTACCCAACTCGACGCGGGGCGTGACGTTATTGGTGCTTCAATATAAAAAGAACTGCGTTTCTTTTCTCTACCACCATTTTGAGATTTGCCACACTGAGGTAAAGGGTTTCCCCGTGTAATCAGTAATCGCGATTTCAAACATGTCGGACCAGCTTTGTAAACTCTTTGTCGGCGGCCTCAATGTTGACACCGACGACGACGGCCTCCGCGCCCACTTCGAGCAGTACGGCTCGCTCACCGACTGCGTGGTGGTGGTCAACAAGCAGCTCCAACGCTCCCGCTGCTTCGGCTTTGTCACCTACTCGACGCCCGAGGAGGCCGACGCCGCCATGAGCGCCAGGCCGCACACTGTCGACGGCAACACGGTCGAGGTGAAGCGGGCCATGTCGCGAGAGGACGCCAACAAACCCGAAGCGCTCGCCAAAGTGAAGAAAATCTTCGTGGGAGGGCTGAAAGACGACATCGAAGAGGATCACCTCAGCGACTATTTCTCCCAGTATGGTCAAATCGAGAAGTCGGAGGTAATCTCCGACAAGGACACTAGAAAGAAGAGAGGCTTCGGCTTCGTGTACTTCACCGACCATGACGCCGCCGACAAGGCCGTCGTGATCAAGTTTCACACCATCAACGGACATAAAGTGGAGGTGAAGAAGGCCCTCACTAAGCAGGAGATGCAGGCGGCCAGCCGGGGCGGCATGACTCCGAGAGGAAGGTCCAGCCGAGGCATGAGGGGGAATCAAAATGGCTACGGTAGTAGAGACTATGGTGGTGGAAACTACAACTACGGAAATGGCGGCGGAGGCTACAACTGCGGCGGAGGCTACGGGGGCTACGGCGGACATTATGGCTACGGCGACCAGGGCGGCTACGGTGGCGGCAACGGCTACAGCGACTTCGGCAGCAGCTACGGCCAACATTCAACCAGCTACGGTCCTATGAAGGGACCATTCGGCGGCCAGAGAAATCCGGCTCCCTACACACGTGGAGGCGGCGGTGGCGGTTACCCCAGGGGGGGCTACGGTGGCGGCGGCGGAGGGTACTAGACCAACTCCACAGTCCACACCTACCGTGATATCGCCCACCAACCCTCCAGATTACTCCAGCCCCGGATTTGGACGTCAAAAGTCAAAACTCAGTAACGGGGGTCGACCCCCCACAAACAAAATGAAGACCACAAAGCCCCCAAACAGGTAGGAAGGTCACTTCCTAAAAAGAATCAGATTATAACAAATTAGGACACTCAAAATACAAATAAATAAATAAAAACAGGATTCTAAACTATTATGTTGTACCATTGCCCACACGTGTAGTTGGCGTTAAAACAAAAAAACCCTTTTGCGTTCACCAGTTGTTAAAAGTTGAATGTAGGTTTTTTTATGCTTATTTTAATATTTTAGATGCATAGTTTTGTTTGTAGTGCACGGGCGTGAGGAAATTGTGGTCTGTTGGTTTTTTCCGTAGCTGTTGTCACGAGGCCATTTTGTGACTACTCACGTTTGCCCTAAGTAAAGATGGCGGGAGAGGCGCTGCTTTTGTTTCCCCCTCGTTGTGCCCAAAACCGACCACGCTTTCATTTTAGCTGTTCCGGCTATTTAGTGTCCATTTGTAATTTACCCCCATTCAGCCTGTAGAGCAATATCCAAATGTATGCTGTGTACTTTCATGTTCTTGAGAAAAAAAATACATTCATTACTGTTTGAAGACACTTATTCTGTATGTTCATTCTTAAATAAAAGGTTACACCACATAGCTTAGTTTTACTTATTGCTCAAGTTTATTCACAGGTCAGCTTTGTAGTTACGCGGGCCTCTATTCCAAGTTTTAAAGTCAGGTGGGTGTATTGAGGAAAAAAAATAAGCGTCTGCCCACAGCCAATGCATGTAGGCTATGTAGGGTTTGACCATGTTATTTCTTACATGTGATTTTATATGAACTTTACTATCTCATATTTATTAATATACTATCTCTTATGTGGACACTCTTTTTGCTCATTGCTGTTGATTATCCCTATATTTAGGTGTTCTTACACGTATTCCAGTAGGCTATCCCAGCCAAAATAGCCGTAGCAGTTTGTTTGTAGGCTACGTCAGGACCCTGTTGATTACCTGGGGTCGGTTGTGATAGGAGTCTGAAATATCTCTTTAGGATATCCACATCCAGCCAACTAGGTATGTAAAATCAACCTGTCTTATCTATGTGTTGGTCAACCATGTATGGAAGTATATTATCTTTAATCCTAGCTAATCCTTATGTAAAAAGCCATTGGGGTGGGTCGGGGACTTAATTCGGTTGTAAATGACTTGGGAGGAGGGGGTCTGAATGTTGCTCCACCATTTAAAATTAAATATGGCAAAGAAGTGGTGGCGTTCTGGTGTCTCCTCCAACGGAATGTCAATTTAAACACAATCCTCACCCACTTTCTCTCATTTTTTTCCCTCTCCAGGTTGCTATGGTAACCTGGGCAAAGGAGAAGGATGCTCCAAATGTGCTGGTGCGGGGATGGGCTGGCTGGTGCTTGGTGCCTTCTCAGGTGAAGTCTTTTTTCCATTTGGCGTCAGTGGCGCTTTAGTTGGTCAAATTCAAAGCACATCTAAGTGGGGTTCTTTTTCCTGTATAAACCAGAGTCCAGATTCTGTTAAACTCCTGCTCAATTTGTAGTTATGTGTTTAAAAACATTGATCCCTTTTTGTGATTTTTCTAAATAAATGTGAAATTGAAAATAGAGCTGTGCAATTAATCAAAGTTCAATTGTTACACTCTCAATTAAAAAATCGGCATGATCGTAAAGAATAAAAGATTATTAACACTAATTTTGAGTTGTTCACATTTATATATTTGCACTTTTTTTTAATGACTTATTTAATAAAACTTGTTTGGATGGGCCAAAAGCAACTTGCATAATTATATTATTTCTGCAAAAATTGTGTTTTGTACCAACAAACACATTGATTGTCCTAATCATGATTTCAATTATTACCAAATTAATCTTGATTTTCTTCATAATCGAACAGTCCTAGAAAATAAGTCATGTCCTTTTGATGTAACGGTCATGTTTGGTTAAAAGCTTTAACATGTCATTTGTGTCATTGTTTTTATTCCAGATTATGGTGCTCAAGGAGATCCCGACATCATAAGACACTTTTATATATTTTATTTTTTTTATGAATAAATTATAACCAATACAATATCCTTGCTATGTCAGTTATTTCCAATTGAGGGGTGGGCTTGGGCTCTGTCTTGTTTGATGTCTAAGTCTGGAAATGTGCCATCATAAAATCCATTTTCCTGACAGTGTAATAAGTGGTATGTGCCACATGTGTATCTATACAGCCAAATCTAAATTGCGTGCTTCTATCTTTATTGTATAGTATGTCATAATTCCACACTGGCTAAACCACTTTTTGGGAAATACACATGCATAGTTCCATTGGGGAAATGAGGGCATGTGCCAGAAGGAAACAAGAGCAGCATGCTGCGGGAATTAAAGTCAATTTTAACTGTTTATCTAGTTAAATTTGATCGAAAGAGACACTTGATACAATTGAATGACTTGTAAAACCAATCAGCTTGGAAATAAATCGGGACTCGTGTTAATAAGGCTTTATTGGTGTAAAATGGGCCTTTGGATAGTTTTTGGATTACTAATATCAGTGGGAAATTTAAGTACGACCATAAAAGTCTACAATGGCTACATTTTGCGGCACAACAGACCAAAAGCATTTAATATTCAAAACGAGCAGAAGTCTCGTTCTCCCTCCTCGATTGTGGGGTTTCCGACGCTAAGCAAAGTAGCGCTCAACGCGATTGGTTCGTTCTCGCGCTGGAGGCGTCGCTTGTTTTCAAGCTGACCAATCAGCGCCCGCAACGTTTTATGAAAGGCAGCGAGTCAAACGGCCCGCCCTGAACGTCGCTCATTGAAGAAGGAGAGGGACGGTGTGTCGCACCTTCCTCAAGCACAAACCCAGTCATGTCGTCTAAACTTACAAAGCTTTTTGTCGGAGGCCTGAATGTGGAGACGACGGAAGATGGCCTCCGCTGCCATTTCGAGCAATTCGGCGCGCTCAGCGACTGCGTGGTGGTCATGAACCAGATGCTAGGCCGCTCACGCTGCTTTGGCTTCATAACCTACACGACGGCGGAGGAGGCCGACGCAGCAATGGCGTCCAAGCCACATGTCATTGACGGCCGCAGCGTGGAGCTCAAGTGGGCCGTGGCACGGGAAGAGGCCAGCAACACGGACGCGTCGTCCAACGTAAAGAAGATCTTCGTCGGCGGCGTCAAGGACCACCTGGAGGCCGAGAACCTCAACGACTACTTCTCCCAGTACGGCCCCGTGGAGAAGGCCGAGATTATCACCGACAAGCTGACCGGCAGGAAGCGTGGCTTCGGCTTTGTCTTCTTCGAGGATAGCGACTCTGCCACCAAGGCGGCGCAAACCAAGTTCCACACCATCAGCGGCACCAAGGTCGAGGTAAAGAAGGCTATGAGCAAACTGGAGATGGCCGGCGGCGGCGGTGGAGGTAGAGGCGGCGGCGGCCGGGGTCGTGGTAGAGCCATGTCGAGTTACGGCGGAGGAAGAGGCGGTGGTGGTGGGGGCTACGGATCAGGTGGCTACGGCGGAGGCTACGAAAGTGGCAGCGGTTACGGTGGAGGTGGAGGAGGCTACGGCGGCGGGGGCTACGGAGGTGGAGGAGCAGGCGGCGGAGGCTATAGTGCTGGAGGCTACGGCGGCAGCAGCTACGAAGAATACGACAGCGGCATGGCTGGCGGATATAGCAACGGGGACTTCGGGGAGGGCTACGGACAGCAGCAATCCAGCTACGGTGCCATGAAGGGGGGAAACTACTCTTCATTCCGGAGCCAGGCCCCGTACAGCAGAGGCGGCTATAGCCGGGGGGGAGGCTACGGAGGCGGCAGCTATTAGTGTTCCCTCCACTTTTGATACGGCCACGGGAGGGGGTTGGGGGAGTCCAGGCTTCCAGAGAACTTGAATACGCACCACCATGGAGTGGGTGAGGGGGGGCTCTCCTTTGCTCAATGGGGATGGAAGAAGTGTCCATCCCCCCTGCCGAGTGAATGAGTGACCCACCCACCCCCACACACACCTCCCTACATCTGTCCCTGGTATTCCTCTGTACGGACGCTACTACTACTACATCAATGATTTTTCGTTCCTGAGTTTTCTCAGGGTTTTTAAGTCAACTTGTTGGCAGCGCGGGAATTGAATCGCTTTACTTTTTTCCCTTTTTTTCTTCCCCCTCCCAAAGCAGACGAATCTTTTTTTCTCTCTATATTGATTTCTTGTTTGTTTAGATTAAAATTGTTCTGAAATCCTGTTTAGCACACGCATACGTTTGGTTTTATGAAAGTTTTTAATGTTCGGAAAATAAACAAATCTGTCTTTAAATGTTTCAAATTTACACAGTTTCTAAAGGGTGCAGTTTCACGAGTGCTATCCAGGGGGAAGCATCCGCCTCGGTCGGTCGCCATTCTGTGATGGTGAAGCAGGTACAGTACAAATAAAGGTTGAGCCAATAAAACCATAATGGCCAATTTTACCAAAACCTTTTCTTTGGTTGAATACCGAATTTATGTGGCACTTTCTTCGAGTTGAGAAGAAGACACAGCGGGGGTGTCGTAAGAAAAAATTAAGGCCAACAACAATAAAGTAGAATTATTGGTTAAACAAATTCTAAGAAGTTATCAAACCTTAATGTAAAGATTAAAAAAAGGGGTGGGGTACGTAGACTTTAAATTGGTAGCAAAATAATAATAAAAAGGCATTTTTCAATGGGCTGTAGCCTAAATAAGTAATTGAAGCGTTCATAATTTATCAGTCATCACAAATGTTGACTGTTAACAGCAATTCGTAATTCATAAGCACGCTATTAAATGGAAGTGAAGTGGCACTATTTGAAACTGATCATTAAATGAGTTATAAAAATGTCATCAGCTTTATAATTCTATTCTAAAAGTATTATATTTAAATCATACAGTAAGCCTATATGCTTGATAGAGTGGATGCATCAAAATAACTCACTAAAATATCACTAAATACAAATATTCCATAATTAAAAGGTCATGAAACATGAGTCCTGAAAGAAATTTTAGTTTCAACGAATTACATTTCTCAAGTAAATAGACAATTTAATTATTTCACATGTTAATACAATTGTAGCTATTCAATTCCCTTGAAATGTTGAAAGCAGAAACTACTACAGTACTACAAGTTTTAAGTAAGTTTTTCATTTTTCAAGAGTCATTCAAAAATATATTCCTACTTATTTATCCATAAAGGCATTTCATAAACATTTAACAGCATGTAATTAATTAAAATACTGTAGAGTAAGTTCTACAACTCTAAAAGATTATCAGTTCGTAGTTTTTGATTTGTTTTATTTTATTATTTTTTTTATTATTTTCAAATGCAATTTTCGCTAGATGTGTTATAAAGTCATGCAATTGCACTTAATACAATTCATGTAATTTTACTCCATTAGTCTGAGCACAGTCTTAATACACTTAACGGAATGAAGCTATTGTTTAAAAAAAAAAAAAAGTGTCCAAAGTGGTATCAACTTTGGAATAGACGATCTTCGTGTCCGTGGGCGCCCGTCGTGGTGCGTTTGTGTGACTCCGCCACAATGGACGAGGTGTCGCCGGGGTGAGTTTTTTACCATAATATACTTGTTTATCTCTTAAAATACCCACATCGCGTAATTTTGATCATACATCCACAAATCAAATGTCAACCGTTTGAAAGAAAACGCGCTTCCTGCTTGGCGGCGCACGAGCCCCCATCTTCCTACCAATAAGCTAGCATTTTGTTGTTATTAATGATGTGAGCTAACGTGCTAAATTGCTCATTAACTTCACTTTTTTGGGGAGCGCTTGTTGCCATATGACGTTGCTTTCTAGACATGATCCAACACTAAAAAGACGATCAACAATTCCTGTCAGGGTGTGCTAGTAGTAAAGTTAAAAATGCTAAATGCTAACGCTGCTCAACTTGACCTAAACATCACCTACTATTTTTTTTCGTCGCTTGTCTCGAGCAAATCTAGTGTCAATCAGTCGATGTAAGATACTACAAGCTCATTTATTTTCAAAGGTAGCCGGGTTTTTCTTGGCTCAAATTGACACGTTTTCTTTAATGATTAAATTTTTTTTTTTTAAATCATACATCATGCTGTAGTAAAATACAAATATGAAACCCTCTTGAATATTGAATTAAATATAGCCTAATAACATGATTGCCAAGTCATTTTTTTGCACAACAAAAAGCAGTCCCTGTTTTATTACCAACATGAAATTTGTAGTAGTATTGCATATGGACAAAAAAAAAAAGTCTCAGGAAGCTATATGTGAAATGAGGTAGTCAGCCATTTTGGTTTGAAGAATCTATAATAGGGGAATTTTGGCCATTGGTTCTAATTCTAATTTTAAAATTCAGTCCCTGAAGCCAGTGTCACTTACCAACATGGTAAGCAAACCCACAAAAAAAAGTTTGAAGAATTGCATGCAGGAAGTCTGGTCATTCCACAATGTTGTTGTGTCCATGTTTCCTTTCTATTGTAATTCTCAAAAAATTTCCCAAATATTCTTACTTAAACTCGTATTTCACTGTATATATAAAGAATAATATACTGCAAACTAGGGGTGTTAGAAAAAATTGATTCGGCAATATATCGCGATATTACAGCGCGCAATTCTCAAATCGATTTTTAAACATAATTTTTTTATGGAAATATTTTTAAAAAAACATCTTACTTAGGGTTAGGATTCATCATCATTAATCGGTATCGAATCGAATCGTGACCTATGAATCGTGATACAAATCGAATTGCCAGGTACTAGGCAATTCACACCCCTACTGCAAACATTATTTAATATGATTCCAAAAATGCCTCTCCCTATCAACAGATGGGTAAATTAACACTTACCGTAGAGTCAATTAATCATTTGGTTCCAGACCCGTCGTGTCATGTGTCACCAGTTTGGAGGCCCCATCGCTTCCCATGTGCCACGCCGAGCCGGAAGGAGAAGAGGAGTCCATGGCGGCAAATGGCGGAATGCTGACCTTCAATCACACGCACATGAGGAAAGCCTTCCAGCTCATGAATGACCTCAGAGGGTATGCTGTTTTCATCTATTAGGACCCGGGGTGACAGCATTTTTGTTTTCAAAGCGGATATTTTATGGTTTGGTTCACACCATTTTGAAAATGAATCCAGTTTCACAATACGGCATTTGATATACATGTCAGTCATGAGGAGACCCACAAAAAATTCTCAAGAAGCCATGCCCGAAAAGACGAAGTTTACTATTTTGGTAAACAATGTCACTTTTGGGTGTTTTTTTTTGCCAAATTTGTAACATGTTACCCCTGAATTCAGTTTCACTTATACAATAATAAATTTGGCATGCATGTTATCATGAGTAAACTCACAAAAACGACTCAAACAACCATGCTCATAAACACGCAGTCGGCCATTATTGTGCACCCGATCTCTGGAAAAATAAAAACATTTTGCCCCAAAAGCAGTTTCAATTAACAACATATAATTTGGTAGGTAGGCATGTCTATCATGAGGTGATCCACAAAAAGAAGCATGGTTGAAAGCACACAAAGGCTGTCATATTGGTTTGTGGCAGCCATTTTAGGGCCATTTTGGCCATGTCCAGGGTTTCTTCAAAGACAAATTAATGCTAGAATATATATTTTTTGCCTTCTACCAAATTTGAAAGTCACATACAGACAGATGGGTGATAGAAAATTGAGAAAAAGTTGTTGTCATTGTGCTTGAAGCACGGTGGCGAAGTTTAAAACACTACAGAATAATACAAAATAAGGCGTTTATTTTGTTAGGCATGTTTATCATGAGTAGACCCTGAAAAAAAAGTCTGCAGAAGCCTTTATTGAAAAAGGCTGTCATTTTAGTTGCCATTTTAAGCTCAATGGGCTTAGTTGCGTTCACTCTGCCTTTAAAAGAAATTCAGCTCCCAAAGCCAGTTTCATGAAGCAATGTGAAAATTGGTAGGCATGTCTATCATTAGTAAACCCACATAAGTCTCAATCACCTATGCATAGAAAGATGATTATTTTTGCTCAGAATTGGTCATTTGAGGGTCCTTTTGACCCTTCCCAGGTGTCCCTTTTAGACAAATTTGTCTTAGAGATTTATTCCCTTCGCTACGAAAATTCATCCACCCATTTTCTTAACTGCTTATTCCTCACAAGTTGATTATTATAAACCAGGAAACGCCAACAACTTTCATTTCGGCTGTCCGTCAGGAAGAAGATGTTGTGTGATGTCCAGCTGGTGGCGGGAAGTGTGACGGTGGCGGCGCACCGGGTGGTCCTGGCAGCCTCAAGCCCCTACTTCTGTGCCATGTTCACAGGTAGTCAGCCCATTTTATTTTCCCTTGTCTATGAGTGTGTGTGTGCTTCAACCCTTACGTGTGTGTGCATGTGCAGGTGACATGAGTGAGAGCAAGGCCCAGCAGGTGGAGATCGGCGAGGTGGATGGCCCCACGCTCACCAAGCTGGTGGATTACATCTACACGGCTCAGATAGAAGTCACTGAGGACAATGTACAGGTGAGCGAGTACGGTGACCCCTCGCCTATTCCCAGGCATTTTTTCTGTGGAACGTACACCCTCAGCTTTTGTGGCACCTTAAGATCCCAGGCCATGACTAATAGGAAGTAATAACTGCTATCAAGAAAGTATGTTAAAGTGATGGACGTCGACTATCCAAGACAGATATTTGTGAATTATATTTAAAAAGAAAAAGATACCAGATATGTCGGCCAATATATTGAATAAGAATATTTGCTATATAATGCAAATTCTTGTAATGCCCAAAATTTGAGTAAAGTTGGCGCAGCTATTTGCAGGGGATAAAGACCTGCCCAGCCCGTGAATAGCAAAAAATCCACGTACAATTGATACCCATTGAAGAAGAAAATAACAAAAAACAAAACAATTCTTCAAAAAACACATAGCGTTTTACGACAGCGTATTAGGGCCACATATAATATATATTTTTTTAAAGGGTGGGGGGAATATTCAGAGAAAAAAACTTTAAATTTGCCACAAGTGGCAAATTTGCAAGAAAACCCCCGTAAATTAGCGACTTTAGAAAGTGGCAGATTTGCGAGAAAAAAACCTCAGAAACTTACAAGCAATACACGTAGAGTTGCTGTAGTCTAATGTGCTGATTTGTTGGTGGTTAATGGGACACTGCTTATAAAATGAAAAGGCAAGATGGAGACGGATTCATTCTTAATTTAAACTTTACTCGTCATACACGGGCAGCAAGAGCGACAACACTTCCTGATTCCCTATCAGCTGACTAAACACCAATCAGAAGCTAGCATACTTTAGGCAAATGCAAGTGAATGACGGAGAGCAGCAGATTTGACACATCAACTAGCTACTTGTACAAAAAAATACCAACATTTATTTTTGGGAAACATAAATGTACAAGTAAATATTTATTTTAACAAATGAACTTTAAATGCTTGATCCTCAGGATGTGGACCTTCGCATAGCGAGACATCTTTGTCGCTGGCAGTACCCAACGCTTCAAAGTGTGAATACTTAACATGTTGTGGTTAAAGCCATTACTATCTCCTTATTTGAAAACCGACCGAAAAGTATGTATGTATGCTACGTGCGTTTCTCGTAAGTTTCAGCCTTTTTTTCTCTCGCAAATCTGCCTCTTTCTAAACTTGCAAATTTGCCACTTTATAAAGTGGAAAATTTATGATTTTTTTTCTTGCAAATTTGCCACTTTATAAAGTCGCAAATGTACTCTCAGAATTTTTTCTCGGGATGTTGCCCCCGCCCCCCAAAAAATTTAATAATTATACGTAACCCTAATATGCCGTTGTACGTCTCAATATATGTTTTATGCAGAGAATGGGGACCCCACGACAATCCCTCGCAAATATATATATTTTTATTTAAAATATCCGCAAATATGCAGATCCGTGTCTGCCAAACCGCGAGTTTGTTTGGGTCAACTTAAAGGCAAAGAAGAACACTACTAAATTAAATAAGGAACTTTAATTACAACTGTCAACATAAGGAGTGCAAACTGTAAGCTCTATCATACTTTTATTTCAGATAATAGTTGACACACATCAGCTAAGTTTTTTTCTCCAGATTTTTCAGGAAACTAAAACATTTGAACCATTTGCATCATGAGAGGATTTAGGCAAAAAATATTTTTTGCAATTATTTTAAGTGGGTCATGATATATCACTCTTTTAAGTCACTCTCATAGTTAATTTCCTAGTGGTGGAGAACGGTACAGGTGACCTATTATTTATTTATTGCTGGCTCTGTGTGAAAGACTCATCTTGAAAACACACAACAATCTCTTCTCATTTAATTCCAGCAGTGAACACGCGTGCAAATCATGTCTTCGCAGCCTGTACACTTCCTGCCATTATTAGTCCAGGAAGTGTGCACATGGAGAGAGACAGGAAATCCTCCCACTGTTAGCTGTTAGCCTCATTCATGAGTGCATCGCCATCACTAATGTGTTTTTCGTGGATTGCCGTCCTCGTTAACTTGGCCGCGTTCAACGTGCCATCGGCATGCTGTGGTTGTTTGCCACGCCCTCGTGTAACGAGAGCTTTTTTTTGTGTCCCCCTTTTTCAGGTTCTGCTGCCAGCCGCCAGTCTCCTCCAGCTGATGGACGTGCGTCAGGCGTGCTGTGACTTCCTGCAGTCCCAGCTGCATCCTTCCAACTGCTTGGGTATCCGAGCCTTCGCCGATATGCACACGTGCATGCAGCTCGTGGCGCAGGCGCACGCTTATGCCGGTAAGCTGCTTCCGCTTACGTGCGTTCAAATGAGACCGAGAACACCTGACAAGTCCATATCAATGTCTTCAAAGTTGTTCTCTTGTCAATGTGATCAATTGTGTTTGTTTTTGTGTCTCACAGAGCAGCATTTCTCTGAGGTGGTCCAGTGTGAGGAGTTTGCGTCTTTGTCCCTGCAGCAGGTCTGCAGCCTGTTCTCCAGCGACAAGCTCACTGTGTCCACAGAGGAGAAGGTGAGAAAACGCACAATCCAAAACATGTAAAAGAAGAGGCTGACTAGTAGATTTGAGAGGATTTGTTTATAATGACATTATTTCAAATCAACCCCCCCAAAAATTGTATTGACAATAAAATGTTCTATGCAATCCCACGAGTCTAAATATGATATTTTGGTTAATATTGCGTTAGTGTAATATGATTTAAGCAGCAAAATCCAGCAGTTTTGATCAATATCAGAAGGCGGCCATTTTGCCACTTGCTGTTGAGTGAAGATGACATCACAGTTGCTCAGTTCTCAGGTAAGAACACAGCTCAGCTTCAGAAAACAGGTGAGCTGTGTTTGGTCGTTTCATGAGCAACTGTGATGTCATCTTCAGTCGACAGCAAGTGGCAAAATTATCACCCACTAAAGCAGTGGCGTTCCTAAGCAACTTGGCACCCTAGGCAGGATTTGTGGTAGTGCCCTCCGCCTCCCCCGGCGCAACTTAATAGACCAACCGCAAAATCTTCATCCTAAACTCACACAGAGCACAGTTTATCTTCACTTCTCTGGGATTTTAAAACCAAAGTTGCATTGCAATACGCATAATGTAGTAATTGTACTACAATAAAGTAAACAGCAGCCTGTATTGACTTTTAACTGCGCTTCACTTGGGCTCCCCCTGCTGGCTGCCGTAGGTGTTTGAGGCGATGATCTGGTGGATCAAACAGGACAAAGGCGCCCGCGTGGAGCACATGCCCAAACTGATGGAGCACGTGCGCCTGCCGCTGCTGTCCAGAGACTACCTGGTTCAGGTACGTCAACGCAACGTCCTCACGCGCTGTAGTAAAGTGGAGCTCTCAAAGTCTGCCATGTGACGTTTTATCCAGAATCTTCTCGCATAGTTGAGCTTTATTACACATTTGTGTTTTTGTTCTTCTGCTCAATCTATCCCCAGCTACTCTATGAAAATATGTTTTTTTTGTGCTCTTTGTCAGATAGTAGAAGAAGAAGCTCTAATCAAGAACAACAACACCTGCAAGGATTTCCTCATCGAGGCCATGAAGTACCACCTGCTTCCCGCCGACCAGAGACACCTCATCAAGACGGACAGGACGCGACCGCGCACGCCTGTCAGCATCCCCAAGGTGCCCACACGGCCTACATGATGCGTGCGTGTGTGTGTGTGTGTGTGTGTGTGTGTGTCTTACTATGTGCGTGGGTGGTCAGGTTATGATGGTGGTCGGCGGCCAAGCTCCCAAAGCCATCCGCAGCGTGGAATGTTATGACATCCAAGAAGATCGATGGTACCAGGTCGCTGAGCTGCCATCAAGACGCTGTCGAGCAGGTATTTATGTGTGTATTGTAACGCGTAGCGGGTCAGCAAAACAAACAAACGGGACAGCTTTAAAAGGTTATCAATCCACGGATTAACTTTATTAAAACAAAAGGAAAACACAATGGGCCACCACGCCTGTACGGCATCAAAAACATTCCCCCGCGAAAACGAAAAGTCCACACGCACTACACAAAAGCAGAGAAGCGCCACCCTGTGGCGCGGTGCCACACTGCGATTGTTATAGTGTGTGTTGTGGTTACCATGGCAACACATCAGACTCGGCGGGAGTGAATCAGAAAAGTGTTCTGCCTCTATTTTATGTTCCAGATTTATTCTAAAATAGATCACTCTTTTTCTCACTGCACATTTTACACACAACACCCCATAAATAAGATTGTTGCTGTTTAGAATTTATTTTTAATGTAAGATGAGTTAGAATTGATATTGAACTGGACCCTGTGAATATTTTCCAGATGGACTGAGTAAAAAAAGAAAAAAAAGAATAATCAATATCGAATAGATTTTCCTTTTCGAGCCTGATATCAATTTATAAAATCATGAATCGATTATTTTTAATATCTTTGTTCCGATAAAATCATAAAAAAAATGTTCTTATTAAATTTACTTTTCACGTGAATTTAAAAGTACTTTCGTACATTTATAAGAGACCTAACATATTGCACTTTAAGATAATTCCGTATGTTTTAATTTATATTTACAATTATTGAATTAGAATTATAAAAATATTTCCACCTCACCCTTGCTGAAATGATTACAACACGTGTTACTTTCATTAATAAACTAAATCATTTGACCAGATCTCCAACATTTAATTTGAAATGTAATGTTTGTGGTGTTTTTATCATGTCGTTGATATTGAAGAAGAATAGATATTTCATAATTAATCAATATTGGTTTGAATAGAATCAAATCACAAAAAAATTGAAATCGAATCGATTTGAACTCTTGTGAATCAAAATCGAATCGATTGAGCAAATTAGAATCGATAACCAGCCTTAGCAGTGTATGCATGTGATTTCTTAGTTTAAAAAAAATGCTTTTAATGATGTCATTATGGGCTATTGTGGGTAGAATGTTGAGGAAAATTGGAATTCCATTTTGGAGAAAGGCTGTAACAGTGATGGTCAAATTGTGGTCCTGCTAATTGGTACACAGGCTCCCTCTTGTGGTTGACAAGAACCTCTGCATTAAATGTATATAATGATGCAGTGGCTTAATAAATAAATATGATATCGTATTGTGCGCAGGCGTGGTGTCGCTGTCAGGTCAAGTGTACGCGGTGGGCGGCTTCAACAGTTCTCTGCGCGAAAGGACGGTGGACGTGTACGACGGCGCCAGGGATCAGTGGAGCCCCGTGGCCAGCATGCAGGAGAGGCGCAGCACGCTGGGGGCGGCCATGTTGGGTGGGCTGCTCTACGCCGTGGGAGGCTTTAATGGCAGCATAGGTACACGCACGCACACATATATACGGCCACAAACAGCTTGTGATTGGCTCTCTTGACTTCCTGTCCCCGCGTGTTGCGTTCAGGTCTGTCCACAGTGGAAGTATACAACCCCAAAAGTAACGAGTGGACGCACGTGACGTGCATGAACACGCGGCGTAGCAGCGTCGGCGTCGGTGTGATAGACGGTATGAACACCTGGGCGTGACCCGAGAGCGCGAGAGATCACGTGACCTATTTGCGAGCGTGTGTCTCAGGTAAGCTGTACTCGGTCGGGGGTTACGACGGAGCGTCGCGTCAGTGTCTCAGCACCGTGGAGGAATATGACCCCGCCTCCGATCAGTGGTGTTACGTCGCCGATATGAGCACACGGCGCAGCGGAGCAGGTGAAAGTCACTCGTGAACGTTCCAAAATGGCGTCCCACTTGAACGGCAACGGCAACATTTTAACACACGCGCGTCTTGTGCAGGTGTGGGGGTGTTGGGGGGGCAGTTGTATGCGGCCGGCGGCCACGACGGACCCCTAGTGAGGAAGAGCGTGGAGGTTTACGACCCGCCCGGCAACACGTGGCGGCCCGTTTGTGACATGAACATGTGCCGCCGCAATGCCGGTCAGAGGAAATTCCAGTCACACAAAATCAGTAAACATGAGCATGTAGCATTGTGGCACTGTAGTGTGTGTGTGTGTGTGTGTGCGTGTGTGTTTTCCAGGCGTGTGCACAATCAACGGTCTGCTGTACGTGGTCGGTGGCGACGACGGCTCGTGCAACCTTTCCTCCGTGGAGTTCTACGACCCGGCCGTGGACAAGTGGAGCCTCATTCCCACCAACATGAGCAATGGACGCAGCTATGCTGGTGACATGCACATTTCAATACAAACACTTTATTATTGCTATTCAGCTGATAAATAAGACAACTTTTTTTCTTTTTTTTTAACCAAAATTTTATTTTAAGGTACGGCATTACTTTTAAAAGCTTGAAGGTGTTTATTTGTATGGAGGACTAAAACTGCCAAAATTAAGAATAAATAAATGAATAAATAAATAAATAAAAGTGAAAATTAAAACAAATATGAAAAAAAGAAATTGCAAAAATTAAACATAAAAAAATAAATATAAGTGGAAATAAAAACAATGAAAAAAATACATACATAAATAAATAAGAGTAAAAAAAAATAAAAAAATAAAAAAAGATTCAATATAATTCAAAAATTAAACACAAAAAGTAAATATGAATGGAAATAAAAACTATATATATGTACATATACATATATATATATGTGTATATGTACATGTATGTGTATATATGTACATGTATATGTATATATATATGTACATATATACATATACAATAAATTTATATAAATAAATAATTATGAATGGAAATCAAAACAAAATAGTTTTATAAATAAATAAATACAAAACTAAAAACAAGATTCAATCTAATTCAAAAATGTATATGAATGGAAATCAAAACAAAAATGTATATGCACATAAAAAAAAGTAATTATGGGCCTGCTAAGCGGAGCAAGCAGCAGCGAAGCTGCTGCTTGCGGAGCAAGCAGGCACATATTACTATCCACCCTAGAAAAGGGTTTATTTTTATTATGGGCCTGCTAAGCGGAGCAAGCAGCAGCGAAGCTGCTGCTTGCGGAGCAAGCAGGCACATATTACTATCCTAGAAAAAGGGTTTATTATTTTTCTTCTTATTTTTTAATCTTCCGCGTTTTTTCTGCTAAAATGCGGCCCGTACCGTAGATCGCACCGGGACAAATGAGGTATCAAACGATGCGGCTCGATCTGACTCGGTGCGCTATTATTTTTATAAGAATTCCCAGTTACCATGGCGACGCTATTCCCAAAAAACTCCCAAATAAAAGTCCCATAGGAATGAATGGGAAAAGGAAAGACAAAATCACACATCAAGCACCTTTTTCAAAGAGACGCTGCGCGCGCATACGTTAACCGATTGATATGAAAATTAGCTCATTTTGTTGGAATTTTTGTCATCTTTAACTCAGTGTCAAAAAAAAAATTAAGGAATGAAAGCTCTTCCCCCTGTGCGGGTTCAAAGACAGTGAGTGTAATCGCCACTCTGATACCCAATTAAGGCTTCAGTGACGGGAACCAAAAAATATATTTCCAAAAGTTTCACTTCAACTCGTCACCATGGCCACAATCTTTGCTCACTAGACATCAAATTCGCACATTTTGTAGCCACAAGCCTCTGCTTTCTGAAGAACTAATTTTTATTTGGCTAAGGTGTCATTTAGTACCTTTATTTTCACTTTAAGCGAGGAGAAGTCGCACATTTTTGATCTCTTTTCAATGTAATTTTCGCCGTTTTTCCCTCTTCATTTTCGATCAATCATAAGTTTTCAACCTGCTCTCATTTGGTCATTTTTCATCCGATTAAAAAACTGAGAACATGCTCGCGTTCCCCAAACCCTTGCCGTTCTAACGAGCCATTTCTGGAATCTGCATCTTCAACCGTTAAGTCGCGAGAGGCTTTTGTTTGAGGTGAGCGTAATCCTATACAATCCAATGGAGTGTTGGTGCGTGACGTCTCCTCACAACTTAAAATCAAATGTGTGTGCGTGAATGTGCATGTTTTGTAAAGGGGCAGTGAGATACTGTTGATTTTGGTTAACTTGCACATTTCTTGACCGATTTCAATGGTTTGAATTTTAAACTGTTCAGCTCATTGAAATGTTACTTAAAATCAAATGTGTGTGCGTGAATGTGCATGTTTCTTAAAGGGGCAGTAACATACTGTTGATTTTGGTTAACTTGCACATTTCTTGACCGATTTCAATGGTTGAAAGTTTAAACTGTTCAGCTCATTGAAATGTTAGTTAAAATCAAATGTATGTGCGTGAATGTGCATGTTTCTTAAAGGGGCAGTAATACTTTTAGTTGATTATAACTTCCACATTTCTTGAGCGATTTCAACGGTTGAAATTTTAAACTGCTCATTGAAAAGAGTTGCAAGAGTTAGCAGGCCCATTCAAAATTTCCGCGGGAATTTTCTAGTTATGGGCCTGCTAAGCGGAGCAAGCAGCAGCGAAGCTGCTGCTTGCGGAGCAAGCAGGCACATATTACTATCCACCCTAGAAAAGGGTTTATTATTTTTCTTTTTCTTTTTTATTCTTCCACCGACTTTTCCGCAAAAATGCGGCCCGAACCGTAGATCGCACCGGGACAAATGAGGTATCAAACGATGCGGCTCGCTCTGACTCGCTGCGCTATTATTTTTATAAGAATTCCCAGTTACCATGGCGACGCTATTCCCAAAAAACCACCCAAAATTCAAGGAAGGAAAAACCCATAGGAATGAATGGGATATCAACTCCAAACGAGCACCTTTTTCCAAGACACGCTGCGCGCGCATACGTTCACCGATTGATATGAATTTTAGCTCATTTTGTTGGAATTTTTCCCATCTTTAGCTCAGTGTCAAAAAAAATATTAAGGAATGAAAGCTCTTCCCCCTGTGCGGGTTCAAAGACAGTGAGTGTAATCGCCACTCTGATATGCAATTAAGGCTTCAGTGACGGGAACCAAAAAATCTATTTCCAAAAGTTTCACTTCAACTCGTCACCATGGCCACAATCTTTGCTCACTAGACATCAAATTCACACATTTTGTAGCCACAAGCCTCTGCTTTCTGAAAAACTAAGTTTTATTTGGCTAAGGTGTCATTTAGTACCTTTATTTTCACTTTAAGCGAGGAGAAGTCGGACTTTCTCGCCTATCTCCTCCATGTTAATTTCGCCGTTTTTTCCCTCTTCATTTTCGATCAATCATAAGTTTTCAACCTGCTCTCATTTGGTCATTTTTCATCCGATTAAAAAACTGAGAACATGCTCGCGTTCCCCAAACCCTTGCCGTTCTAACAAGCCATATCTGGAATCTGCATCTTCAACCGTTAAGTCGCGAGAGGCTTTTGTTTGAGGTGAGCGTAATCCTATACAAATCAATGGAGTGTTGGTGCGTGACGTCTCCTCACAACTTAAAATCAAATGTGTGTGCGTGAATGTGCATGTTTTGTAAAGGGGCAGTGAGATACTGTTAATTATGGTAGATTCCACATTTCTTGACCGATTTCAATGGTTTGAATTTTAAACTGTTCAGCTCATTGAAATGTTACTTAAAATCAAATGTGTGTGCGTGAATGTGCATGTTTCTTAAAGGGGCAGTAACATACTGTTGATTTTGGTTAACTTGCACATTTCTTGACCGATTTCAATGGTTGAAAGTTTAAACTGTTCAGCTCATTGAAAAGAGTTAGCAGGCCCATTCAAAATTTCCGCGGGAATTTTTCTAGTTATGGGCCTGCTAAGCGGAGCAAGCAGCAGCGAAGCTGCTGCTTGCGGAGCAAGCAGGCACATATTACTATCCTAGAAAAAGGGTTTATTATGGGCCTGCTAAGCGGAGCAAGCAGCAGCGAAGCTGCTGCTTGCGGAGCAAGCAGGCACATATTACTATCCACCCTAGAAAAGGGTTTAATTTTATTATTTTTTTTATATTTTATTCCACGATTTTTCCGCAAAAATGCGGCCCGTACCGTAGATCGCACCGGCACGAATGAGGTATCAAACGATGCGGCTCGATCTGACTCGGTGCGGCATTATTTTTCTAAGAATTCCCAGTTACCATGGCGACGCTATTCCCAAAAAACTCCCAAATAAAGTCCCATAGGAATGAATGGGAATCCGAAAGAGATCAACTCCAATCAAGCACCTTTTTCAAAGACACGCTGCGCGCGCATACATTAACCGACCGATATGAAAATTAGCTCATTTTGTTGGAATTTTTGTCATCTTTAGCTCAGTGTCAAAAAAAATTTTAAGGAATGAAAGCTCTCCCCCCTGTGAGGGTTCAAAGACAGTGAGCAAAGGGGAAAAGTCGCCTATTTAGAGTGTGACTAATTAAGGCTTCAGTGACGGGAACCAAAAAATCTATTTCCAAAAGTTTCACTTCAACTCGTCACCATGGCCACAATCTTTGCTCACTAGACCTCAAATTCGCACATTTTGTAGCCACAAGCCTCTGCTTTCTGAAGAACTAAGTTGTATTTGGCTACGGTGTCATTTAGTACCTTTATTTTCACTTTAAGCGAGGAGAAGTCGGACTTTGACGCCTATCTCCTCCATGTTAATTTCGCCGTTTTTTCCCTCTTCATTTTCGATCAATCATAAGTTTTCAACCTGCTCTCATTTGGTCATTTTTCATCCGATTAAAAAACTGAGAACATGCTCGCGTTCCCCAAACCCTTGCCGTTCTAACGAGCCATTTCTGGAATCTGCATCTTCAACCGTTAAGTCGCGAGAGGCTTTTGTTTGAGGTGAGCGTAATCCTATACAAATCAAAGGAGTGTTGGTGCGTGACGTCTCCTCACAACTTCAAATCAAATGTGTGTGCGTGAATGTGCATGTTTTGTAAAGGGGCAGTGAGATACTGTTAATTATGGTAGATTCCACATTTCTTGACCGATTTCAATGGTTTGAATTTTAAACTGTTCAGCTCATTGAAATGTTACTTAAAATCAAATGTGTGTGCGTGAATGTGCATGTTTCTTAAAGGGGCAGTAACATAGTGTTGATTATGGTTAACTTCCACATTTCTTGAGCGATTTCAATGGTTGAAATTTTAAACTGTTCAGCTCATTGAAATGTTAGTTAAAATGAAATGTATGTGCGTGAATGTGCATGTTTCTTAAAGGGGCAGTAATACTTTTAGTTGATTATAACTTCCACATTTCTTGAGCGATTTCAACGGTTGAAATTTTAAACTGTTCAGCTCATTGAAAAGAGTTGCAAGAGTTAGCAGGCCCATTCAAAATTTCCGCGGGAATTTTTCTAGTTATTTTTCTTATTTTTTAATCTTCCGCGTTTTTTTCTGCTAAAATGCGGCCCGTACCGTAGATCGCACCGGGACAAATGAGGTATCAAACGATGCGGCTCGATCTGACTCGGTGCGCTATTATTTTTATAAGAATTCCCAGTTACCATGGCGACGCTATTCCCAAAAAACTCCCAAATAAAGTCCCATAGGAATGAATGGGAATCCGAAAGAGATCAACTCCAATCAAGCACCTTTTTCAAAGACACGCTGCGCGCGCATACATTAACCGACCGATATGAAAATTAGCTCATTTTGTTGGAATTTTTGTCATCTTTAGCTCAGTGTCAAAAAAAATTTTAAGGAATGAAAGCTCTCCCCCCTGTGAGGGTTCAAAGACAGTGAGCAAAGGGGAAAAGTCGCCTATTTAGAGTGTGACTAATTAAGGCTTCAGTGACGGGAACCAAAAAATCTATTTCCAAAAGTTTCACTTCAACTCGTCACCATGGCCACAATCTTTGCTCACTAGACCTCAAATTCGCACATTTTGTAGCCACAAGCCTCTGCTTTCTGAAGAACTAAGTTGTATTTGGCTACGGTGTCATTTAGTACCTTTATTTTCACTTTAAGCGAGGAGAAGTCGCACATTTTTGATCTCTTTTCAATGTAATTTTCGCCGTTTTTGCCTCTTCATTTTCGATCAATCATAAGTTTTCAACCTGCTCTCATTTGGTCATTTTTCATCCGATTAAAAAACTGAGAACATGCTCGCGTTCCCCAAACCCTTGCCGTTCTAACGAGCCATTTCTGGAATCTGCATCTTCAACCGTTAAGTCGCGAGAGGCTTTTGTTTGAGGTGAGCGTAATCCTATACAAATCAATGGAGTGTTGGTGCGTGACGTCTCCTCACAACTTCAAATCAAATGTGTGTGCGTGAATGTGCATGTTTTGTAAAGGGGCAGTGAGATACTGTTAATTATGGTAGATTCCACATTTCTTGAGCGATTTCAATGGTTTGAATTTTAAACTGTTCAGCTCATTGAAATGTTACTTAAAATCAAATGTGTGTGCGTGAATGTGCATGTTTCTTAAAGGGGCAGTAACATACTGTTGATTTTGGTTAACTTCCACATTTCTTGACCGATTTCAATGGTTTAAATTTTAAACTGTTCAGCTCATTGAAATGTTGGTTAAAATCAAATGTGTGTGCGTGAATGTGCATATTTCTTAAAGGGACAGTAAGATACTTTATTTGATCTTGATTATGGTTAACTTCCACATTTCTTGACCGATTTCAATGGTTGAAAGTTTAAACTGTTCAGCTCATTGAAAAGAGTTGCAAGAGTTAGCAGGCCCATTCAAAATTTCCGCGGGAATTTTTCTAGTTATGGGCCTGCTAAGCGGAGCAAGCAGCAGCGAAGCTGCTGCTTGCGGAGCAAGCAGGCACATATTACTATCCACCCTAGAAAAGTGTTTAATATTATTATGGGCCTGCTAAGCGGAGCAAGCAGCAGCGAAGCTGCTGCTTGCGGAGCAAGCAGGCACATATTACTATCCTAGAAAAGGGGTTTATTTTTTTTCTTCTTATTATTCTTTAATCTTCCGCGTTTTTTCTGCTAAAATGCGGCCCGTACCGTAGATCGCACCGGGACAAAAGAGGTATCAAACGATGCGGCTCGATCTGACTCGGTGCGCTATTATTTTTATAAGAATTCCCAGTTACCATGGCGACGCTATTCCCAAAAAACTCCCAAATAAAAGTCCCATAGGAATGAATGGGAAAAGGAAAGACAAAATCACACATCAAGTACCTTTTTCAAAGAGACGCTGCGCGCGCATACGTTAACCGATTGATATGAAAATTAGCTCATTTTGTTGGAATTTTTGTCATCTTTAACTCAGTGTCAAAAAAAAAATTAAGGAATGAAAGCTCTTCCCCCTGTGCGGGTTCAAAGACAGTGAGTGTAATCGCCACTCTGATACCCAATTAAGGCTTCAGTGACGGGAACCAAAAAATCTATTTCCAAAAGTTTCACTTCAACTCGTCACCATGGCCACAATCTTTGCTCACTAGACATCAAATTCGCACATTTTGTAGCCACAAGCCTCTGCTTTCTGAAGAACTAAGTTTTATTTGGCTAAGGTTTCATTTAGTACCTTTATTTTCACTTTAAGCGAGGAGAAGTCGCACATTTTTGATCTCTTTTCAATGTAATTTTCGCCCTTTTTCCCTCTTCATTTTCGATCAATCATAAGTTTTCAACCTGCTCTCATTTGGTCATTTTTCATCCGATTAAAAAACTGAGAACATGCTCGCGTTCCCCAAACCCTTGCCGTTCTAACGAGCCATTTCTGGAATCTGCATCTTCAACCGTTAAGTCGCGAGAGGCTTTTGTTTGAGGTGAGCGTAATCCTATACAAATCAATGGAGTGTTGGTGCGTGACGTCTCCTCACAACTTAAAATCAAATGTGTGTGCGTGAATGTGCATGTTTTGTAAAGGGGCAGTGAGATACTGTTAATTATGGTAGATTCCACATTTCTTGACCGATTTCAATGGTTTGAATTTTAAACTGTTCAGCTCATTGAAATGTTACTTAAAATCAAATGTGTGTGCGTGAATGTGCATGTTTCTTAAAGGGGCAGTAACATACTGTTGATTATGGTAGATTCCACATTTCTTGACCGATTTCAATGGTTTGAATTTTAAACTGTTCAGCTCATTGAAATGTTACTTAAAATCAAATGTGTGTGCGTGAATGTGCATATTTCTTAAAGGGACAGTAAGATACTTTATTTGATCTTGATTATGGTTAACTTGCACATTTCTTGACCGATTTCAACGGTTGAAAGTTTAAACTGTTCAGCTCATTGAAAAGAGTTAGCAGGCCCATTCAAAATTTCCGCGGGAATTTTTCTAGTTTTTATATTATCTTCCAGCGACTTTTCCGCAAAAATAGGGCCCGAACCGTAGATCGCACCGGGACAAAAGAGGTATCAAACGATGCGGCTCGATCTGACTCGCTGCGCTATTATTTTTATAAGAATTCCCAGTTACCATGGCGACGCTATTCCCAAAAAACTCCCAAATAAAGTCCCATAGGAATGAATGGGAATCCGAAAGAGATCAACTCCAATCAAGCACCTTTTTCAAAGACACGCTGCGCGCGCATACATTAACCGACCGATATGAAAATTAGCTCATTTTGTTGGAATTTTTGTCATCTTTAGCTCAGTGTCAAAAAAAAAATTAAGGAATGAAAGCTCTCCCCCCTGTGCGGGTTCAAAGACAGTGAGCAAAGGGTGAAAGTCGCCTATTTAGAGTGTGACTAATTAAGGTCTGAGTGACGGGAACCAAAAAATATATTTCCAAAAGTTTCACTTCAACTCGTCACCATGGCCACAATCTTTGCTCACTAGACATCAAATTCGCACATTTTGTAGCCACAAGCCTCTGCTTTCTGAAGAACTAAGTTTTATTTGGCTAAGGTGTCATTTAGTACCTTTATTTTCACTTTAAGCGAGGAGAAGTCGCACATTTTTGATCTCTTTTCAATGTAATTTTCGCCCTTTTTGCCTCTTCATTTTCGATCAATCATAAGTTTTCAACCTGCTCTCATTTGGTCATTTTTCATCCGATTAAAAAACTGAGAACATGCTCGCGTTCCCCAAACCCTTGCCGTTCTAACGAGCCATTTCTGGAATCTGCATCTTCAACCGTTAAGTCGCGAGAGGCTTTTGTTTGAGGTGAGCGTAATCCTATACAAATCAATGGAGTGTTGGTGCGTGACGTCTCCTCACAACTTAAAATCAAATGTGTGTGCGTGAATGTGCATGTTTTGTAAAGGGGCAGTGAGATACTTTATTTGATCTTGATTATGGTTAACTTCCACATTTCTTGACCGATTTCAATGGTTTGAATTTTAAACTGTTCAGCTCATTGAAATGTTACTTAAAATCAAATGTGTGTGCGTGAATGTGCATGTTTCTTAAAGGGGCAGTAAGATACTTTATTTGATCTTGATTATGGTTAACTTGCACATTTCTTGAGCGATTTCAACGGTTTAAATTTTAAACTGTTCAGCTCATTGAAATGTTAGTTAAAATCTAATGTGTGTGCGTGAATGTGCATATTTCTTAAAGGGACAGTAAGATACTTTATTTGATCTTGATTATGGTTAACTTTTACATTTCTTGAGCGATTTCAATGGTTGAAATTTTAAACTGTTCAGCTCATTGAAATGTTAGTTAAAATCAAATGTATGTGCGTCAATGTGCATGTTTCTTAAAGGGCCAGTAATACTTTTAGTTGATTATAACTTCCACATTTCTTGAGCGATTTCAATGGTTGAAAGTTTAAACTGTTCAGCTCATTGAAAAGAGTTAGCAGGCCCATTCAAAATTTCCGCGGGAATTTTTCTAGTTATGGGCCTGCTAAGCGGAGCAAGCAGCAGCGAAGCTGCTGCTTGCGGAGCAAGCAGGCACATATTACTATCCTAGAAAAGGGGTTTATTTTTTTTCTTCTTATTATTCTTTAATCTTCCGCGTTTTTTCTGCTAAAATGCGGCCCGTACCGTAGATCGCACCGGGACAAAAGAGGTATCAAACGATGCGGCTCGATCTGACTCGGTGCGGCATTATTTTTCTAAGAATTCCCAGTTACCATGGCGACGCTATTCCCAAAAAACTCCCAAATAAAGTCCCATAGGAATGAATGGGAATCCGAAAGAGATCAACTCCAATCAAGCACCTTTTTCAAAGACACGCTGCGCGCGCATACATTAACCGACCGATATGAAAAATAGCTCATTTTGTTGGAATTTTTGTCATCTTTAGCTCAGTGTCAAAAAAAAATTTAAGGAATGAAAGCTCTCCCCCCTGTGCGGGTTCAAAGACAGTGAGCAAAGGGGTAAAAGTCGCCTTTCTTGCATCAGTTAGAGCGTGACTAATTAAGGTCTGAGTGGTGGGAACCAAAAAATATATTTCCAAAAGTTTCACTTCAACTCGTCACCATGGCCACAATCTTTGCTCACTAGACATCAAATTCGCACATTTTGTAGCCACAAGCCTCTGCTTTCTGAAGAACTAAGTTTTATTTGGCTAAGGTGTCATTTAGTACCTTTATTTTCACTTTAAGCGAGGAGAAGTCGCACAT
This sequence comes from Leptonotus elevatus, assembly GCF_054856555.1. NCBI lineage: Eukaryota > Metazoa > Chordata > Actinopteri > Syngnathiformes > Syngnathidae > Leptonotus > Leptonotus elevatus. Next base: position 10,407,366 of record NC_141247.1, read on the forward strand.
TTTTGATCTCTTTTCAATGTAATTTTCGCCGTTTTTGCCTCTTCATTTTCGATCAATCATAAGTTTTCAACCTGCTCTCATTTGGTCATTTTTCATCCGATTAAAAAACTGAGAACATGCTCGCGTTCCCCAAACCCTTGCCGTTCTAACGAGCCATTTCTGGAATCTGCATCTTCAACCGTTAAGTCGCGAGAGGCTTTTGTTTGAGGTGAGCGTAATCCTATACAAATCAATGGAGTGTTGGTGCGTGACGTCTCCTCACAACTTAAAATCAAATGTGTGTGCGTGAATGTGCATGTTTTGTAAAGGGGCAGTGAGATACTGTTAATTATGGTAGATTCCACATTTCTTGACCGATTTCAATGGTTTGAATTTTAAACTGTTCAGCTCATTGAAATGTTAGTTAAAATCAAATGTGTGTGCGTGAATGTGCATGTTTCTTAAAGGGGCAGTAACATACTGTTGATTATGGTTAACTTTTACATTTCTTGAGCGATTTCAATGGTTTAAATTTTAAACTGTTCAGCTCATTGAAATGTTGGTTAAAATCAAATGTGTGTGCGTGAATGTGCATATTTCTTAAAGGGACAGTAAGATACTTTATTTGATCTTGATTATGGTTAACTTTTACATTTCTTGAGCGATTTCAATGGTTTGAAATGTTAGTTAAAATGAAATGTATGTGCGTGAATGTGCATGTTTCTTAAAGGGGCAGTAATACTTTTAGTTGATTATAACTTCCACATTTCTTGAGCGATTTCAACGGTTGAAATTTTAAACTGCTCATTGAAAAGAGTTGCAAGAGTTAGCAGGCCCATTCAAAATTTCCGCGGGAATTTTTCTAGTTATGGGCCTGCTAAGCGGAGCAAGCAGCAGCGAAGCTGCTGCTTGCGGAGCAAGCAGGCACATATTACTATCCTAGAAAAAGGGTTTATTTTTTTTATTCTTATTTTTTAATCTTCCGCGTTTTTTCTGCTAAAATGCGGCCCGTACCGTAGATCGCACCGGGACAAATGAGGTATCAAACGATGCGGCTCGATCTGACTCGGTGCGCTATTATTTTTATAAGAATTCCCAGTTACCATGGCGACGCTATTCCCAAAAAACTCCCAAATAAAAGTCCCATAGGAATGAATGGGAAAAGGAAAGACAAAATCACACATCAAGCACCTTTTTCAAAGAGACGCTGCGCGCGCATACGTTAACCGATTGATATGAAAATTAGCTCATTTTGTTGGAATTTTTGTCATCTTTAACTCAGTGTCAAAAAAAAAATTAAGGAATGAAAGCTCTTCCCCCTGTGCGGGTTCAAAGACAGTGAGTGTAATCGCCACTCTGATACCCAATTAAGGCTTCAGTGACGGGAACCAAAAAATATATTTCCAAAAGTTTCACTTCAACTCGTCACCATGGCCACAATCTTTGCTCACTAGACATCAAATTCGCACATTTTGTAGCCACAAGCCTCTGCTTTCTGAAGAACTAATTTTTATTTGGCTAAGGTGTCATTTAGTACCTTTATTTTCACTTTAAGCGAGGAGAAGTCGCACATTTTTGATCTCTTTTCAATGTAATTTTCGCCGTTTTTCCCTCTTCATTTTCGATCAATCATAAGTTTTCAACCTGCTCTCATTTGGTCATTTTTCATCCGATTAAAAAACTGAGAACATGCTCGCGTTCCCCAAACCCTTGCCGTTCTAACGAGCCATGTCTGGAATCTGCATCTTCAACCGTTAAGTCGCGAGAGGCTTTTGTTTGAGGTGAGCGTAATCCTATACAAATCAATGGAGTGTTGGTGCGTGACGTCTCCTCACAACTTAAAATCAAATGTGTGTGCGTGAATGTGCATGTTTTATAAAGGGGCAGTGAGATACTGTTAATTATGGTAGATTCCACATTTCTTGACCGATTTCAATGGTTTGAATTTTAAACTGTTCAGCTCATTGAAATGTTACTTAAAATCAAATGTGTGTGCGTGAATGTGCATGTTTCTTAAAGGGGCAGTAAGATACTTTATTTGATCTTGATTATGGTTAACTTGCACATTTCTTGAGCGATTTCAATGGTTGAAAGTTTAAACTGTTCAGCTCATTGAAAAGAGTTAGCAGGCCCATTCAAAATTTCCGCGGGAATTTTTCTAGTTATTTTTTATTATTCCACGACTTTTCCGCAAAAATGCGGCCCGAACCGTAGATCGCACCGGGACAAATGAGGTATCAAACGATGCGGCTCGCTCTGACTCGCTGCGCTATTATTTTTATAAGAATTCCCAGTTACCATGGCGACGCTATTCCCAAAAAACTCCCCCAAAAAATCCCATAGGAATGAATGGGAAACCGGAAGACATCAACTCCAATCAAGCACCTTTTTCCAAGACACGCTGCGCGCGCATACGTTAACCGACCGATATGAATTTTAGCTCATTTTGTTGGAATTTTTGTCATCTTTAGCTCAGTGTCAAAAAAAAATTTAAGGAATGAAAGCTCTCCCCCCTGTGCGGGTTCAAAGACAGTGAGTGAAATATCCTTTATCCCATGTGTGTGTATTGCATGAGCTAGAGCGGACCAATTAAGAAACAGAGTGAAGACAGAGAAAAAAATTGATTTCAAGTTTCACTTCAACTCGTCACCATGGCCACAATCTTTGCTCACTAGACATCAAATTCGCACATTTTGTAGCCACAAGCCTCTGCTTTCTGAAGAACTAAGTTTTATTTGGCTACGGTGTCATTTAGTACCTTTATTTTCACTTTAAGCGAGGAGAAGTCGCACATTTTTGATCTCTTTTCAATGTAATTTTCGCCGTTTTTGCCTCTTCATTTTCGATCAATCATAAGTTTTCAACCTGCTCTCATTTGGTCATTTTTCATCCGATTAAAAAACTGAGAACATGCTCGCGTTCCCCAAACCCTTGCCGTTCTAACGAGCCATTTCTGGAATCTGCATCTTCAACCGTTAAGTCGCGAGAGGCTTTTGTTTGAGGTGAGCGTAATCCTATACAAATCAATGGAGTGTTGGTGCGTGACGTCTCCTCACAACTTAAAATCAAATGTGTGTGCGTGAATGTGCATGTTTTGTAAAGGGGCAGTGAGATACTGTTAATTATGGTAGATTCCACATTTCTTGACCGATTTCAATGGTTTGAATTTTAAACTGTTCAGCTCATTGAAATGTTACTTAAAATCAAATGTGTGTGCGTGAATGTGCATGTTTCTTAAAGGGGCAGTAACATACTGTTGATTTTGGTTAACTTTTACATTTCTTGACCGATTTCAATGGTTTAAATTTTAAACTGTTCAGCTCATTGAAATGTTGGTTAAAATCAAATGTGTGCGCGTGAATGTGCATATTTCTTAAAGGGACAGTAAGATACTTTATTTGATCTTGATTATGGTTAACTTGCACATTTCTTGAGCGATTTCAATGGTTGAAAGTTTAAACTGTTCAGCTCATTGAAAAGAGTTAGCAGGCCCATTCAAAATTTCCGCGGGAATTTTTCTAGTTATGGGCCTGCTAAGCGGAGCAAGCAGCAGCGAAGCTGCTGCTTGCGGAGCAAGCAGGCACATATTACTATCCACCCTAGAAAAGTGTTTATTCTTCTTATTTTTATTATTTTTATATTATCTTCCAGCGACTTTTCCGCAAGAATAGGGGCCGTACCGTAGATCGCACCGCGACAAATAAGGTATCAAACGATGCGGCTCGATTTGACTCGCTGCGCTATTATTTTCCTCAGAATTCCCAGTTACCATGGCGACACAATTCCCCAAAATGTCCCCCAAAAAGTCCCATAGGAATGAATGGGAATCCGAAAATGATCAACTCCAATCAAGCACCTTTTTCAAAGACACGCTGCGCGCGCATACATTAACCGACCGATATGAAAATTAGCTCATTTTGTTGGAATTTTTGTCATCTTTAGCTCAGTGTCAAAAAAAAAATTAAGGAATGAAAGCTCTCCCCCCTGTGCGGGTTCAAAGACAGTGAGCAAAGGGTGAAAGTCGCCTATTTAGAGTGTGACTAATTAAGGTCTGAGTGCTGGGAACCAAAAAATATATTTCCAAAAGTTTCACTTCAACTCGTCACCATGGCCACAATCTTTGCTCACTAGACATCAAATTCGCACATTTTGTAGCCACAAGCCTCTGCTTTCTGAAGAACTAAGTTTTATTTGGCTAAGGTGTCATTTAGTACCTTTATTTTCACTTTAAGCGAGGAGAAGTCGCACATTTTTGATCTCTTTTCAATGTAATTTTCGCCGTTTTTGCCTCTTCATTTTCGATCAATCATAAGTTTTCAACCTGCTCTCATTTGGTCATTTTTCATCCGATTAAAAAACTGAGAACATGCTCGCGTTCCCCAAACCCTTGCCGTTCTAACGAGCCATTTCTGGAATCTGCATCTTCAACCGTTAAGTCGCGAGAGGCTTTTGTTTGAGGTGAGCGTAATCCTATACAAATCAATGGAGTGTTGGTGCGTGACGTCTCCTCACAACTTAAAATCAAATGTGTGTGCGTGAATGTGCATGTTTTGTAAAGGGGCAGTGAGATACTGTTAATTATGGTAGATTCCACATTTCTTGACCGATTTCAATGGTTTGAATTTTAAACTGTTCAGCTCATTGAAATGTTACTTAAAATCAAATGTGTGTGCGTGAATGTGCATGTTTTATAAAGGGGCAGTGAGATACTGTTAATTATGGTAGATTCCACATTTCTTGACCGATTTCAATGGTTTGAATTTTAAACTGTTCAGCTCATTGAAATGTTACTTAAAATCAAATGTGTGTGCGTGAATGTGCATGTTTCTTAAAGGGGCAGTAACATACTGTTGATTTTGGTTAACTTCCACATTTCTTGAGCGATTTCAATGGTTGAAAGTTTAAACTGTTCAGCTCATTGAAAAGAGTTAGCAGGCCCATTCAAAATTTCCGCGGGAATTTTTCTAGTTATTTTTTTTATATTTTATTCCACGATTTTTTCTGCTAAAATGCGGCCCGTACCGTAGATCGCACCGGCACGAATGAGGTATCAAACGATGCGGCTCGATCTGACTCGGTGCGGCATTATTTTTATAAGAATTCCCAGTTACCATGCCGATGCTATTCCCAAAAAACTCCCAAATAAAAGTCCCATAGGAATGAATGGGAAAAGGAAAGACAAAATCACACATCAAGCACCTTTTTCAAAGAGACGCTGCGCGCGCATACGTTAACCGATTGATATGAAAATTAGCTCATTTTGTTGGAATTTTTGTCATCTTTAACTCAGTGTCAAAAAAAAAATTAAGGAATGAAAGCTCTTCCCCCTGTGCGGGTTCAAAGACAGTGAGTGTAATCGCCACTCTGATACCCAATTAAGGCTTCAGTGACGGGAACCAAAAAATCTATTTCCAAAAGTTTCACTTCAACTCGTCACCATGGCCACAATCTTTGCTCACTAGACATCAAATTCGCACATTTTGTAGCCACAAGCCTCTGCTTTCTGAAGAACTAAGTTTTATTTGGCTAAGGTGTCATTTAGTACCTTTATTTTCACTTTAAGCGAGGAGAAGTCGCACATTTTTGATCTCTTTTCAATGTTAATTTCGCCGTTTTTTCCCTCTTCATTTTCGATCAATCATAAGTTTTCAACCTGCTCTCATTTGGTCATTTTTCATCCGATTAAAAAACTGAGAACATGCTCGCGTTCCCCAAACCCTTGCCGTTCTAACGAGCCATTTCTGGAATCTGCATCTTCAACCGTTAAGTCGCGAGAGGCTTTTGTTTGAGGTGAGCGTAATCCTATACAAATCAATGGAGTGTTGGTGCGTGACGTCTCCTCACAACTTAAAATCAAATGTGTGTGCGTGAATGTGCATGTTTTGTAAAGGGGCAGTGAGATGCTGTTAATTATGGTAGATTCCACATTTCTTGACCGATTTCAATGGTTTGAATTTTAAACTGTTCAGCTCATTGAAATGTTACTTAAAATCAAATGTGTGTGCGTGAATGTGCATGTTTCTTAAAGGGGCAGTAATACTTTTAGTTGATTATAACTTCCACATTTCTTGAGCGATTTCAATGGTTGAAATTTTAAACTGTTCAGCTCATTGAAATGTTAGTTAAAATGAAATGTATGTGCGTGAATGTGCATGTTTCTTAAAGGGGCAGTAATACTTTTAGTTGATTATAACTTCCACATTTCTTGAGCGATTTCAACGGTTGAAATTTTAAACTGCTCATTGAAAAGAGTTGCAAGAGTTAGCAGGCCCATTCAAAATTTCCGCGGGAATTTTTCTAGTTATTTATTTCATGCTGCAGACGCTGTCAGCGTGAAATCCGTCATAAAATGTTCTTCAAATGAGGGGGCGGTCCTATCGCGTGTCTTGGGTTGGACTCGGCTGTTGCAAACTGCCTTTCAATGGTCGAGTGAGCGCGTCGGCGAACAATGACGTCTCGCCAGGTCCAGCAATGGACGACTATCTTATCCACCGTCTTCACACCTTGCGACTTGAGCTGCCCGTCGACGTCGCACAATTTCCTGTAAACAACAAGCTCCATCGTTTCTTTCGTGTGTGTGTGTGTGAATTCTCCCTTGCTGTTACTGACGATTAACCAATAAGCAATTAGTTCAACCAAAGACACACTTAGGACCGCCCCCTGATTTGAAGAACATTTCAGTTAGTTATCCAACCTGGCAACGTTTTATCCCACAAATAATGTTTATTTAAGGCCCGGCATGCATTTCCGCCTAACTCTACTCATTGTGACGTGTGCAGGCGTTGCAGTCATCGACAAACCTTTCTGAGCGTGACAAGTGTGCGAACTGGCTGAAGTTTGACGCTGGACCAGCGCCGGTGAGAAGCGCCGGACCCCTAAACGTCGCCGCCATTGCTGCTTAAAAGGAGGAGCCAATCGGGATTTGATCCTGGAAATGTTTTGGATCTGGATTGAGTTGCTGTTTACACTGTTGGAGGATGCTTCCAGATGCAAAATGAAGCAACCAACAGACACTTTGGTGTCAAGCACACGTTTATTCTCAGGCGCTCGGGATGGACCACACAGACGGTGCCAAGTTGTCAATTGGACTACCGCCACCAGCAACAACAACAACAACAACACATTTACGCTCATGTTCATGTGGACCAAACACATAAAAACGGAATGAAAACGGAAAAAAAATGTAAACCAATGTTTGTATGCAAATCAGGTGAAAGAGCACTGCTGACGTCACGCACTACTGATGGTGAACAGAATGGCGGTCCATAGAGTTTCATGTGCCAAACTAAATGACGTGCTTTTGTTTTTACACAAATGTCAACACAAGTGAAACACTAAAAGTATCACAATGCACTGTAGATATGCAAAGGCTGTGCTTATTTATTACATGGCAAGCATTTATATCCTATTTAGTTTCAAAAGTGACGTCTTTGTACTGTATGTGTTGTCATTGTGCTACAGATGATTTTAAATGACTATACAGACAGAAATCGACACAGATTAAAAACATTTAAAGGACTTTAATTCCATATTTTTTGGGTTGATTGTAATTTATAGCAATTTTTTTAACAGTTCAAATACAAAGCACCACATACTGTTACAATGAGGTGTCAAGTACAATAACAAAAAAATGGGGGCATTGTTAAAAGTTGTCAAAAAGAGAAATTAAAGTTTGTATTGCAGCTTTTTACAGTTGTTTACATACTAGAGTGAAAATGTTCACACAATTAGCCTGCAGCTTGACTGCAAGCCATCACACACTGATTTGCAAAAAATCGACATGCATTTGCATACCTCAAGGATTGCGTCCTTGTCATGTCAAAGCCCTGGCTTGCCAATGACCACATTAATAAGCACATTGCAATAATCACATCCACCAAGTGTGGAAAGGAAGCACGTGCTTAAATGAAAATACTTTTTTATTTTGTCTACAGATTTATATTTGTCTACACTTAATGGTAGTAAGAAAAACCTACTATTTTGTTCAGGTTATTTTTTTTTTATTGAGTGAAATGATACTGTTGCTAAGTATGGTAAGAAATATTTTCCATCTGCAGCAGCAAACAGTGTTGTGTAGTGCTTGGTAAATTTGCCATACATATCGGTAACGTTTCAACACAATTTAAAATGACATAAAATGTTGACAAAACAGGTACATGCTCATAGTCTGTGCGAAATAATCTTAATATGGATTTAAAGTCATTCGAGGAGATAAATCCTGTTAATTTCTAGTCCTTTTGCAAAAGGCTCCATGTAGAAGGGCAGAGAAGACAAAAGCCTTTTTCCAAACTCGGTGCGGGCAAATGGGGCAGTTAGCAACTAAATGTTATTTGAACACAAACTGTAAGAATTAACACTTCCATGTGTGATTAAGTTCCAAATGTAGCAGTAGTCCAAAAATGTAGATAAAGATGTCCCAGTGCAGTTGAGGGGAAAAAACTCAAATAATAAAATCAAAGTCATTGAAGTTGAGCGCGGACATACTCCTGTTCCATTAGTTTGAAATATTTTGCAGACTGAGCTCATTCTTCTGCTGAACAACGGAGGAACGATAGTCGCATTGATATGACGTCATCCAGCACACGCGATGAGATGCTCACAGGAAGCCATTTAAAACATTTTAAATAAATTCCATAACCGTTAAATAATTTTTCAGTGTATTAATTATATCTTGTTAACTAGTCACGTAGTTTCTAAACGTTCTTAAAGCTTTAGACGTTTAAAAAAAACAACTCATAAGCAGTAGTTTAGCCGACTAGCCTCATTAATGACTTTCCGTCATTTGTAAAGGTAAAATTTGTAAACACCATCTTCAGGTATGTAATAGTGATGTTAACTGAACAATAACGACCCCCAAAAATATATTTAGAGCAGGTGTTTCTGGCGATAACAATAGTGGCCGTTAGAGGGCGAAGATACACTACTCGTGAATTTCCTTGGCAGAAATAAGTTTGTGTGCGCATATGTAGAAAAAGGAAAAATTCAACATGTAGATCATCCACACTTTTATTATTGCTGCTTCTTTATGGCACAAATAATAGAAACAATAAAACGTTGTCTCATTGTTGCTATGTTCTAGCATGCAAGCTTTTTTCTTTTAAATCTGAAACATCACAGGACAAGCATGATCACACACACACACACGCACTAACAAAGTCTAAAGCTGCTTTGTACACTTTGCGGAGTAGATTAAAAAAAAAATCATTGTCGTCACACATTAACAAGTCATATATATGAGGAAATCACAGCAATAATAAAAATAAAAAAAAACCTCATCTGTCACAAGTATGAAAAAGAAAAAGAAAAAGAAAAAGAAAAAGAAAAGGGACTGAGGCGGTGACCGTGAAATAATTTAAACATTTATGACATTCATCCTTGTGTGGTTGTATTTACACAATATATATATATATATATATATATGTATTTATATTTGTATAGTAGTGCTTCATCTTTAAAACACACACACACAAACAGGGATGCATTCTGAAGAACGCTGTGCAAATAACAGTTTTTTTTTTGTTTTTTTTAACACCTCAACATCATAAACACACCTTTGCCTCCAAAACGCTGGCTTTTATGAGCTTTCCACAAATGTCTCACGAGACCTGCCAGCAGGAAACCACCAACACTGCGAACATGAGGTCGGAGGAGCTTAATTTATATTAAAAAAAAATAAAAAAAAAAATAATAAAATTGTATTTTGTTCACCCCCCCCAAAAAAAGTTTGAAATGTGTGTGTTAAAAGGATGACTAAAAAGTCCCGAGGTGTCAAGAGCAACAACTCTTTGAAGCCCCGCTTGGGTTGGTGGGATGCTACGCGGGGAGCAGTGATTGGTCGAGGCCGCTAACGATGGAACGGTGAGAGTTGCTCCGTTTTTCTCTTTGTGAAGACTGAATGTGTGTGCGCGCGCGCGCGTCTATATGGACTTTGAGGAATCCTGCTTGCTGATGAGCACCTCCAGAAGGCGCAGCTTGGCCTTGAGTCTCTTGTAGGCTCGGTACTCGTCCAGCATGGGCTCGCGGTCCTCCTTTTGCACGTTCCTAACAAGGTTGAGAAAAATAAAACGAAATCCATCACAAACTAATCGGCTTGCCGCCCTAATATGAAACCATATCCATGGCTGCGTGCTCGTACCTGCCGTTCCGCTGATAGAATTCTTCCTCAAATTCTTTAATGGTCTTCCTCAGTTTCTTCTTTTCTGCTCTTGCTTTCCACAGCTGTTCCAGCAGCTCTGGCCTAACGCGCACATACACAGGAAGTGATGTCATCTGGATCATTTCTCCTGTGTGTGTGTGTGCTCGTGCTCGTGCTCGTGCGTGCGTGCGTGCGTGCGTGCATGCGTGCGTGCGTGCGTGTGTGTGTGTGTGTGTGTGTGTGTGTGTGTGTGTGTGTGCGTGCTCTCACATGGACGAGGCGTTAGAGCTGGACAGTCTCAGGTCGAGCGCCATCTTCCCGGAGCCTTCCTCCATCTTGGTCCTGATGGACCCCCCCGCGGTGGTGCTGGTCTCCATGGCCATGATGACCTCTGAACTCTGCATCTCTCCTCCACTGCTCTCTCCTTCCTCCTCCTCTTCCTCCTCCTCATCTTCATCATCCTCCTCGTTGAAGTCTTCCTCCTCCTTCTCTTCCTCCTTCTCGTCTTTTTCTCCTGCCTCTCGCTCCTCCTCCTCCTCTTTGATCTCCTCCCAGAAGTGGGCCGTTTCTCCCTCAATGATTGGCTGGAGGGTTTGGCTTCTCCTCTTAGTAGAAGGAGACACCTGGGCGGGACATGTCAACATGTTGCTAATGCTAATTTATGCTAATGTTAATGATGAGGTCTCCATGCTTTATTGTGCAAATGCTCACATGTTAACATAGCTTATGCTAAAAACGCTAATGCCAATTATGATTATAGCTTAAACCAAGCCTTGGAACCCTGAAAAAGTAGCCTGGCCTAAAATCTGACTTTGAACAAAAACACTGGTTTGAAGCCCTAACTCTCATTTGTAATCCATATTAACTCATCATATAGACGTCAAAAATTCATTTGAACCATTTCTATTAGTTTCAAATTTTTCCCCCACTTTTGTTAAAGAGTATAAAAACCTAGAACTTTTTTATTAAAAATTTTAATCGACTGACGGTCAAAATGTTTAGTAATCGTTTTTTTTTTAATCACGTCAGGCGATTAATTTTTAAAAAAATTGTAATTAATCGCATGACTTCAATAGTTAACTCGCGATTAATCACACATTTTATATCTGTTATAAATGTACAATAACATTTTATTCCTAGGTTTTCTTGTTAAAAAATTTAAACTAATTGAAATAGTTCAAATGAATTTTTGACATCTATAGCCGTCAATGGCAGTGAATGAGTTAATGGCCCTTAAAACCCTTGGTAGACATCCTAACACTGCCTTTAGACACAAATTTTAAACTCTACTTTGAAACATTAACACTGGCCTAATTTTAGGATGCTAGAACTAATAATAACAGCGATGACAACTATGTAATGCTAATAACGTTGCTTATGCTAATGACACTAAAGCTAATTATACGAATGATGCAAATGATGCTAACAACGTTAAAGCTAAACATCACTGCTATTGATGTACAGAAATGGCAAATCCAGGTCCAGAAAGTAAAAAACCTGTCACGGTTTGATTTTAGCCCCAGGTGCTAGTTAGCTAGCTCCCTGGGAGCTCATTTATTGTACCTACGCTAGCTAGCTCCCAGGGAGCTTGTTTGGCTGCTGGTTGAGTAGAAGCACTTGTGGCAGGATTTTTACTTTCTGGATCTGCTACCTCTCTCTTGATGTAAATGTGCTACTGACGTTAAAGCTAATTATACACACACAATTAGATAGACTAGATCAGGGATGTCAAACTGCGGTCTTCCAGGGGCCGGAGTCCTGCAGGTTTTAGAGGTTTCCCTACTCAAACTGCAGCTGATTCCAATCAGCAGAATGATTATCAGGCAGAGCTTGCCGATGAGCTGATCATGAATCAGCTGTGTTGAAGAAGGGAAATATCCAAAACTTGCAGGACTCCGGCCCTCGAGGACCGGATCTCGCCATCCCTGGACTAGATAGACGCAATGGTGCTAGTGACGCTAAAGCCTAATACAAACAATGATGCAGACGTCACTGCTATTGACACAAATTATGCTAATAATGCTAAAGCTAAATACAAACAATGATGCAATCATCACTGCTATTGACGCAAATAATGCTAATGACGCTAACACTAAGTACAATGATGCAAAGAACGTCACTGCTATTGAAGCAAATGATGCTAATGACGCTAACGCTAAATACAAACAATGATGCAAGCGTCACTGCTATTGACGCAAATGATGCTAATGACGCTAACGCTAAATACAAATGATGCAAACGGCACTGCTATTGATGCTAATGAAGCTAAAGCTAAATACAAACAAAGATGCAAACGCCACTGCTATTGACACAAGCAATGCTATTGACACAAGCAATGCTAATGACGCTAATGTCTGCAAACTCACAGTGACGGCTGGCGTGATGGTGACTCTGGTGAGCATCTGTTTGATCAGACGGTAACGCTCGTAGAGAGGCTTTACCACCAGACGCTCCTCGCGAGTCACCTGGCACCACACACACGAAGAGGAAACATTGTAGAGTACGCGCCAGAGGACTCCACCAGCAAGTGAGTATGTGAACTGACCGGTCGCCCGTGCAGGCCCTCGTAGTGCAGCAAGTTTTTCTGGAGGACAGTCTTCTCGCAGGACAGTTGTTCTTTTGTCATCTTCTGCGGCGAGTACCAAAGAACAGAGTGACTACATCGTGTGACGCTAACGCTAATGCTAACGCTAATGCTAACACGCGTCTCACCTTGATGTCGTCGGGCCAGCCGTCCTCCTGCCGCCTGCCGGTGACGTGTCGCTGGATGAGCTCCATGGTCTCCTCGCGGGTGGGGTGCGGCGCCGAGGCCTGCTGCAGCTGCTGCTGCGTTGCCGCCGCCGTCTGCTCCAGCGTGGAGCCGAAGCTCTTGGGCAGCGTGTTGCTGCGAGGGCGAGTCTGAGGGCCCAGCTCGCTCTCGGCGCGGTGTTTGGCGTCTGCGCCGACGACCGAGAAGGAGGACAAAGACCGTGAGGGAGAACCGTGACTGAGGTTGAGTTGACGTCAACACATGGACAACAGGTCAGACACGCGTGCAGCATGTGACACTGACAACAGACAGACGTGACTCGGTAACACCAAAAGTGCCCAAACATTGATATTGTGATGATTGAAACCTTGACCCAGACTTGAATCCCGACCATGATGCATTAAATCAGATTTCAAACTTAATGTGAAACCCTAAGTCATGCTTGAAACCCTGTTTTGAAACCCTAACTCATTTGAAACCTTATTTAAAACCCTAACCTTGTTTCAAACACTAGCGTGATACCCTGACCCAGGTGTCAATATCGAGATGACACCACCCACATTTTTGGTTATCGGGTAATAATTAAAAATAATAATAATAATTCCTCATCAGCAGGATTCTAATCGATTCTAATTTCCTCAATCAATTTGATTTAGATTCACAAAAGTTCAGTTTGATTTTGTTTTTTCCCCCGATAAAATTCACTTGTATTCAAACCAATATCGATTAATTATGGCACATCAATTCTTCTTAAATGTCAAGGACATGATTAAAAATTCCACAAATATAAAATTCCAAAAGAAATTTTGCGGCGGGAGTAGTATGATTTAGTTTATTAATGAAAGTAACGTGTTACAAAAACATTGACATCAGCAAAGATGAGTTGAAAATATTTTCATAATCTAATTCAATAATTGTAAATATAAATAAAAAATATTATGCATTGTCTTAAAGTGCAATAAGTCAGGTCTTTCATAAACGTAAGAAAATACTTTAAAATTCATGTGAACAGTAAATTTCAATAAGAGTAAGATCAAATTTTTTTTATTGTCATTTAAATACAATTCTATTTTCTTAAGAATTTATGGGAAAAAGACATACATAAAATACAATTATTGTATATGTTATGGTTTTATGAATCAATAACAGGCTTAAGAAAATCAATTTGATAATGTTTTTTCCATTAATTTTTTTTTAAACCCAGCCCTACTCAGCAGTAGTTGGCGCTGTACTGCGGCAGTCTGACACATCTGACAATGTTTTGTTAAATGAAATTTTACACATCCAAAGTACTAGCGGCGTTGGTACTTGATGTCGGCGAGTACCCAAAGAGTGAATACTACTTGTACTGAAATAAAGTGGTATCAAACATCCCTACTTGAAACCCTAACCTCGATATTCAAATCAAAATTTGAACCCCCCACCCTCATTTAACCCTGATCTGAAACCCCCAATCAACAACACTCATCTTTGCACGAAACCCGAACTTGAAAACCCAACCCAAGGGCCAATGTGTGATTCCGACCAATGACGTGATTGCTGTGTTAATAATTACCTCACAATCTTGATTGACATCACACGCACACACGCACACACACAGAGCACGTGTGGACATGAAAGAAGCGGGATGCTCTCACAGTGCCACCTGACAGTGGACGCGTCTACTTACGGGCACGCTGCTACTTACTGAGGGGGCAATGGGAGGGGGGCGTGGGGGCGGGCGGCGCGGAGTGGCGCCTGTGTGAGTGGAGCACAGCCTGGTGCCTCAGCGTGCTCCTGGGGAAAAGGTGGTGCTGGCGTCCTGGGTCGGTCGGGGCGAGAGAGGGAGGAAAGCGGTGAGCGGCTTCTCAGGTTATTCACAAGACAAATCCTCCGGGCGGGGGAGGGAGCGGTCGCCTCGCCGAGGGAGACCACGAGATTGGGCGCCACGGGACCGGGTGCGACGACATCCACGTGCGGGACAAATTGACATGTTTGCTATTTGACAGACGTCCCACTGATGGGTGGATGTGTGAGAGCCACTGGTTAGTGCTGCATTCATGCAGTGAGTTTGCACGCGTGCGTGCGTGTGTGCGTGTGTGTGTGTGTGTGTGCGTGTGTGCGTGCGTGCGTGCGTGCGTGGCCATGGCACAAGACACTCACAGCTCATACGACACGCACTCGCATCCATACCCGCGAGGAGTGTCTACCTTTGATCTGCCGGCGGATCTTGGTGAGGTCGGTCATCCACTTCAGGACTTTGGTGTTAGCTGCCTTGTCGCCGTGAGAAGGCTGTGACCACAAAATGCAAATGTTTTGTTACGTATTATTTTCTGTATCGTTAGTTGCAATACGACACACTTGATGTCAAATCAACCAAATTTGACTCATTCTCTGTTGCAGACATTTATACTCCGCCGATGGAATCCAACTTTTTACTGCCGCCGACGTATATATCCGTCAACTGTTTTTCACGTCATAATAATTGATGCCCCGCAAAAAGATTCATTATTGAAAGCGTAAATGTTAATATTTCAAACTCATCTTAGAACATTACCCTAAAAGTGGCTTATACTGTAGATTTGGAAAATGCAGGAAAATGTGCGTGTGCATGCACATGTGGCTAAGGCTCTGCATAACATTCACTGACAACACAGGCTAAACTTAGCTCTGCCCGATACATATCAGTGGAGATGTATCTCTTCAACAATGACACCAATTACTACTTCCCTATTTGCCAGAGCATTAAAGAGCACAAACAATTAAGTAAGAAACGCAAAAAAGTGAATTTGTGAATTGGAAAGAAGTCAATTTTGAGGACCAAAACTGCCAAAATAAAAAAATAAATACATGAATAAATAAATAAAGGTGGGGAAAAAACCCGATTATAAAACATCTAATTCAAATATTAAACACAAAAAATATAAATGGAGAAAAAAAACTAATAAAAGTACAAATAAATCCCAAAATAAAAAAATACATAAAAAATAAATGTGGAAATAAATATATAAATAAGGGGGCAGAAACGCAAAAAAAAGTTAATTTGTGAATTTTAAGGAGGACCAAAACTCAAAATAAAAAATAAATTAATAAGTAAATAAAGGTGAGCCCCATTTATATTTGTTTTTATTTATTTATTCACTCATTCATTTTTAATTTTGGCAGTTTTGGTCCTCCCTACATTTTAGCATACGGCCGTAAAATAAAATGCTGACAAAACACTTTCCAGTTGCACAATATCACATTCCGTACTTGGCATCGTTCTTGTACCTTGTAGTTCTTCTCCCTCTCAAACTGCTCCTCAAACTGCTTGATCTTCTTCTTGAGGTGTTGAAGCTTCTTGGTGAGCTGGTGCGTCACCGAGTCGCCTCCTCTCAGCGAATCCTTGGAGCCGAACGACGCTCGCCTTGGCCTGAAGAGGTCGCGTGCGGGTCAAGAGGGAGCCAAGAGCAATGATGGCAGAAGTACAGATGATTTGTTATTACACTTATTATGGGTGGCACTCCAATGTAATTATCTTACCTATGTAATACATAATTCACAGTAAAAAATTGTTTTATTACATTTAAAAGTTCAATCAGTCGTTCCACTTTTACAATAGGCTTCTTCTTTAGTGTGTATTTCACCTGTGTGATTTGGTGGGCGAGGTGGCGTCGGCGTCCTGCTGCAGGAAGCGCTGTGCGCCGTGCACGCCGAAGTCCAGGAAGCGGCGCGCCAGGAGGTGCGGGTGCGAGCGGGAGGACGAGGGCGAGGCATCCTCCCGCCCGGCCTCGTCGCCACCCTCGTCCCCGTCGTCCTCCTCCAGCGGCAACAGCAGGGGGAGGGGCACCATGCGGCCCGCCAGGGGGGACAGCTGGGCCTCGCCGCTCTCGCTGTCGTCCTGCCACGACTTGAAGGCCGGAACCGGATCTGCAGGAGGACACGGGGGGAGGACAAGTCTTACGTGGTCAGTTGATGTTCAGACAACTGGGGTTGTTTTGAAGGGTTAGGGCGCACAGAGGTCAATCTGACATTTTGGAAGAAGAAAGAGCGAGAACCAGGACTACCAATGTCCCATAGAAGCCATTTGATTATGTAAGCAGGATGGGAGGGAGAAGTGGAGGACGGGTGTCGTCATGTTCAGTTGAATAGGGGATTGTGTGTGTGTGTGTGGGGGGGGGGGGGGGGGGGCGCTGGCTCACAGTACAACCACTCACCTTGGCCTTCTTTCTGCAGGTGCATACATGAGAAGTCTATGGGAGGGAGGTGGTGATGATGATGATGAAGAGGAGGAGGAGGAGGAGGAGGTGCTGCGTGGAAGGAAGGAAGGGGAGAGGAAGAGAAGACGAGTGGTGAGCTCCCATCGGTCAACGCAAAAAAAAAAAATAGTGCTTCGTTGATCCACTAAAAGCACTACAGTCAACCTGCCTGTCACTATACGTTGCTGGCATAGATAGAAGTGCAAAGTTAAATTTGTAGTAAATCCTTTTCACATAAGTGAAATGTTATAACTATACAACCCAACAACTTTATCACCCATCTTTCCCCAGAGAAATGGATGGAATAATCACTAATCAACAACAACAAAAACAACAAATAAAATAAAATGTTTAAGGAAATAGCAATTATCTTTTCTTTTTTTTACTTCATCAAAACATAATAATTCATCAGGACGTAAATAATTAAATAATCGTAATGTCATGAGTCTTGTGATTGTGCAGCTCCCGGTGTGCATGCCTTGGCCACAAGGGGGCACCATTGTACAGGAGTGCTACCTGTACACACAAATATGTCCACAGCTGCTCAGTAAATTGCACTAATAGTTGTTTTTAGCAGAGGACAAAAAATACATGCCTCCGAGTATTGACAGTGTCTACATGTGCTGCTCAACCATTTGACTTCAATTTATCTGTTTCTTAAAGGAATCGTGATACCAATTATTTTTATTTTTAAAGCAGACTTAGCTAAGTGGACCAGCTTGAAGCCTCTCTTTATGGAGACCTGTTCACCATTTGGTAAAATTGCTGCATGTTATCAAGTGAGTTGAGCTCACCACCACCATAGGGTGCTTGTTCGTACCTCAAGTTATGCCTGCAAGTCAAAGCAAAAATTTGGCAGAAAGGGGTTTGCATCTCGAAAAACGTCTGTCGGGTCAGCCATAATCTCAAGGCACCACTTCAACTTCATTTGGGAAATTAATGGATCTTCAGCTGTCAACTTACACCACTGTTAGCGTTTGTGTCCTTTCGCTGCAACCAGTGTTGTGCTCGTTACAAAAAAAAAGACTAACTACATACAGTTACTTCATTTGAAAAGTAACTCAACTACTCTGATTACTTAGAAAAGTAATGTATTACTAATAAAAGTAACTCTTAAGTTACTTTGAAAAAAACACACTGTTCCTTTATGCTCAAGTAAAGTAGAGTAATGAGCGTATTTCCACGTGGAAAATCTCGTCTTTCGCTCGCCTTGATCTCTACGACTGCCGAATCCGATCCCCGCCCACAATGCGTCTTCTTTGTTAGCACGGCAGCGGCAATCCATTGTAAACAGGAAGCAGCCATCCAGTTTTGATTCTGAACCGCTTATCCTCAGGAGTGTCGTACAATTAAATTAAATAATTGATCAAGTAACTGACTAACGTACCATATTGTAACTGAGTTACTGTATTTAAAAAAGTAATGCGTTAGAGTATTAGTTATTGTAAATAGTAACTAAGTTACAGTAATGCGTTACTAGTAACTAGTTACTGCCCAACACTGGCTGCAACACGCACATTTTTGAACCAGTTTTGCTCCCTGATGGACCTTTACCGGAATCTTCCATCACAATGCTACTCACATTCAACCTGGCCGGCTATTAGTCAGGGGCCGATGCTAGCTATTGCTCCGCTAACATGTCACCTTAGAAGGTGCAGGTCGTTTGGGAAACCTCTTGTGGAGTTACAGAAAGCGGGATTTGGTGAGTTTTTTTGGGGGGGGGCTATTATTTTTTACATTATAAAGTTTAAAAAAAGAAGAAAAAGACCGCAAACTGTGAATGGCGAATAGGCTGGGGGACGACGAGTCATATTTTGTGTCTGTTTGTCACGCACCATCCCATTGGTGGTCGGGGAAGAGTTGGATGTGAGGGGCGTGTCCACTGCTTGATGTTTGGCTGGTGTTGGCATTCTGGTCGCATGAAGAAGAGTCCTGGAAGGTGAGAACGAGAGGGAATGTGTGTTACTTTTTGTTTCGCGTTATGTCAAATCTGCTAGACTACACGATATTGGTTGCATTACGCGTGCTACTGAGTGTGTGTTATGTTCATTATGTTAAATTATGCGTGCGTTCAATAGTTTGTACGTTAGGTTACACAATGCTACATATGTTTTACTGGATTACCTTTGTAGCATCACACATGGAATGTCAGGTCTGTTCCGTTACGTTATTTTTTGCATTTTGGTGTGTACAACTTGAGCTTTGTTATTTATCACGTCATGTGATGCAATGCATGTCGAACACTAAATACACGTTACACTACGCTACGCCCATGCGTGTGCAAACTTACACAACTTGTGGTATCACCAGGCTGATTGTCCTCCCTGAAAGCACAACACAAATACAGTCACATCTAATATTTCCCCTTTTGTGTCAGAGGGAACAAAGTATTATAAAATCATACATAAACCAAAACATTACTATTAGTTCATGTTGAACTCTGACATAGTATGAACATGTCACATGATGATGTTGACTCTAAATCGATTTATCGGACTTGCATGTTGTCCTTGGTGGAGGTACTAAGCGCCATGTCCAAATGGTCACAGCAGCCATGACACGTCATCACGAGTGACTCACATGGCAGCTCAGCCATCTGGTGTGATGATTTGAACTGCGTTTTTGTCATGAGCTAACTCAAGTAGCAGACAAGAGCGTAGAATGACGACCCGAGTGACTTTTTTGTTGAATTGACTTCATCGGGCCGCTTGGAGCTAAGCAACTTGCAAACATGGACGATGTTAACCTTCAGTGACTCCAAGCATGCGAGAGACGCTTTGCAAACTGAACCAAAAAGGTGGAATGAACCTCTACCTGGCGGCATCCATGTTGTTCTCGCCATCTCGGACGGCGTCCAGCTCCATTCCCGAACCCTCCCCCTGCGCATCCTTTTAGGAATAAACAACAAGCCATTAACAATATGGCAAATCAAGCCTCAAAGACTTCTTCCACTCTCACCTGTGTGTTTTCCTGATCCGCTTTCTGCTGGCGCTCACCATGGCAACCAGCAGGCTGCACTATGTCACTGCAAGAAGATGAGAGAAGGTTAAGAGGATAAGGAGAACGTGTGTGTCACACACACCGCTCGGTGCGTCAAGTCGTGTTGGTCTCTCACCCTTGTTGGTTGTCAAAGGTGCCGAGGTCCTGCTCAATGGAGGACTTGAGATCAAAGAAATGTTGCTCCACTGCTGCCCTGATGGTTCGTTCGATGATCCTGAAGACACGCAACACATGTTCAACGCCAGTTCATTGACACGACAAACATTTTAGAATTCCAGTGAGAAGCTGATACGCATTATGTTAGTAAATGCTGGTAAACGTTACATTATGCTATATGTTATATGTGATAAGATGCCTTATTAGACAGCACATACAGTATTCAATGTTTTGACAAAGTTAGTCAAATATCTGTCGAAAGCCAGATGCTGAAGAATCAAGCCAGGCTGTAAAAGGTAAAAACGCTCGTCCCACCGCACACTTGATCCTTAAGATCTACTGAGATTTTGGTGTGCTTTCTTTATCTTCCTCCTCGTTTATTTGAGCTCCGAGGCCCAGCAGAGGCTTGGTACACGTGACGGGAACATGGTGGTGTAATAGTGTGTACGCAGCTGTCTGTACCATCTAAGCACGAGTGGGCAATTCATTTAGCAAAAAGGACCACATGAGAAGCTGGTACGCTTGCCGCGAGACAAGCCAACGTGCAAACCTAACTTAGTCTATATTACTTTTAATGCATACTGTCTTCTTTCAATATGGTATGTATTGGGATTTTAAAAAAAATAAAACCAAATTATAAACAGTCATTAAAATTATATTATTATCCACATGTGCACATTAAATAAAAGCATACCTTCCAAAATATAAGCATGGAGTATTTGACATTTGATTTTCACTTCATTTAAGAAGGCATCATCAACAAGTCTGGGCGTGACCACGCAATGCACAGGTTGACACTCATGAAAGTGCTCCCCCCTCCCTATTTTGTGGTTTGTGACACTACCACTTATGACCTAACACTTTTATTGCTGTCTTCAAACCTTATTAACCCGCTTCTGTCGCACCTTTGACCATTCCTCTTCCTCATCACAGAGATGACATTCAAATGTCAGCATTTCATATCGTGACGCAAAATGATCATGGCGGTCAGTACGAGTGTGATATTGTTCAAAGAAATGTGTGAAGGATTTACTATAGGGAGGGGGCCAAAGCCAGAGGGTACACTTGCTACTCGGAGCCAAAGCAATAACGATAATTCTTAACATATTTAAAAAAAAAAAGGAAACAAAAGTTGAGGAAACATACAAAAAAAATGGAAGAAATAAATAGAAGCACATATAAAGACGGAAAAATATTGGGAGGCAGGAAAATATGCAAATAAGAACAAAAATAGTAGAAAACAAACAAACGATGACACGATAGAAAATACACAAACATTAGCAGAGAATGCCAAATATTAGAAATGTTATAAAAGCTATCAGACAGAAAATATGATAAAAAATTATTTAATAAAAAAAAAGTGGGATTTTTTTGAGGAAAAAATACAGAAATTACATGAGAAAATTTTTTAATATGGGAAAACACTAGATTTCTTCCAAAAAACAAAATTACAAATAAATAAATATGTGACAACAATTAGGAAAACAATTAATACAAATAAAACTGGGTGAAAAATAAAAAACCCAAAAATGCAATGAAAAAAAAAAGAAGCTCTGCATCACCTGCCTTCCGCCATGTTTTATTACCCTGTAGCTATCTATCTAGGTACCTTTCATGTATACCGTGTGCGTGCGTGTGCGTACTCACTCTGCAGACTCAGCAGGCAGCATGGGCACAGGGGAGAGGTGGGAGCTGCAGTGAGAAGAAAAAGAAGAAGACGCGCTTAGAACATCCTGTTCTCCTGGACTGCCATGACAGAGATGGAACGACCTTGGCGAGTACGTGCGAGCGAGGGAGTCAAAACAGGAAACAGAATAAGGACAATTACAAGGATGCTCACAAAGGGCGCCAACGCATACACAAAGTCAGCGGCGCCACTTTAGGCGGCCACATTGTTATTTAGGCTACTTAATTGATAACAAGATATGAGACTGTGTGTGTGCTATCGAGGTCACATTTGCACAGTTGCTCTTTCTACACAGCTGAGACGCGGCTGTGGATGCTCGCAAGCGCACACCGGGGCACATTCCGGGGCAGCACGTTTACGTAACAACGCAAGGGCAGTCATGTTATATGGATCAATACAGTACATGAGGAGTTCAAGTACACACTCAAGTCTCAAGGTGTTAAGTGGGGAAACACTTGACATGAAAGACATCCTCCATCTTAACGGCTTTACATGGAAATAAGATTCCAAATTCCTTTCCTAACATGGTGACAGAATATGACCACATCTACATCAAACATCTCGGCGTCGAAGCAGAGGAGATTTTGGCTTTGCGCTACTTGGGGCCGCATCGGTTAGCGCTAGAAATGTTATGTAAACCTGCGATAATGTGCCATCTTAATATTGGTAGGACCCAACGACTACTTGTCCTTGGTGGGCCGAGGGGCCTCCAGACAGACAAAGCTAATTAACTCATTCACTGCCATTGACGGCTATAAACGTCAAGTATTTCTATTAGTTTAACATTTTTTCCACTTTTGCTAACAATTTTTTTTATTGTACATTTAGAACAGATATATAATTTGTGATTAATTGTGAGTTAACTAGTGAAGTCATGCGATTCATTACAATAAAAAAATGTAATTGCCTGATGCACTGAATTTTTTATAATCTCTTTTTAATTAATTAATTCACTGCCATAAACGTAAAAAAATCATTTTAACAATTTCTATTTAACATTTTTTCCACTTTTGTTAACAAGAGTATGAAAACCTATATATTTTTTTATTGTACATTTAAAACAGATATAAAATTTGACTTCAGTCATGCAATTAATTACAATTTAAAAAAATGATTGCCTGTCGCCCCTAATTTTTTTATCTTTTTTTATTTTTCTTATGAATTTATGGCAGTGAATGAGTTAAGTGGACTTGTGAGGTAACGCGTCAAGTCTTTCCAAGATGATGCTAAAGAGTCAAGATCGTTGTCCATGCAGAATTTATTAGACATGATAAATATGAAAACATTTAATTGCCTACATTAATCATTTAAACCGTAAATATGCCACAAACTATGATCCCAAAACACTTTAATACAATTTCAAAGACTCCTTGCAACATTACCCTGAGGAGAAAACAAAAAAGCTTTACGATGATTTGATTTTGAAAAAAATGCACCCTAAGTGTACATATGCGGCAAAGACTTTGTAACAACTTAGGCTGACATATCCCATAATATTGCCTCTTAGTCAAAATGTAACCCTTGAACATACTTCCTTTGATCAAATGTACTACTTTCCTGTTTGGCACCAATACAATTACCATATTTCCGGACTATAAATCACCCCTTTTTTCATAGGTTGGCTGTTCTTGCGACTTATACTCTGGAGCGATTTATATATGACAAACATATACTGGGGGGATGTAATTTCACAGACAGCCACAAGAGGGCACTCTAGACTTATACTATACAGTATATACTTAATGCGACGTATGTATGTTTTTTCTACCTTAACTCATTCACTGCCATAAATTCATAAAAGAAAACAAAGATTATTAAAATTAGGGGCGACAGGCAATTAAAATTATTAATTGTAATTCATCGCATGACTTCACTAGTTAACTCACGATTAATCACAAATTTTATATCTATTCAAATGTACAATAAAAACAAATCTAGGTTTTCATACTCTTGTTAACAAAAGTGGGAAAAAATGTTTAATAGAAATAGTTAAAATGAATTTTTGATGTTTATAGCCGTCAATGGCAGTGAATGAAAAAATATATATATGAGTTAACTCACGATTAATCACAAATTTGATATTCTAGATGTACAATAAAAAAAAAAAATCTAGGTTTTCATACCCTTGTTAACAAAAGTGGGGAAAAAATGTTACACTAATAGAAATAGTTCAAATGTCAATGGCAGTGAATTAATTATGCATTTTTGGTCTAGTGCGACTTATTGTCCGGAAAATACGGTAATCATTAGCAATTAAGCGATTGAATATTCGAGAGGTGCTACAACATCCTGCAACATTCCCAGATGATGTAATGCAAGAAAAGGCCTTTAGATCATCAAATGCTTGTTTTGCTATTTCTTTGGATTTTGCATTACAAAGTTAATCTTTTTGTCATTGTTGCCCATTTTGGTAAATGCGTGTCAATTTTGATAGATTGTGACAACCTCACTTAGAGTTACTCTGCCCATAGCTTCAGGGTGAAGGCCCATAGCTTCTTTAGTAAGCAGAGCTGCAAGGAGTTTCGTTGTAAATGATACCCCCCAAAAAAACAAAAACAGCTTGAGGTTTCAAATATGTATTTCCATGTGCACGGGCAATGAAACTGTGGGCAAGTCCTTAAAGGTGCTGCTGTCAGCGAGTCAGCGATTACGACCGGGACGCACGCAGACACGTCATAAACGGATCCGTTAGCGGGGTGTGAGGCGTTCACAGCCCTTCAAGGCGAAGAGACGTCAAGTTGGGAACTTTTGCATCAACGAAGAAATGGACAAATGGGCCATGCCAGTCACAGATAAGGATGAAAAAGAAACAAACAAAATTGTTTTGTTAATTTATTCTCATTTTATAGTAATATAAAGTCCCACAATAAGATGATCAATTGTTCCCACTGTTTTATAAGTCGAATTTAACTTAAATGACTGAAAGGCAAAAGGCTTGCAAAACGCCTCAGATTTGAATTCGCTGGTGTTGTGATGTACGTAGGATCATGACTCAATATTCAGGTATGCCGACTTTATTGCCGCTACACATCTATTCAACCCTGAAAACTGAGTGATGGCGACGGCGTCTAAAACTTTGAATCAGCTGCCAATCTAAGACGGGTTAAGGAATAAAGTGTTTCAATTTATTTTTGGAGAAGCTCCTAAACAATTCAGAGCTCGAACTGTGCTATGTTTGCGACACACTTACACATCAACCTCTGGAGGCTGCAAGGTCGTGTGATGTCACCATGTAGGTTTAAAGTTAATAACTCAGAGTAGATTGAGAACCAAGTTTACGTTGATCAAGCCGACCTCCACCAAACGTGCCAAACAAGTCCATGAAGAGACGGTGACATACAGCAGTGGCAACTAACACGATTGGTTCGTTCCCGCATCAAATTAAGGAGAACAGAGCCAATCGGAACATAGGTCATTTGCATATTGAATACTGTTGAATATTAAAACGGAGAAAACAGACCATTCAAAATGAGTTTCTGAAGAATGAATACAGCTTGGAATCATTTTGTCCTGCTCATTTCCAACAAAAAAAATGCTTGCAAATCTGATAAAATGACATCAAAATGTATCTATAAAAAAAAAAAAAAATAGAACTGAATTAAGCAATTATTACATAGAATACAAATTGTTAGATATAAAATAAATACATCAAAATTAATAATCCATTCTTTATTAATTAACATTGTTACCTTCATTAGAATGAACTAGTTATTGAATTATCAAATTTGTTAAATGTGCATGTAAAATCATTATAGCAATATTACATTCGTATTTTACAATAAATTAAGCAATAAGAAATTTATAAAAAAAAAAAAGAATGCTTAAATTTTAAGGGGGTGAAAAACGATCAAATGAATGCAGCAAATGCAGCAGGACTCCTCGACAGGCCGGAGTCAAAAAGAGAATGCGCCGTATGGAAAGGAACTCTTACAAAATGATGAAACAGTGAGCGAGGAAAAAAAAATCCACTTTGCATTCATAATTCATAATTGTGCGATGCCACAGCATTCATTCATTCCTGAGTTATGCAACTGCCGTGTTTACCTCTGCAGCAGAACGTCACAGGACATCCTCATGGTTGCTGTTACCACTTTTTACACAGGGCTTCTTGAAAAACAAAAAAACTGAGCTGACTACTGCGTCTATTTGCTGTTCAGTCAGACCTCCCGCAGGGTGAACAACATCCAGCTGCTGTCTTCAAGACCAGCGCCCGGGTGCATCCTACATCCAGCCGCGGCGGAGGCGCTGCCCAAGTAAAGTCCTGACGTAACCAGGCAACAACACCAGCAGGCTGGGGAGGCGGAGCGGCGGAAATTGGGGCGGCAACTCCACTTGACTGAGCCAATCACAATGGAGGCAAGAGAGCCGAGAAGCAGGCAGAGAACGCGGGAGGAGTTTTCGGGTTCATTATGTGAGGAGTTGTTCTAGCCCGACGGTATTAACGCACGCACGCACGCACGCCACAGTCCTCAGACGTGCAGTCAATGATTGACAGCAGCAAAGAATCAGCAAAGCTCGAACAAAAACAATCCAGCCTGAGTCACGCCATCCCTTAAAAGCAGGGCCTCAACTTTTTTTCTGACCTTAGGGTCCAACTTTTCCCGCACCCATTGGCCCACAGCTTATTCAAATATTTACACTGTATTGGTTTCATTGATTAGCCTGGTAAACAAATAAATTCCGTTTATAGTTTAGCAAGCTGAAATCGGTCGCTGTGACGATCATATTGTAATATGTCAGTTATTTTGACATTTATTCTATGAACTGTACATAAACCTACGAACAGGCTCACGTCCCAAGTTAGGCTCATTAAAACAACAATAATGAACCGGATGTAACCACTGCAAAAAAAAAAAAGGAGGGATACTTTAAAGTAACTAATGACAATCATTGTAAATTTAATAAATAGAAAAATATAGTATGGTGTTAGATTTGTGCCACAATAACAAGCACACATAAGAGAACATTTTGAGCAAAAAAAAAAGTAAGGGAGTCCCCTGTCTTTGACTTGCTAGCTTCGATGTTAGCCGTCCCTAACCATAAGAATCACACTGAAGTCACAATCGGATAAAAACAAACAAACAAGTAGACCTAAAACGGTTGGTCAACAGTAATGCATGCTCTCCAAGAGAGTATTATTTTTGCTACACTTAACATTAGGGTCCGCAGATTATAATCGTCCGCAGATTATAATCGTCCGATTATTGCCTTTCAAACACCGGCCAAAATAATCGGCCAAATGGCAGATTATTTTTTCCCTTAAAACGTTATCATCAAAGAAAACTGAAGTTTCCTACACCCTGAAAGTATCCTGAATGCACCATTTTGCTTGCGTAGCATTAGCAACTTGCAAGTGTGTAGCGTATGTTACTCTGGTTATTCTGTTGTCACTAAGCATCCTTTAAGGTGTTTAATGACAGCATAACTGTAAAACTAAACGCAAGACGATAAGAATTACATCCACTGTATATTTACATACAAAACATGCTTTGTTTTTAAAACATCACTAGCCTAGCGCTAATGCTAAAAGCGAAGGGAGGATCCCATTCAAATGCTAAGAGGAAATTAGCATCGACTTTGGGAGTGTTTTTCCTTCAAATAATGAATATTCACACACAAATGTGGTAACACACCCACAATAAAGTTAACACTACACAAAGGCACAAATTATTCCCAATGTGTGAAAAATTCGTTATTTTAATATAATTCAATTGCATCACACTGCCCCCAAGAGGCCAAAACGCACAGGAGCAGTCAGTATTTGTTCCTACTTTCTTTTTTAGTTGCTATTATTTTAGTTTATTTGATTTTTATTTCACTTTTTTTTTTTTACTGTTTTATTTTGTCATTTTCCTTCCAAGTTTCTTTTCTCAAAATTCAAGGATGCAAACATCCAAGGATATAATTTTAAATAATCGGCAGATTAATCTGCAATCAACATTTTTTTCTGCCAAAAATCGGCCTCGGCCTCAAAAAATGCATATCGGCCAGGCCCTACTTAACATTGCATGAATAATGAATGAAGGTTGAAACTGCTTTGGGCTAACGTTTTCCGCAAATAAGCATTTACGGCACTGCTGGAGGAGCATGGATGTTAACACCATTGCACATTACAAGTTCGTAAACAAAAACTGTACATTCCTTGAAAATTGGTCACGCAATACCAATAGGAAATACATCGTGATACAATTTTCAGCCACATTGCTCAGCCCTTTACAGATCTGTGACACTTTTCTTTGCAGCCACCCAAGAAAATTCCAACACTAGAAAAAGTCAAGCTGCTAATCACGTTTTTAAACAAGTCACCTGAGGGGTTGGTTGGAAAATGTTTTCAATTTGTTACTGCTCTGGTGTCACCTCAGAAGGCAGAAAATGACCGGCTTAACTCAACAGTTTCACAAGCATTTTTTCATGTCCCGACGCAAGTGCAGTGAACTCGCTCAACTGCGAATTGAAGCAATAAAGTCAATCTTGTCTAGCGTCGGTCAAAGCTTCAGTAAGTCCACTTTCTGCCCATTCAGCTTTTTTTGGTGTGTCCTGCTTCTGTTTCCAATGTAAATAATTAACTGCAGTTAAGTAAATCACTAATAAATTGTAGGCCATGGTTTTCATTTGACCTACATGTCACTCGTTAACCCTCATCCAGACATCGATTAACCACATGTAGAGGTATTCATAGACAGAATTTTAAGTACGGCATATGAACTATCTGTAAATGATTTAATATATATTTTTTTTAAGTAATCTAGATTTTCAACTTCAGCAACAAGGAGCACGGGATGGAAATTAAAAAAAAAATCATCAGGAATAAGTCTTCCTGGCAAAGCAGTGCAATACCAGGAAGTATGGGTCAGAAGCGATAAAGTGCGGGTGTTATCTAGGTCACTTAGAGGATCTCATTACACACAGCGAGGAACCAGCGCATCGTCGGGAAATTTAAGGATGTGAGGATGGCACGAAAGCCAGGGCGTGAGGGCTCAAAGCGAGGACGGGACTTTTTTTCGGCAAATGTCCAAGTTACAGTTGGCTTGAACTCACACCGTTTCTTAGCGTGTGTGCCAATTGCTGTTCTGCGGTACATTAGTGTAGTATTTATTTTTGCATCTATGCCACTGATGTATAATGACAAGCAGAACTAACTAAATGTCCTCTGACTCCAATGAAACCGCGTATCCACCTGTTGCAATTAATTCAACATGAATACAGCTTTCACACAGAGAAAACAAAATCGTCCACTCCTACTTCAAGTTTACTGTAAAACTAAATAAACCAAAAACAATTCCACATTGCGTATTTAAACAAACCACATAATTTTGCCTGACGAAACCCTGATAGCTTAAAGCTAAAACAATGCAAAAATGCTAACGAAGCTAGCATTGACGCTGTGGTGTTATAACCCTTTAGGCAACGGATATTCGAACACAAACAGTGCCATTCATAACAAATGTAGCTAGACAATATACTAAAATGTACAGGAATATATTCTTCACTCTGCAAAAAAGGACTAATTTTACTGCATATTCAATGTGAAATCTCAACTCAAAGTGTACCTCTCCTTTGTTTACATCCCTAAGGGTATACTGTACTTTCTATACTGCCCCCTGGTGGCCAAGACGCACACATCACAAGCAGCCTCACAATGTGATGCATGAAATCATGACACAAACAATTCATTCTTTGAGTGCTATTTTTTTTTTTACTAAAAATTGTTTTTTGTTGCTGTTTTTGGGTAACGAATAAATTAATGGCTGTCCCATTGATTTCAATGGAGAAAAAAGAAAGAAAAAGAATAATAGTTACAAGATTCTCATGGGACAAATTGAACTCATAAGTCAAGGCAGTACCACTTGATATACTTTTTGTAAACATCTTTGTTTGGTGACGTGCCACGAGATTTTGCTGATGCCGCCTGACATTTTCCACGAGTCGAAAACAAGCGACACAAACAGGAGGCCTACCATTCCCGGCTGCAGTTTATGGCATGGCGATAAACACGCCATGTGTCGCGAGGCTCTGTTTTCATGCCAACACGCTGGTCAACCTCGACCCGTTTGTTTTCAAGAGCAATTCTCAAACAGCATTAGACTCTCTCACCTTTGCACACGAATATCAGTTGCTCTCACGCTTCACAAATAGACTGTCCAGTCCGCGAAAACAAAGTCAAGTCGTTTGTGTGCAGCTTGACTGACGGTGAGGTCTGTTTTCTTCGGTTGCCATGCAGACAGAGCACAGCATACCACACGAGCCTGACTAAGTCCGTGTCCGCACGGAAATGGAGCTGGAGTTGGATTATTAAAAAACAAAAACGCTCTGGTAAATACTGAATGGTTTCAAGAAGAAACCATATCATGCAAACAAACTTGAAACAAAAAAAGCCGTGAATGTGAGGCAAGGAAGAAAGGAGACATTTGTGTGAACTGGATTCGTGTGGTGATTTTGCTGGAAAAGCACCTTGTATGTTTTGTACACACAGAAACACGAGGGCAGCATTTTGAAATGTATTCAATGTATGTAATCCAAAACACTATTAGCTTCCCTATGGTTCAAACGCAGAAATAAAAATTAAATTTTATTAGATATGACTACTCTCTCACTATGGAATACCTTTAAGATTCTTTGAGACAAAAAGTAGTAACATTTAAGTGAATATGTTTGGCGGGGATTGCTCAATTTCACTTGCTAAAATCCACTTTTTCCTAGCTGAAAAAAACAACAACACACAAAATCTCAAAATATGTTTTTTTCACCATTTTGATGAAATTCTAAATTACCTTATATTACAATATATTTCATTGCTAAATTTAAGTATTAATCAGGTATACTCAAACTTTCTTCTTGAAAAAGGTCAACTACTCAGATTTCAACTTTTTCTTTAAAAAAATTAATGTTTTGTCACTCCCTTTTTTTATCTTACTTTTGCCTTTTCTTTCTTGTTAAATTTTAACTTCTTCCTTGTAAAATTATATATATATATATATATATATATATATATATACAAAAATTCCAAATAAACATGATAACCCCCTCACCCCACCCTGAAAAGGGCATTCTTGTCATATATTATTTTCCATTTTTTAATTTTATAAGATTACTTTCTCCTCTCAAAAAAATGTGAGCACTCTTGTAAGTATATAAGAATTGTCTTGCTAAAAAAGAGACTTTATTCTTCTACTATTTTCTCAGAAAAATACCATTAATATTGAAATCCCCCTAAACAATTTACTATTTTTCCTAAGATTACCTTGTCCCTCAAAAAATAAAATCTTGAGAACAAAGCCGTAACTTTTTTCAACAACAACATGATATTCAAGTAATCTTTTTAGTAAAAATATTTGCCATCAAGAGTACATTTTTCAAAAACGTATTTTCTCAAATTACGTGGTGTCTCCAAAAAGATCAACACAGCTGTTGATGACACCTACCACCTCTTATTCCAACAGCCTGGTTATTTTTAGCTGTTTGTGTCAGATTGATGTCTGTATCGGGCTTTACTGTAATATACCACAGAGCTGATATTTCAATGTGAGGATGGAGGCATACTCAGACGAGCACAACATGCTCTACTTATTAACTATCTCACTCATCAATCGTGCAATATAAACAGTTAAAAATTCAAATGCTTTATTTCTGTATGATTACATTTTTCTCAGATAAATGTTAACTTATATAATGTTATTCTGGTAACAGTAGAACAGTGGTTCTAAAGGACAAGAAAATTATTGTAATTTACAAAATTTTTACTGAATTTTTTGTCCTCTCAAAAAAGATAGGACAATTCTCATAATTTCAACAGCAACTCAAATTTCAAAATATGCATTTAAAAAAACACTATCCTCAAAACACCATTAATAGTATAATAATAATAATAATAATAATAATAATAATAAATAACACATAAAATACTATATTTAAAAAAAACATTATGGCAATTTTACCACAAACTATATATATATATATATATAAATAAAAGTAACTTTATCATAATCAAATTTTCTCCTAATATAAATTCTGGCCCCCTTAATATTAAATTCATTTTATAAAAATACTAATGATATATAGCTTTAATCTGGCAATACTACACCTCATAATCTTCTTTTACTTTTTGTTTGTCCCATTAGGGGTCGCCACTACGTATCATTCTTTTTCGTACGGAGTGGATCTTTTGGATCCTCCTCTCCAACACTAAACGCCCTCATGTCTTTTTCACGACATCCATCAACCTTCTCTTAGGCCTTCCTCTCACTCTCTGTTACTCTCTCTGTCTGGCAGCTCCGTCCTCATCATCCTTGTAGCAATATACTCACTATCTCTCTCCTCTGGATGTGTCCAAGCCATCTGCTTTCACTCTAACTTTGTCCACAAAACATCAAACCTTGGCTGTCCCTCTGCCGAGCTCATTTCTAATCCTATCCAACCTGGTCACTCCCAGACAAAACCTCTACATCTTCATTTCGGCCGCCTTCAGCTCTGCTTCCTGTTGTCTCTTCTACAGTAGTTACATGTGGTTGTTATAGAATTGCAAAAACAACACGCAGACTTTTACGTAGGTCTAAAGAAAGATTAGCTGCAGTTGCTTTAGCACATCCATCTTTTGTTTACCATTTGGTAAGAGTTGACGAGTCACTCCAGTGAGAATATGCTATGTCACACCTATGCTAATATTCACCGCAGATGTAGGTCAATGTGGATCAGGTGACGCACACGCAGCTCTGTGAGGGGCCGCTGGGATGTTGAGGTTCATCTTTACGCATACTTGCATAAGTTAAGTTGCGTTTAGAGGTTCTACCGTGCTCATAAATAATCAGCGAGCCCTTTGCCGGGTGTCATCGCACGGGTTAAGCGTCACTTTGCCGAAAGCTCACATGTCCTGCCGACAGCCTCGTTTGGCAAAAGGTCAGCGGCAGCTTAAAAACAAGCGGTGAATTTTTGTGCGTTGATAGGGGGAAAAAAGAAAAAAAAGAGTATTGACCAATATTTTAGACCAGATGATCGATCACGTGACTTGACTTGACACAGACTGCAATGAAGAAGAGTTTCACAACTACCGTAAGTGACTAAGTAAGCTGGTGTAATTGTAATCGTTTTCCACATAGGATGAACGCCGCATTGATGCTATTCAGTACCCCAGTAGCCTCTTTTTTTAAAGAAATGTTCACTATGTGCCAAACTGCTGCTTGTTGTGAAGTGAGTTAAGTTTTTAAGTCTGGTCACTCGTATCTCAAGGCACAAATGTTCATCAAGTAAGGACTCTATGATGGCAACTGACCCTGGAACATTGACATTTGTTTCATACATTGTAACATACATTACGTTTAACTTGATAGATTTTTCACTGTAATTTACATGCACATTCAGACTGAACTTTACCACTCGGAGAGGCCATCGAACAGGATGCAAAAAGACACTTGTGTAAAACATTATGTGAGGATGGTAAAAATAAAATGCTACAGTAAGTAAATCCCCATGCTATTTGGCTGATTTGTGTGACACTTATGATATCCAGTAATGATTTTTCTTTTGTGATTGTGCAGCCACAAGAGTGACCATGACCCTCCTTGGATTACAGAAATGATACATACTGAACATTTTATCCTCAAGCGGCAGGTCAGCGTTGATCTAATTTTTCTTTGCCAATGTCGGCCACGACCCCCAAAAGCCTACATCACAGCATTAATCCCCCGCTGGCTCGTCTCGCAATCGTTAATACCAACGAAAACAATCACATGAGATGCAAAGATCCAAATAGTCTGGCCAGTGTGGCTTTAAACCCCTGCAGCTGCTGCATGAAGACCGGCACAAATCCTCCATGTTGCCCCACAAAGCAGGCATTAGCCACAAAGACGCAGACCTTGTGGACCACACCATATGTACTGTTTCAATCTCCCTGCATGTTATCACAACAGTCCATCAAAAACAATTACAACTTGACACACAAATCATCTCTATCTTATTAAAACTACTTGGGCCAAGGAAGAAATATTAATTTTGGCGCAGATATGAATACATGTTTTGAAAAATGGGAAGGATCAAAAGTGCATTGAAATACTATTTGCGCTGAATTAGTTTTGTAATTATGAAAATTAATTTGACAGAGAACAAGGCTCAACATTAACATTGGCCTGATAGCTTGTGGCCAGTACACCACTGTGTGAGGCCACGTCTTACCTTCAGACACTGGCACGACCAAGCCAGCACAAATGTACAGTATATGTTCGGGCCAACAAAAACAGTAACCTAGCAAGAGCCAGTTTGACATTATGAATCACTCAAAGGAATTCAACACAATATCAATCTGGAATTTCTCCAATGTGATCTGCTTGGGAAAGGCGGGACATTCAGTACAATACTTTGAGTTGATTGGGCGATGTGGCAATTTGTGAACGCCTACCAAACGTTTCTTTTAACCAATCACGGCAATAGATGAAAATGTTGTCATTGGTCATCGTAGGCAAAGGGGGGGGGGGGGAGCGTGGACATCTTTACCAACTAAAAATGTACTATGCACCACTTGCTGTTCTTTCAAAAAGGAAACTGCGAAAACAGAATTAATTGATACAGCGTCCATGTACTCGCCCACTGGAGTCGCCATGTTTTATTTGTTTGTTTCACACAGCCTCAGCGCTTCTTGTTTTTGTCACAGTCGCATAACACTGTTGCGTTGTGATTGGTCGCTCGGAGAAAATCGGCCGGATGGATACAAGAGGGATTCGATTCTCGGGAGTTTGTGAACTCTCAAATACAGCAAAAAAATTCAGCTTGGTTATGAAAATAGCCAAAAAGAGCATTTTTTATTTGGACCGAATGACTTTAATCACACAAGAAAAAAAACGCGACTGGCAAACGCTTGACTTGGGCATTATTATTTTGTTCTCTTAATGTTTCTAAATTATCCTCAGTCGACTTCCAAAACTATTTTGTAATTGTGTGCTTTGAAATGAACACTGCATGTGCATGTACTGTCATGCATGTACTGTCACGCTGCCAATCACGTTGTGTGTCTTCATATAAATGAACATGGAAGGTGTGAAGTGTGTCATGTATAATGCGCTTTCGTCTGAGTGCAGCAACTGCTAATCATCTTAAAGGAGATCAGCTGATCAGATCTTGGCGTCACTACAGGAGGATCTTTAGTAGCCGTGTCTGGACATTATTATCTGGCGTACGTGAGAGTTGTCATGCAGCCACTTGGACACACCAAAACGTTGTCGTCTATATGACACTATAAATATAATGTCACTCAGTAGGATGCAGACCTCTGCCAAGGCCAATCATTGCTAAACGGTCTGTTTGACGGAAAAATTGCAAAGAGTCAGAAGCCGTTACATGCCAGTCTAATAGGTGCCAGTTACACACATTTCAAGCAGACTTTTGCAAAGGAAAAGTAAACAAATGTATCAACTTTTTACTGCCCAACTGGTCATTATATCTCAACCGACTTACTGAACAACCAAGTAAATGACCCGCGCACTGATTGACTAAATATCCAGCCGACCAACACACAAACAACTATTTTAACTATCCGGCTGTCTCAATAACTAATATCCAACAAACCCATTAACTAACTTTAATAAATTGAATGACTGCCCAACCAACCGACTCACTAACTAAATTAACAATCAAACAACCGATAACAATAAACAAAATACCCCATCAATGATCTAAATAACAGCTGACTAACCAACTTTCTGACTAGTCAACCAACTAATAAACAAATAACTTATTGCCTGACTAACCAAACAAATGATTGACTAACTGACTAAATTAGAGGACTTGAAAATCAAAGATGGACTTTGAGGCCAATGCTGCTTGCTGTGCTTGTGTCACTTTCATACATTCATTAACAGAAAATGGCAAACACTTTAGTTTCTTTGCAGTTCAGTGAAGATTTGTCGACATAAACTACGGTAATTTTGCAGTGGTCGCCTCATTTCTTCCAGAACTTTATTTATAAAAAGCAATTTGTCCAAAAATTAACAAAAAAAACACCATCCTAACACAAAGCTTTGCAATTCCCCTGTAGAGTATTTCAATCAAACAAAAATGTTCACTTTTGGTTGTCATTCAATTGGTGAGCGCACACTGTTGAGTTGTCGAGGTCGTGGTGACCGCTACGCGCTAAAATAGACTGAAGGAGTCGGCCATTTTGATAACATCGGAACAAACTTACGAGCCGCTAAAAAGATTAATGACGGACCGAATACGAGCAGTGGCACACACGCTTGGCTCTCGATTGAAGCACACATTCTGTATCATCCTCATAAACTACACATCGAATTAGTATTATTACATTTGTGATTTATCGTACCAAATGAGGTGACTTGAGAGAGATGACCACTACATGAAACGTTTACCTGTGTGCCGGGTCGTCGGAGCAGGTGTGTTGCGGTGAGTTTGAGGAGACGGGACAGTCCTCGCCATCCTGGGGCAACTCCTCGCATTCCGCTTCGCACTTCTCGTCGTCCAGCAGCTCTGTGATCTGAACACAAACACAAATCTGAAAATGATTCTGCTCATGTTATCTGTTTTAAGCGAGAAATAGAAATTTGCTAGTCACTTTTTTGAATAACAGTCGCTAGATAAGGTGGTAAAGTCGCCAAACAGTAACCTAATGGCAAATTTGGCAAAAAAAAAAAATTGTAAACTTGCTCCTTTCTGTTCACGGCCATGTTAGTGTAAGTAGTGCATGTCAGCTATAGAAGTTGCTTGTTTAATAAGAAAAAGAAAAAGGTGAAAAATGGACCTGACAAATAAAGTTGAATAGATGCAAAAGATTAATCGTCCAGCTCAACGTAAAAGCGTACATCAACTTGTAAAGGTTACCTCTATAAACCATCTACATGTGACGACGCCATTATGTAACTTTACCCCAGTCTGGGTGCTATGTCACCTCGCGACACTAACGACCTTTCCATTTGATGCAACTCAGCTGTGACATTTAAGGCAACGGATGGCGGTTTCATAACACGCCTAAATATAGTCGCATCTACTCAGCAGGTGGACAAGATGGAGGACGAGGAACATGGGGGGAAAATTGAATCAAAAAGCTGCGGATGAGTGAGTTGTAATTTTATCTAATATACTCCTCCCCAGGTCCGGTGATTTTAACATGTTAATTTTGATAATCACAGAAAAAAATAGTCAAAGATGTCACTGTAATACAAAATGTGCTTCATCAACTGTTCCAGCACGAGCAAAGCTAGTTTGTCTCAGTAAGCTGTGTTTATAAAGTATCTCTAACAATTGCTTTTTCTTTTTTTTTTTAAACCCAAGACCGGCTACTAATATATGCATCATCATCGCTATCCAGTAAAATTATTCCTTTATATTTATTGTACACAGGAATTAGGAAAGTTTTCAGAAATGAGAAGAACAGAAAATAGCAACACTATATTAATTTATCGAGCTGTAAAATGGAGTAAGAAAATAAAATGAAACTTGTTAATCTATCAGAATAATTTCCCATGTCAGTTTTTAACGTTTTTGTAAAATAAATAAATATTGATAACCCCCCGCCTTAGAGTCGGTTGCGGCATCTATGTGTAACAAACTCAAGTATTCCCCAAATTTAGCTAGCGCGGCTTATAGTCCAGAAATTACTGTAGTTAATTTATGTGAATTTGAGACAATTAACAATAATTATCATAATTACAAGCTCCACAAATATACATTATTGTGAACTATTTGCCCACTTTCATTCCCCTCTCACACATAGAAGACATGGCTTATTTTCAACTTTTAACACATTTTTGTTAAACAATGGCATTCGGATTTTGCATAATGCATCAGACAGTATTTATGACACAATTTTGTCATACGCAGGAGTCGGTGATATATGTAAAGTATAGTATGCAATTTCCACTTTACATGTGATATTTTGCAGCACCTCGAGTCATGTTTTGTGTCTCGCCTCACCCACATCACATAATTTATATAGCATGTGACGGCAGGGTTGTATACCTACCTACATTTACAGTAATTCACTTTTCTTTTCCCTGCCTTCAGTTTGTCCTCTGGTCTGGTCTGGACAGCAAACCCATCTGCTACTCTGTCGCCATGGCAATACGGCTACCAGGCACTCTTCTTATTGGCTGCCGGTACATTCTTGCATGGTTACTTACATCCAGTGTGCAGCCCCACACACCAGGATGACTCATCCATGACAAGATGAGGAAGACAACCGTTCCTTGCTTCAAGGATTACATTATTTGCCGAGTCAACAATATGTAAGGGTCACAAGAGGTTCATCGGAGCACTGATGCCATGTATTTCTTGCTGATAATTAAAAAAACTAACAAACCAACTGAGTTACTAAACAAGTAACAAACAAAATACTCAATTAGCATAATAGAGAAAATAACTAAATAACCAAATAATCACATAACCAAGAGACTAAATAACCAACTAACTACACAAGCAAGTCATTAAATGACCAACCACCTAACTAAATAACCGACTGACTAGATTGGCAACTAAATGACAAACTAATCAACCACACTAATAACTAACCAAACAAGAAACTAATTAACATGACAACCACAATTATGAAAAAGTCAAATGAGCACACTGATCAATTGATGGATGAAAAACACTTTAAACAGAATGTGCAGTGTGAAGTTTTTACATGTACAAACATGTCTAACGAATTATTTGCAAAGTACTTGACACAGAAACCAGAATAAACTTGACTTTGCCAACATCTGCAACATGAATCAAACCTGTTGCTAAATTCAGTCATTCAAAACAGCATAGAAAGCATAGAAAAATAACTATGAAAATTTGAACATTGATTGCAACCACTTAAAATATCCAGAATGTTGCCAAAATAGCAAGGCTTACAAAATATGATTTTCTTTGTGGACCACTTTTGATAATCAATGACTATTTCAGAAGTAGCTTTCTAATTTTGAGGAACTTTTTTTTTTGCAGGTTAATCCCAGGGACCTGATGCAAGGGTTTTATTAATCAATAAAAACATGGCTTCTCCCTTCTTGACAGTTTATACATAGAAAGCCATCCGGAAAAAAAGAAATGATTTGCACCTTAAAGCCTTTTTAGCCTCCTGAAGAATGCCTTACGCCTTACTTAGTGTTCTTTCAGATTTTTCGAACAAACATTTGATCAATTCTATTGATACTGATCCTGTGTCTACCATGAAATGCATGAAATGATTTATCACCCTGCCCTGGAGTCTTCCA
The DNA here is from genome assembly GCF_054856555.1 of Leptonotus elevatus. Taxonomy (NCBI): domain Eukaryota; kingdom Metazoa; phylum Chordata; class Actinopteri; order Syngnathiformes; family Syngnathidae; genus Leptonotus; species Leptonotus elevatus. The sequence continues at coordinate 10,446,484 of NC_141247.1, forward strand.
TGTTTTGTCTGTTTATATCCTTGGTGCAGCGGCTGAGACTGGTTGTGTCGGGTACACAGTTACATAACCAAGTATTTCCCGGACGATTTATTTCCCGCTACCTCTCCTACTGTTTTATGTAACCGGCAGATGAGTGAGTCTGTTACCTGTTCGGTGATGGAGCTGTAGTCGTTGGTGGTAGAGACGTCGTCGTCCTCGGAGTCAAACAGGCCCTCTTGGTTGTCCAGCAGCTCGGCCAGGACTCTGCTAACAGAATCCTGGTCGCGCATATCCTCACCTTCTGTCGACAGACTGTTCATAGACAAAAGCAGAAGACAAAAGCGTGTCATAATAAGTCATATTAGAATATCAGTTTTAGTCTAGAAGTACAAAACTCAATTCTAACACTTCAGAAAACCATTTTCAGTTAACACAATTTGCCGCTACATTTACAAATCTACAAAGTTAAAACTCTAACATGCAAAGCGAAAGCCATGCATCAACACAATAGACTTTCTTTTTTTTTGATTCTGTGAATTAAAGTCTAACGTTGTTCTTTTTATTTGCACTGTGGACGGCAAGATGAGTTCACAATCATTTTAAGATCCAACCTTTTGGACTGTGGATTATGTTTAGCCATTTTGTGTAACATTTACACAAGTATGAAAGTTAAATATTAAACATAATGAAACAAACTACTGAATCAGCCTGTCTGTGTGTGTTTCTGTAGGATGGGCGTCTTACTGGAAGATATCGGGCCCAAAGACGGCGGCGAGTGCTCCGACGTTCCAGTTCTCGCGTTGTAGCGCCGCCACGCTGGCCAAGAAGCGGCATAAGAAACGCAGCAGGCCGTAGTTGAGCTGCGGAAGCTGCTGCAGCAGGAACTTCAGGTGGCGGCACAGCTCATCCTCGCTGCTGTATTCTGCATACACAAACATGTGAATGTGTGTCACAGAGAAGGAAGAGGTGGCGAAAACAACAGCACTGACAATGAGTGACTTGGCACATTTTTATTAGAGCCATTGCTTAACAGGAAGTGCCTGCAAATACCCTTAAGAGGTTTAATAATAGAAGCCCATTGTATTTCTGTGCTTTGAACAGATATGCCCAAAGATAAACATGCAGACCGAGATAACATTTTCTTGTAAGAGGTGACAAGGTGAAAATAAAGGACTTTAAAAAAATATAAATAAATTAAAAAAAGGCCAAAAAATTTAGAATTTGAAATGTGTGAGAAATCCACCCGTGGCCATCAAGGAGATTAGAGCAGATTATGTGAGATGATAATAGAGTTAAAAGAGGACAGGATGACGAAGCAAAATGCTAACAGTCGCGGTGATTATCAGGCCATTCAAATAAATCCACATCTTTTTGGATTTTATATCCGGTAATTGGGGTACTTCAAAGGTGACTATGACATACATGTCAATGTGTACCACTACAAAATGTGTGGTTGATTTACTGACTATGGATTATTTCTAGCCAAATCTATTCTGTGTGGGGTTTTTTTTCCTATTGAGCAAGGTGGTAGTTATTCAAAATAACTGGCAAATAACGATACCATTATAGTATCGTATTTTTCTGGACTATAAATCACACTTATTTTCATAGTTTGCTGGTGCTGCGATTTACATGCAGGTGCAAATTGGCACTTAATATCCCACATTAATATTTTGGTGTGGTTCTCAAACGAGTACCAGAGGTTGTCGTTTGATGCTCTTTTTTGTGTGTTGATTTAATGTTAATATGTGGAGATATGCCATTTTGATGTGACTGACTATAATTTTTTCACCGGTTTTTATTGTATATTTTTTTTCTAATTATAACAAGCTATGTCAGGGCTACACAAATGGCAGTTTATAGGAAAAAATACAATTTACTTTGAGTGTTTTTGTCTTTGGAGCGACAAGAGCACACCCATTCATTTCTAAACGCAGCCTATGCTAAAGCAATCAAAAGCTTGTGCTTCAAGTGATTCCTTTTCTTGTACTGCCTGATGCACTGGGCTCGCGCACTTTAAACACCCAAACGGCACATTTCAACAAGGCTCTGAGTTTCCGAACGGTCTGAGTGAAGTTGTGCACGCTCCGAGCCTACTTCTTAATGGACCCAAGATTAGGGAACGGGGAAGGGCACGGGTATTTTGGGGTAGAGTCTGAACTCTACTGTTCTTGGTCTCTGATTTTGCAAAATAGATTTCCCCACAAAAATGTGACATACTACAGAACAACTTACAGTCTGAAAGATACGGTAAGTGTGGTGTGCCATTGATGTTTTTTTTTTTTCTCTACTGCTGAGTATTTTCTAGTAGTTTTGTGTCTGGACTTTCTTGTGTGGATTATTTGCAGTTTTTCTGATAATTTCTAACGTGAAAAGTGGCAGTCACCTTGAGTAAATTTGCTATAGCTCTCACTAGGCGCCTGAGGCCCACCTTGGTGAAGCTGTAAAATGGGCCCCTGGATGGGTGCTGGGATGACGGGCTCAGGAAGCTCCTGCAAGAAGAGTCGCAGCAGACTGACGGCTGATGCCAGGTCTGCCTCCTTGTCCAGCGCCACCTCCTCGCCGCTGTCGTAGCGACGCCGCAGCCAGCCCACGCGCTCGGCATTGCCATTGACTAGGAAGAGACCCTCCAAATCCAGATGACCTGCCAATACAAAACAGGGAGACCCGTGAAACACATTAGGTGTGCAAAATCCTAAGGTCGTGTCTTTTAGGCATGGTGAAGCTGTCAGGCTGAGTTCACAGAAGACAGGATGACGAAGCAGAATGCCAACAATAGCAGTTCAGTTATTACATTCCATTAGAATTAAATCTACCATTTTCGTGTTTGGATGAGCTTTTAGGTCAGGTAATTGGTGTAATTCAAAGGCGACTGTGGAATGTGTGTTACAGGCACCTTTACAAAATGTTTTGTTGAATCATCAATTGAGGAATATTTCTCGTCCTTCTATTGTGCAAAGTGGTGGTTATCATCCAAGACTTGCAAGGAACAATCGCATTACAGTAACTGTGTGCCCGAGTGCGTCATGGACTTAAAAAAAAAAAAAGTTTATTGTGGATTATTTCGAGCCGTTCCGTTTATTATTATTATTATTGTGCAAGTGTGTGAGTTGATTTGTTTTGACACTGGAATTCTAATCATTGTGTATATTGCAACAGTCACCTTATAGCAATGGAGTGCCTGGGGATGGGAATAGATAAGAATGAATTATTCTATCAAATCTCATTGGGTGATAAATGAGGTTATATGCTTAAACTTTTTATTACATCCTTTCCAGTGTGCACTCAAAATCTGTTGGTCCAAAGACAAAATAGAATATAATATTTACTTAGAAACTGCCACCAGGGACCAACGCAGGAGAGATTTGGGTCAACCTCCTCAGCAGCACAACCGATTGAGGTGAGAAGTTAAGAGCAGGCGAGCAAATTTTAATTAGTATCCTAATAATTATATGAATTAATAAAAATATAAATAATTTGACGCTGCTGTTATGATGCGTTGCCTTTATTCAGACTGCAAGTTATATTTGCTCAGTCAGGATCATTCCTAACATTTCTTGCCCTTATTGTTTTATCTTATAAATATGTAACACAATCTTTATCTTGCATGACCCTTATTGTTTTATCTTATAAATATGTAACACAATCTTTATCTTGCATGACATGTTATATAATGCAGAAGTGTAGTCCATGTAATTAAAGAAAAAAGTGCAGCCATTTTCCATCTTTGTCTCATTTGAACCTATCTTTTGATGCTAAGCTGATGCTAATACCTCGAAAGCACACGCACACACAAAATAAGAGATTAAAGCCTTTTCACAGGCTGAATAACTTCCTGACATGCAGCCCATTTCACGCACCAGCAAAAACCAGCAGGTCTTTAAAGACTTGTTACACAACCTCATATGGTCATAAGGTGAAGCCCCAGTATGATAAGATTTCTTTTTTGCTGTAACATTTACTTTATGATTACAAGAAAGGGATATCCGTCAGAATGTTTTCATCCCAGATGTCATTAAGTTTCTGAAATGTTGGGACTTTTTGCACAACATCACAGGCAACACCAGCGATAATTATGTCATGAGTTCTTTACTGTACTTGAGTAGTTTTCAATACTTTGTACTTTCCTGAGTATTTTTTATACTACTTTTTACTTTTATCCATTACATTTTAACATGAGTACCGTATCTGTACTTTTTACTCTATAAATTTTCAAAACAAGGTTGTTACATTTGTTTTTAAATTCATGAAAACGATTAAAATACTTGACCTGGAAGAAAAAGCAGCCGTCAATGTCTCCTGGCTCGGCCAATCATATGAATCGTTACACACGGTGCCCTACATCCCAGCTTGTGATTGGCTCTACAACACGCTATCACATGACATGCAATTGGGAGCAATCCGTAAATATGAGGGCAATATGTGCCGCCACTACAGAGGATCATTTGAATTTAAGAAGAAGGCTGCAGACTGCCAATCAACAATATTAAAGTAAATCATGTCAGCAAAAAGTGGACATGCAACATGAGAAAATAGTACTCAACACTGTGCACTCAACGCAAGGCAAGTCAGAAAGTCATCTGGCCGATGTTTTCCCATTTTTTTGCTCCATTAGCTAATATCTTTCAAATTGACGTAGGAGAAAACATCCAGTAAAATATTTTTTTGTGTTACTTTTACTCGAGTAATTATTTAAGTGAGTACTTTTACTTTTACCAAAGTTGTTTTTTACACAAGTAATTGTACTTTTACTCAAGTAGAAAACGTCAGTACTTTTCCCATCTCTGTTCTTTACAAAGTTTTGCACAAAATTGGTTGTCATGACACTACGATAAGAACCATACTGGTGCTGTAGGACAATCCCACAGTGAGTTTCAATGTCAACAGATATCGATCTTAATATTTTCACTCTAGAGAAGAGCTTGAGGTAAGACTGTGCCACCATTACTCTTTGCACTTTACTTAGAGCTGTTAGCCACGGGTGTGGTGGCGATCAGAAAGTTCGGAAAAAGTATTGTAGGCCCTGTCCAAACCATACCAGAATTGTTGCACATTGGCGAGCCAAGCTTCAATCCAAAATATAATCAACCATCCATCCATCTTTTGAACCGCTTTTCCTCACGAGGGTCAAACAACTCTTAATTTGAAAAACAATGATAAACATAATTGCATATTTTCTGAAATGTTACAGCCCAAACCAGTAACTGAATCATAATTATGTTTGTGCATCATCAATTTGGAATCACGTCCTCTTTTTGAATAAGGGAAATGAAAACATGTTTTTTTTTAAATTTGATTCATCGGTTATTTGACAAAAATAATGGCCAGATTAATCAATTATTAAAATTAATATTAGTTGCAGCCTTAAAGCAGCCTGTGACGCTGTATATATTTTGTGTGTGTGTGTTCGCATCTCACCGTGTTCCTCGATGTATTCCACGATATCCTTGACAAGCGCCGGGACCTCGAGGCCGCCAAGCGTGTGCGTGCGTGTCACCTCCTCCAGGGGCACGCCAAATACGCGGGTGGTGCCGGCTGGACCTCTGCCCTCATTGCCTGGCAACGATGACGCGCTCTTCCTCATGGTCCCCCACCCTCCTCACCACAACCACGCCAAGACTTCACCCGTCTTGGGAAAGAACACAAAGCATTAAAAACAAGATTGCTGTAAAACATGTCTCACATCAGTCACTACAATGGACAATTAAAGAATTTCTCTTTTGTTTATGCATAAGTCTAGATGTTAAAGTTGGCCATCAGTCACTACGGCGGACAGCTGAGTTCTTCTATATATGCAAGTAATTGCCGCATCAGTCACTACCAGTGGACAGCGTTCATTATCCATTTTCTGGTTTAAGTACAAATTGTGCAACATTCACTACAGAAGTTATCTGCTTTCTCCTACATGTAAGTCTTGATGTCATATTTCCGCATCAGTCTCTACAGAAGGCAGCGCTTCGATATCAGTTTTCTTTCTCCATCTCTATGCCCGAGTCGTACTGTAAAAATGTGCATCAGTCACTACGGTGGACAGCTATTCAAAAGCTATCAGTGACTATAGGCAAGGCAAGACAGCTTTCTTAGGTTGTGGTTTTTAGTTTAGATCATCCAATAATTTGATTTAGACAGTTGACACAACACCTTAATTGAACAGATAAGATAGCTGCCGACATTAGCGGTCTGAAGAATTTGACTCAAGAGTAGCATATACAAGCTGAACAAAAAGGACGAAAACGAATCGATAGCTTCAATGACCCATTGCTTACATGGAAGAAAACAGCTATTGAATAGCCACTGAAGTGACTGATGTGCTTCTCATTATCCATTATTAGGACTCATGCATACAGTGGGGCAAAAAAAGTATTTAGTCATGTACTAATTGTGCAAGTTCTCCTACTTACAAAGTTGAGAGAGGCCTGTAATTTTCATCAACTGTGAGAGACAAAATGAAAAAAAAAAAATCCAGAAAATCACATTGTCTGATTTTTAAGAAATTTATTTGCAAACAATGGTCGAAAATAAGTATTTGGTCACCTACAAACAAGCAAGATGCCAGACTCTCAGACCTGTAACTTCTTCTGTAAGAGGCTCCTCTGTCCTCAGCTCTTTACCTGTATTAATGACACCTGAACTCATTATCAGTCTAAAAGACAACTGCCCACAGCCTCAAACAGTTACACTCTAACCTCCACTAAGGCCAAAAGCAGAGAGCTGTCAAAGGACACCAGAAAAACTTGTGTGAATAATTCAACTGTGGGCGCAATCATCAGAAAACCTCGATCTGGGGCTCCACGCAAGATCTCAACCCGCATGAGTCAAAATTATCACAAGAACAGTGAGAAAAAAATCCCGGAACTACATGGGGGGACCTAGTGAATGACCTGCAGAAAGCTGGGACCAAAGTAACAAAGGCTACCATCACTAACACACTATGCCGCCAGGGACTCAAATCCTGCAGTGCCAGTCGTGTCACCCTGCTTAGGCCAGTCTGAAGTTTGCTAGAAAGCATTTGGGTGATCCAGAAGAGGACTATGAGAATGTCATATGGTCAGATGAAACTAAGATAGAACTTTTTGGTAAAAACGCCACTTGTTGTGTTGGAAGGAGAAAGAATGCTGAGTTGCATTCCAATGCACCATACCTACTGTTAAGCATGGGGGTGGAAACATCATGCGTTGGGGCTATTTTTCTGCACAGGGACCAGGACGACTGCTCTATGTGAAGGAAAGAATAAATGGGGCCATGTATCATCAGATTTTGAGTGAAAAACTCCTTCCATCAGAAAGACTTGAGTGGTCTATAGTCTGTCTACAGCTCTCAACACCATAGAAAATCTTTGGAGGGGTTTGAAAGACCGTGTAGCCCAGCGACAGCCCCTAAACATCACTGCTCTAGAGGAGTTCTGAATGGAGCAATTGGACAAAATATCAGCAACAGTGTGTGAAAACCTTGTGAAGACTTACAGAAAACATTTGATCTCTGTAATTGCCAACAAAGCGTATATAATAAAGTATTGAGATGAACTTTTGTTATTGACCAAATACTTATGTTCCACCATGATGTGCAAATAAATTCCTTAAAGATCAGACAATGTGATTTTCTGGAATTTTTTTCTCATTTTCTCTCTCATAGTTGAGGTATCCCTATGATGAAAATTACAGGCCTCTCTCATCTTTTTAAGTAGGAGAACTTGCATAATTGGTGCTTGACTAAATACTTTTTTTGCCCCACTGTATAGAAGAAAACAGGTTTTGAATTGCTTTAAGTTTCTATTATTGACCTTTTGCACGTGACGTCACAGCCCTCATGGGAACGCCCCCTCCAGGACGCTGGACGGCAAAAGAGCCACTTGCCTGTATTGTAACCATTGAATCTCGTGTAGCGTTAAGTCCTTTATCGAATCAATTATCTTATAAAATGGTTATATTTTGCTGTGCGGTCGGTTGTACAGACAAACAAAGGCGTAAACCAAACGTTGCTTTTTATCGCATAGCTACTAATGAAGACAAAAGACGTCGATTGACAGCAGCAATCAACAGAAAGGGCTGGCAGCCCACAAAGTATTCACGGATTTTCAGCGATCATTTTGTGCGAGGTTAATAGATAAATGTTAATAAATTCTACTAGTAAACGTACACTCTAAAAAAGTTTGTAACAGAGGTGTCAAATTGCGTGTTTCAAATCACATTAACGAGCCAGATAGTTAGCATCCACTACAACTGCACTAACACACAGCTTAATTTTAAAATGTACCTTTTTCAAAACTTTTAAGTGCATTTGACTGTTTAATGATGGGGGATTTTGTCTTTGTGCTTGGAGTTTTTCACTCCGGAGCCGGAGTCATATTCATGAAATTACTGCATCGCTTGCCACTACGATAGTCATTTGTTCCATGCTAGTAAACATAGTAACATAAAATCACAGCGTTTCAATATAGAACGGACTATGTAAAAAATAAGCCAGTTAGCATGATAAACAAGTTTTACCTTTGCATTACGAAGTATATTGTCCCGGGGTGTGAGCGTAGCATCTCGTCCCAGAGACTCAGCCAGCGACAAGCTTTTGAATCAGAAGAGACGGCATTGACTACATAATGATACAGGTCGTGCGCTGTGAATTCCGGCAAAGTCGGCGATTTAATTAACTTGGTAAAAAAAGCAGGCAACAGAAAGTAAGGGGCTGTTTGTTTTCAAACTAGCGATCTCCAACTAAAGTAAATATCGCGCTCTATAAGTCCCGACTAAATGTGCAACTTCGACTGACAGGCGAACTTTGGTTGAATTAGTAGATTCCATGGCTCTATGGGCAATAATAACTTTTAATTTGTAAAATAACAGTCGCTAAGTCACTAAGTCGCTCCGGGTCACGTCCAATTCCATTCAACAATTATTTCCTTCCACCGTCCGTCATAGGGCAGCCAAGTGATCACGTGACGTCGGTGCAAATGGTCAATAGCAACTGATTTGCAAATTTGACTTCAAGACATTCACATCTAGAGTAATCCATACTCATGCATATAGAACAAAACGGCTTTGACATCACTTTCTCAGCAGTGTTTTAATAGTAGTCATTTCCTGGTCTCCTTGTTTGTGTCAAATGCATTCCTTTGCACTTTGAAAGGCTGGCTGTGGGCACCAAATATAGTCCAAACATGACAGGTGCAGCAGTTTGTATTAATCATTTTGGTCAATTTTTTATTTTTTTTGTCATTTCACCATTTACATCAATGGCGAGTGTGTGTATGTGTATGCATGCGTGTGTGCGTGCGAGTACACTCACCGTGTAGCAGTGCAAGTGTGTCCGATACGCTCCTCCTTAGACAGCGAAACACTGAACCATCTATGGCTGCTTCAGGTTGTGACAAAAGATGAGCCGGTAGTTCCTCATTGACGGACCGCTAATCCTTCTTGCAGGATTCCTTTTTCGAAGCTAAAAAACAAAATGCGGGGAGCGGGGAGCATAATAGATGGGGCAAGAAAATGAAAGGAGATAAAAGCAGAGGGTGGAGACAAATATGACAAACAGTTAAGATGCTGGACATGATATCTACATTGGCAAATATGCTGTGTTGCATAAGCAAAGCATATTTGGAACAACAAAGATAGCGTCATTAAAGGTGTATTCACACTGGGCCTTTTAGACTTTATTCTCGTCTGTTTATTTCTATTGTTTACTACTATGACAATACATTACACATTGAGGTCGAGGTCGTTTTGGACTGCTTGGACTTCTGCTTTCCAAAAACAACTGAATTCAAGTCTGAGAGCCATTTTAAAAGGCAGCATAGCCAAATGGTTATGATCGTCATGAGGACCCCGGTCCAACCTTATCCCCCAACACACGGCTGTGATGTCCTTGAGCAAGATACCGATACCCCAAACAGCTCCCTAGGGCTTCAGCAGCTCACTGCTTCAATGTGTACCACTAACCGCGTGATGGAAGAAAATCGCAGAGGTGAAAAGTGACCATATTTCAGTATTGCATCAGACTAAGGGAAACAGAAGAGCCATACTCTGTCCACTGTCCCGTGGAACAAGTGGAAGATGGGATGCCTGTCGATACTTTCCGTTGAGGATGTAGAAGACACACACGTTATTGGAATTTTAGAGCTGGCAGCTTCCTGATTTATCACAAAATTCAGAAGATGCAGCTTTATTGGAAATGGGGAAATTGCCGGCCATGACTGATGGGCTGTTGCAGCTGATCAACATTCGTACTCGTACTTGAGAGAACTCAATCAAAGGTTGAATGTGATTTCTGAGACACCTCTTAAGTCAAAACTTTTTATTTTTTCAGTGGGTGTCATTTTTATGAATTAATGACCAATCTAAAAGCGTTGAAAATGGCTTGCTTTCATTGATGATGCAATTTTAATGGTTGGAAGGGAAAAAAAACATTGTTTTGGGGGTCTCCGGAAAATTGCAGATTTTGGAGGGACAAGGTTTTCGCCCAAAAGCCAGTGATTTTCACTTTTCACTCATCGGATTCATTTATTCATTCTTTTTACATCACAATGTGCTTTTCATTTTCTTACAATATGCTGTTGGAATGTTCTGTATTGCATTGTGTGTTTTTATGTTTAATTAAAAAAAAAAAAAGTTAGAACTTTCTTCTTTTTTTTTTTTAATCCGCCACTTTCCTTATTTGCTGAAGTGAGAAAATATGAGCTCATGGCAGGTTCATCTGTGAATTCCATGCACTCAAAAAAACACGAGCATAATCCTTATCTGTGTTGATGGAATGAAACATAACAACACCCTCCTCTCATAATATCTTTTTCAACTGTCAGTTCACCTTTGCACATGTTTACCTGACTAAGCAAGCAACCTAAGGATAATCAAGAACGTAAGAAAGTCAATCAAAGTGTCACCAAATGATTAAACAAAAACATCATTGAAAAATTTATTTAATTTAATGTGACAAACAAAATCAGACTGGAAACTTTAAGCCGCAACAAGATGACACCATGCTTAGCTGGGCTAAAGCTGATTAGCTTGTGACGGAAGGGGTCTTCGAAGGCCACCACACCTACCTTCCTATTCAGATGTCTACATTCAACAGCTCTAACAACAACCTCGGAGTGGATAGGACACTACGTATTTAGTTTATGGAAGAAAAGGAGGTGCGAATCAAACTGATCCATTTTAAAATGGAAAAACTTTTTGTTTTTAACTATCTAAAACATTTGATGAAACATTTTAGACCTTATATTTGTTTATTTTTGTCTTTTAGATATACTGTAGTACTGAATGTAATGAATTATTGTTACATAGCTAGATGAAAATAATAATTTTCAGTTTTACTACATTACAGAAAATCATGAATAGGCACGTTTTTTGTGAATAAGTGAGTTTACAACCAAAAAAAAGAATCCCACAAAAACGTGGTGTCCACTGTATTCATGATAGCTGCCAACCTTGCTCAATAAAAAAAAAAAAACATAAATACATGGAATAATCCACACGATTAGAAATAATCCCCCCAATGCTCAGTTGTGACCCCTGAAAAGTACGTACATAAAATGAGGAACTCTGCTGCGAGACTAAACCACCTAGTATTTTATTTTTTTGCCTTTGCCAACTTATTTGTGTGGCGTTTGGCATCAACATATTTGTCATAAATTGTTAACCTGTTATTTGTGTCTGTCTGGTCACTCTTTTCATGTCAACTTCAAGGCAGTTGCAATGTCAATCTGCCGCTTGGCACGCTGACGGAAATGACGGGGAGAGTCCAGTGTTATTTGAGCCTGCTATGGAGCAGAGGGGCCCTGAGGAAATAAGTGGAGACACGGCAGGACTGCCTGAGAACGGCAAGATTTGTTTTTAGGGGCACATACTTGCCGGTGTTTCTCGGGTGTGGAAATTTCCACCTGACAGTCTTGCAAAAAAAGAGGGAGTGATGGAGAGGAAATCAATAAACAATGTCATCTTCTCAGTTCTCGGATGGGAAGGCAGCAAGAATAGGCAGCAGCATTGCACGTGCATTTTCACTCACGATTTTTTTTTTTTTGTGACTTTTCTTATCTACAAAAGAGCAAAAAAATAAGTGTTTTTTTTTTCTTAAAAATAAATTTGTGAACAAAAGGCTACAACAATAGGCAGCATCGTTCTGTGGAAAGTGGACAAAAATAAAAACGCAATATATCGTCACAGTACAATAAAAACTAGTCCAAAATTTGTGGCCTTATTTCAAACTCAAAAAGCAGCAAGAATAGTCAGTTATTATTACAGTATAGTACATGTACTATTGTAAATGACTGTCCAATTATACATTAACAAATCAAAGATAAGCAGCAGTCTATTATTTGTAGCAATTGGAAATTGGAATGTTTAAGACAACTCAAGAATATACGCATCTACTTTTGAAAAACTTGACAAACCAAAAAAATGGAAAAAACTGTGACTTGTCTGTCAGATAGCAAGTTAGGGCAACTTTGTGCTAAGCATGTCCCTGTTGTTCTCTCTCACATTCATTTGTGCCAATTATTTTCACAATGACAATGTCAGCTAATAGGAAGTATTTATGCATGTAAACAGATTAGACAGACACATTATTAGTTTAGCACGTTAGACGGCTGCTACATGGTCTGGCTTTATTTGCTCATCGCTCCCAAATCCATCCGGCAAAACGATTTCCTGTTTACATTCTTGTGACTACTAGTGGGTAAAAATATTGATTTATCAATGCAATGCAGTAATTCCCCTCGCTCGCAATTCAGTATTTTCCGCATTCACCAACACTACCCACAAAAAGAAAGAAAGAAAAAAAAGAAAGAAAAAAAAAGAAACATTGTCCTGTTGGTGACAGGAAAAGCCACGTTCGACCAAACAACGTCGTCAAGCGAGCACCTTCTACGTTTAAATCTGATGTTCATGGACATTTTTTGATTACCCCTGTAAATTTGCCTGCAAACTGCCGACAAGCTTTGTTTACGCACAGATGATAACGGAGTCTCTGGCTGCGTTCATAAGCCAGGACATTTGACCGTACAGGGTCGTGGAAAAGCAGCCATTTAGGAAGAAGCTGTACACAGACTTGAAGACAGCAGTTTTGGAGTTCTTGAAGTCAGCTGTTAGATTTCCACAGCAAGTGACCCCTACATACAGGTAACTATCACTTGTTTCATTGAGAGGAATTACCGTAGGTTTAATTTGTAATTTTAACCTATGTACAACATATGCACAAATAGTTATATGCAAATCTTTCAGATGTCTTATTGTTAATATTAAAAAAGTGTGACGTGACATGCCACATTTATATGGCAAGGTTATGTATTTAACAATTGTAGAATTTTACTTCTCTTTCACATTGAACCCTGATGAATCAAAATTGAATTAAATACAGAAATTGTTCACAAAAACATGCACAGTCGTGGCTCCCTGCATCTTTGCAGTTGCAAAATGAGTCTGCAAGGCTTCTTCTTCTTTTTTTTGTGGCAAAAAATATATATACCATGACCCAAATAGCGGTTTTCCCCCTGCAGGACACGCTCAATAATTTATCAGCAACACAGTGCCTAAAGTAGGCTAGGACGTTTTCTCGTTCAAAGTCATCATGCCCATATTTCTTCCCTTGCTAGCTTCAGAACAATAATTCTCAACTGATAAGCACAAAATTGGATTTCTGTGTTGAATTTTTATTTTAACACTGAACAGACCATTCAGAACAATAATTCTTTGAATGCGTCTACTTGTCAGTGTCACATGACCAATGGATCAAAATGTGGTATGAATTGAGAAAGGTTAATTAGCTTCTCCCTGGTTATCCAGATGTTCATCTCTAATGGTACAGACATTTTTTTGGGCCATCAGGAGTTGGAATTATATTTGTTGATTTGTTGCTTTAAAAAAAAAAAACACTGACTTTTGCTAAGGTGCTGATCTTTTCAAAATAGAATATTTTGATTGGTAAATAATAATAATAATTCAAACTAATACATTTCCATTAGAGGTGAGACGATACGGTAACTCACGATTCGACACTGTGACGATATGTGGCCCACGATATTAATAATATCACGACACACGATAATCTCCGATATTTGATATATTCTCAGAAATGTTGCCAACGATATATCACGATATTCAGTATGTGAGTGACAGTGAAAACTTGCCAACTGTTCTTCTTCGCCAATAGTGTCTAGAAACTAGTTCTTCGCCACTGCTTTTGCCTACTTTACCACCATTTACGGGATTAGCGCCAGGATCATAAAAGTCACGGTTCGGATCGGATAGAGGATTTGAGTCACAGATCGAATCGTTGTTTTTTTTGAATGAGAAAACAAAACAGGATAAGTTAATTTATTTTACAAAACACTTTTGCTTATTAAATAATAATAATAATTTTGAAAAAATCGACTCAAAATGTCTAATTTGGACGTTTAGGATTTAGGAACACAACTCTAAGTGCAATAAGAGGCAGATACATTCTTATTTTATGCATAAAATAACAAGGTATTAATGGCTTAATGTTGTTTTTCTAAAATCTAAACGTCAATATTTGACATTTTGAGTTGGATGTTTTTATTTATTGGATAAGGTGGTTTATGAAATAAATTAAGACAAAGTTTTATTAACTTTTTTTTTAATAATGAAAAAGAAAGTGCAATTTAAGGCACATTCCTTTCCCTTAAACATGGAGAGTGAATTACAAAATAGCCTAGGCCCAGGATATTGAAAAAGTAAAGAAAAAGTCAAGATAGCAAACCAGGTAGGTCTCGCTCATTACTGTTGCCAGCCATTTTTTGCACTTTAGGGCCACCGTATCAGCCAGCCAGGCACTAATGCTAACATTAGCTGCTAGCCACTAACGTCGGAGACTTGCGGCGTATCATAAAATGATGACATAATTAACTAGCGGTTTCTTAGCATACTAAATCAGCAGTTAAATATACTTTCAAGATGGCATTGTGAAAATGTTGGTAGAAAATATGTAATTTCAATAAAAACGTTGATATGTTAGCAAACACGTCGAAAAAGAAAGTCAAGCTGGCGGTCATGTCACCGCGCAGGCCGACAAAGTAAAAGCCCACCAAGGCAATTGCATTGACATCATTATATTGTTTGGTAAAGCTTTACTTTTGAAGTTACCCTTGGTGTAGGCGGCATGCTACGTTCAGTAATTTTCCAGCTTCATTGACATGTCTGAATGACGGGGTAAATCCATTATATGCTTTGCGCTGGTGTGCCGTCATAAAATATCGATACTGCCGTTAGTTTATCGATATATTTATTGCAACAAAGAGCACAACAATATATTGCAATATTGGGTTTTTTTCCCCCCCACCCGCAATTTCCATAGTCTGGAAGGGTCCAGACTAAGTGGGCCTGTCTGTACAATTACACAAGGCACAATCTGACCCTGGAATGGATGATTTGCATTAATCCCATTGACAAGAGGTCTCCATTTGGTGGTGGTGGAGGTGGGGTGCATATAGATTATGCAATATGCTTAAAAAAAGTGAAAGGGGGCGGGGGGAAAACACTTATGTCACTCAACCTTGGCATGCTAATCATAATTGCAGAAGTTAAACTGTCGAGTTTATGTGGCTCTGAGCCTTTTTGGCTGACACACCACACAACACGCTAGAACATTCCAGCAGAGGGAAGGGATGACTGGAAGAAAGTAGAAAGAATCATAATTTTAAGATTTTTTTTAATCACCGTGGAAAAGCAAGTAAAAGATGCAAAAAAGGTGCATTTAAACTTATAGTATAATTTGTCTTTAAAATGAATTGTTATAAGTACACCTATGCATAACATTGTATCCTTAACATTAGTGAGGGGGGGGGGTATATAATTTACAACAAATAACTATATTAAAATTGTTTTTAATCTCTCTCCGACCCCTGTGAAATATTTTTCCATGATGATCTTAACACAACAAAGGGGGGGAATTGAAACAATTAATAGCATTTAGTTTGCAGATATGTTAGAGCTTGCGAACCCCAGAGGGTACAGGGCCAGTGACCCACTGTTTTGGGCATTTTAGTAGATAAATGCACGCAGAGATGCTCATTGATTAAATCAGGCACATGTCAATAAAATAAATTAACTTAAACCAATTACTCTTCCGCACCTTAGCTTTGGGCCATACATGCAAAAACACATTCCGGGACAACGCGTTTCCACCTACAAGGCACAAAAACCATTTACACTGACTCCTTTATTCACCTGACAGTATCAGGAGCAGCTGGGGGTTCAATATCTTGCTCAGGACACTTTGACATGGTCACAAGTGCCAGGGATCGAACCCACAACATCCGGGTTGGCCGACAAGCCACTGATAGGATGAGTGGAAGTAACAATTGTCATTACAATAAGAAGAATAAAAATATTGGCAAAGTGCATAGCTCCATTTTTTAAACTTGACTGGTGTAACAAATAAATTGTCTTTAAACGCTTAGGAAACTGTGTAGACAACTTCAAAATCATGTGGGGTAACTACTTTTCCCCCTGAAACTAACATTAATAACCAGAAGCTAGCATTTGAGCTAGCACTAAGAAACAAACGATTTAAATGATAAGCCATTCACTTTTTTTTTTTTATGTACAAAATGGCCATATATTACACAAGCCCATTGAGTTGCCTTGTGTGTGGAATGTGCTATACAAATAAACTTGCCTTGCCATATAAAATGTACAAAACCAGGGAAAGGTCGCTTGGAAGCAACAACCATTATGTCGTTAAGAAGAACATTAATATAGAAATTATTCACATCAAATTAGTACTCGTAAATTATTATTTTTTGCATGGAACGACCCTAACACCCCCCCCCCCCCCCCCCGCCTCCCCTTAACCGCTAGCTAGCAGTCTCCCAGAGAAACACCTAATTTAAATCACAAACGCATCTGCTAAAATAAATAAACACTATTACGGCAAAGGGAATGCACGACAGAAATGATCATAACAGTAAATAATATTGTCGCCATGTAAAAGCAAGTGAAAGCTGCATTTTAAAACTTAAACGTGACAGGTGTAATAAAAAATAGGCCTTTAAACGGACAGCAAACGTTTTGGAATACTGTACTTCAACTATTAAATAGTATTTTTTTTTCTTTTTCTTTTCATTTGTACCAGTAATCTTGTGCAAGCATTTTCTTCCTGCTTTACCAAGCAGAACAAGCCTTAACCCTTTTTCGGCTCACCGCTAGTTAGCAGTTAGCTCTCCATATGGAACGCGTTTAAAACCATAAATCATCCATTATACAGACAATAACCATACACTAATTGCCTAAATAAATACGCAAATACTAGGCATAAATGCATGCATAATGCACAACTGTTCCCCGAACGTACCAAGGCGTTTGACATCGTTAGCTTTAGCGAGGCTAACTCATCATCCCCCGTTCACCAGGAAAGAAGAGGCTAAGCTATTAGCATAGCGAGCTAACGCCAGTCTTACCAGGTCAAAACAAGCACGGACGCGGGCCGAGGAGCATCGATTTCCGGATTGCTTTTGCCGGATGGCCCGCTGTCTGTCTGGCTCCGTTTGGTAGTTGGATGATGAGGCAAATACGCAGAGGATCAGAGCAGGCGCTGCAGACGACGAGTTGGGCTCATCGCACTCAATATGCTGCATAAAAAAAACTGGAATAGCCGCCTGTTCTATGCCCGCTTTGCTGTTGTAGGTCGTCGCCTAGCTCACACGCAACCCTCCGGGAACAGAGCTGTACTCACCCCGCCTCTTTTTCTCAACAGCAGCGCAAGGTGGGTGGGTGGGTGGTTGGTTGGTTTGGGGGGGCAGATGCCAAATACTGACCCCGCCCACCTCGATTGGAGTTCAATATTTGCGGCACGATTCGACTCGTTTCTGGGTTACAATAAATGTCTTTACTTGGCGCGATTGAATGTTCTGTTTGGTTTTGTTGCCAAAATTGTGAGTCCAGCAAAAGGACTCGCTCGTCGCTCACGTCACGCTTTAGGCAAGCACACTTAAAACACTGTGAGAGACGAAATAGAAACACTGATTTGTTTGACTGTTCTTTGGAGTGAACATAAAATATAAAATAATGAATAAATGAATGTTTTCGAATTGCCGCTGAGGTTCACACATGAATGTGTTTTGTATTTCTTTACTTTCTGTAAAAGCATTTTTTTTTTCGTGAGAAAAAGTTTGCTTTGTTTTGAGAAATTTACAGATCTGCCTTAATTATACGTAAATTGTCAATAATAATAATAATTACGTTTTCACTTGAGATAAGCTTCCTTTTCCAATTTTATATTAATAAAGGCTAATGTTAAATCCTCTCCTCCTGTCCAGTGAACTCTTAACCGTGGTACAGAGACTGAACAGGCATGTTCTTTTTTCGTTGCTTTCGCAAAAACTTTAGGCTATTTTAGCTTTTCCACCAACGCTTTTATTTATGGCTAAGTGTTTTAATTCTATTTAAAAAGCACCTTTATTATTTTACATACATCTTGGGGACCTTTGGGTGTGGAAATGCTATGTTAAGCGCATTATAGCTATATGCTGCTATCTGGAGGACTCATTATGAAGCGTTTTTGTGTACTCGTGTAAAATACAGTACTGTACTGTATTTTGTTCGACTTGACTGTAAAATTATTTTCGCTTCTATTTTGTTGCTTTTATTGACACTTCAAGATGTTATTATGCATTAAAAAATACACACATATTTTTGCTAAAATCTGAATAAAAGCTCGTTGAATCTTTTTGAATTTCATTTGACCTCTTTTTGACGGCCCATTCTTTATATAAGGCTTTACAATGACATCTGGTGGACAAATTTATTCAAAGCACTTTCGTGTAAAAAAAGTTTTTTTATAGCATTTCGTTGTTCACTCAACTACTTGTAATACAAATAGTCAAACACATATTTCACTTTTCAAATAATCAATATTTGAATGTCGTCTATGATATTTACAACCTTTTGTGAACGGAAAAGTTTGAGTTCAAGAAATGTAATTGCATATTCCCTACAGTAGATAGCAGTGGCGCTCTCATTGTCAGAGAGAGCGGGAAAAGTATTTACTTACAATTTTATAGACACATTATGCTACTTATTGTCGCGGCGTGGCGTATTGTTTTTTTTTTTTTAGGGTGGGGCGAAATTGTTGCTTTTTTCTTGTAACAACAATTAATTGAGAAGCACTGCTTTAGAGAAACACGTCTGCTGTATTTTCTTAATGCAAAGTCATCAATGATAAGGTCGTGTTGTATAACAAATGCCGTGCAATGTCATAATTAATTGATGCTTAAGACACTTAAGCGTTCTTGTTGCACCATTGAGTAAAAGCAGTGTATGTCTTACAGGGCATCCAAAGATTTGTATAACTATCAGTGGTAGCCTGTGGAATTTCCTAGAAATGTTGTGTGTGATCATTTGAAAATGCTAATATTGGAAGAGATTTAGGCTATAGAGGAAAAGGGTGATATTTGTGATATGTATCTGTTTCTCCAAGGAGTATAATTAATTATTAGTGATAACATATAATAATAGCAACATTAAAGGGCAAGTCAATGCACCCCCAAAAAATCTTTACAATATTATGTTCTATGCTCCCCCACTAGTCTAAACACTTTTTGTCCATCTCTGCGGGCGGCCATTTTGACACTTTCTATAGACTGAAAATGACATCACAGTTTGTCAGGGTTTAGGTAACAACCAATCACCGCTAACCTGTTTCCTGAAGCTGAAGCTGCATCTTTTGGACCAGTGCATCTCTCTAATTTGTCAGAAATGTTGAGATATTGCAACAATCATTGCCTATCCCCTTGCTAGCTAATTTGGCACGTGGCGTGCCTCACGGTATAGCATGTGCGCATCCATGTGACAGCAATTATACTTTGAACAGTTTGATGGGGTTATTGTTTTTGCTATGCGTTAGATGTGCCATCGGAAGATAGCATGCTGCCTCACCTCAAATGCAAAACAGCTGTGTGCATCGAGTCCAATGCCTTATTATCAGATGTACATGGTAACATTTTTGTTGTCTCAATCTGAATGCTGTCATCTGGTGGAGGCGCTGGTTCATAACTATTTAGTGCACAGCGTTTTTGTTGTTGTTGTTGTTGTTTTTAAAATCAGTTGGTGCAGTAAACATGTTCGCATATACATTTAAATGTAAAAAAATAAATCAGACACTCAGCTATTTATGGACATTTTATTGCTGTGTTGATTATTTTGTATACACACAATGGAATGTTTAACGGTGTGTTGGTCAAACCACCCACCCCACCCTAAATATCAAAACAACTGCAATGCTGCCCTTTTACACACAACACTATAAAGTTTTTTTTACAGTACAGTGACAACAATGTTTACAAAAAAATGCACTTTACATACAAAAAACAGGAGTAATGCATGTTGTATATATTTGCAAGTATATTTGTGTGGCAAAAAAAACAACAGAAAAAAAACATTATTAAAAGTAATGTAATTATATTATTAATCCCTTCAGACCCATAGATGGTTGCAGTGGACATGACATATTCGCGCGTCTAAACCAATAAAACGCATAATTTGAATGATGCCAACACTTCTGGTTCATAATTGGATCTTAACTAACCAATCACAATCACAAGTTGATTTGCATTATGTTCATGTTAAAAATGTTGCATATAAGCTTGGTAAGTTTACAACACATTACAGCCATATTATCCAGGCGTCCACTATAACAACTAAAAACAAAAAAAATACCCCCCCCCCCCCTCAAAAAAAAAAATGAAAAAATGTTTTTTCCATGTCGTTCTTAAGTGGGAAAATATTCTAAATTATCAAAAAGAAAGACATTTTGCCCAGCAGAAAATGATGCGGGTCTGAAGGGGACACGAGGAGAAGGATGTACTGCAGATATTTGCAGCATCATAAACAGTCCTGGTGGCTGTTGTTTTCTTTTATTTAGACTTTTAAAATGTTTTCTTCTTCTTGTGATGACAAGACGTCAAGGTTTTAGGCTTCATAAATCCTGCAGGGGAAAGGAAAGAGATTGGATTGAAATACTGTTTTTTAAAAAGTTGCATTTTCAGTTGACGTTTTGTATTCATTTGTGTGGGTGTGTGCTTGTGCGTGTGTGTGTTTAAAAAAAGTGTCGTTGGCCTTTGCACTGGCCTTTGCAAGGTACTTTTATTTGGGAAAATGTACCAACATTTTCCATCGTCCCATTATAAATGCATAAACTATAGTCAGTAATATTAACTGTGAATTTTAATGAAATGTTTAATGTTTTGAGAAAATGTATCCACTTTCACACGAAGCGTAATCAATTAAACATGCATTTTAGTTGTAGTTTTAAATTTGACTTTTTGTTGTAAAAGTACATTTTGATTTTGGTGGTTCATAATTGTAAAAATAAATATTGATTTGTTTTTTATAATCTTGAGTGTGTCCCATTCAGAATACATATTGTTGCATAATTGTAATTACGCAGAACATTGGTGTGTGGCGGGCCGCGGGCTTACATATTTAAAGATGTACCAGCATATCACTATATAGTGATATAATATAGTTGTTAATGTAGTTGGATTTGCAAGAAAAAAAGACAAGAAAAAAAAAGACATCACCTGTGCTTGTCCTTCCAGATGTGGAACCACTTGACCAGGTTCTTGGTGCTCTGCAGTTTAGGGTGCAAACAGTACTCCTGACCCTTGAAGCGAGCAACATTCTCCATTGTCACACTGAAAGGAGAAATAACAACAACAAAAAACATGATTCAGTAAGTTGGAATGTTTTCAATTGGTCGAGAAAGTGGAAGGAAAATGTAAATACATTACGTAAAACGTCTGCTTCATGTGTTTATGTTGAAACAGAAAATGTAGACTACTAAAACATGTGAGACTTTCGGGAACTATGTAGATGTATACTTCCCTACGGGTCCTGAATGAGCTGAACAATTTGATGCTGGAATGAGGAAATTTGGGTTATGCTAAAAATAGTACCCAGCATGTCCTGAACCTTTTAAGGAGGAACAATTGTATCACAATTATTTTATTTTCATTGTAGATGTGAAAAAAAAAAAAGTGGGAATGTGATGAAAGAGGAAAAATATTACCTAAGACGTCCTGAAGGAATGGTTTGAATAGGTTGAGCAATATGGAAGAAAGATGCAAATATATTCGCCTTTCATACAAAATGTGGAGTGAAATAATTATACGTATATCATTTTTACATAGACAAGCAAAACAACATAATGGACGATTGGCTGCTAAGTGAAAGTGCCATTGTGTTTCATTTAGTTGCACAGAACACACTCTCACACACAGAAGCTTGAGGAACATTCTTTCTTTTGTGCGCATGGCGAGAAATGGCAACTCTTTGGCTGACATTAAACTCCCTTATTACATTATATAACAACACGTTTAACAATTTCAAATGTGAACCTCACAAACGAGTCGGGCTGGCTCGTAACCTCCTGCCTGGCATGTGGCACATTCAGGTTAAATGGAGAGAGAAATGTGGGGAAAACACCCAGCATGCCCTGGGCCTCTCCACCCATCTGCCATGAATGTTAAATGAGTTGACTTGGAAACAAATAGGCTTTATTTTTTAAATACTGGTATTTAAAAATAAAGCCTAAGTCTTCAGGTCATAGGATTACATTAAAGGCCTTTTGCATCGATTTTCCGGACTCTTTATGTTCTTTTGTGTGATATCACAGCATGATATGTGATGTGTGTGTCTGTTTACATCCCAGACCCTTTCAATAGGTGGAATGCCACTGTACAGAGAAACCATTAAAAAAAAAACATGTTTAATTAGTTTTACCTCTCACCACTCACACAATGGCAAATGAATGAATGCATGAACTCATGACGCACAGACTGTTTAATTCTTTCTGTGACTATTGTTACATTGTTTATCTTCCTACGTTGCTATACCGTTTGTGTGCTTAAATATAACTTAACTCGTTTAAGGTTTAGAATGAACATAATGTTGATGCTAATTTTGTTAGCATGTCTACGTCGTCCCCCATTATGTGTTAGCACTAAGATAGCGGTCTTTTGTAAGGCAAAGTTATTTGTTTTGTTTTTTTGTAAAATAAGATATAATTCGATTTGTCTGCCGGTTAACTTCATCTGGGACTGTCCAAAAAAAACTGCTTGAAGAAGCACTTGGTCTCTTTTTTGAAGATTTGACATAATCAAAAGTGCATAATATGTCTTATTTAAAGAAAAAAGAAAAAAAAAGAAAAAAAGAAAGGAACAAAAAAAGGTAAAAGAGACTAAAGAGGGATCATTCAGGCCCCTCTGGCTGGCGTTGAGCAGCGGGTCAACCCGAATGCCCAAACAAGCCAAGTGAGCCTTACCACTGCAAATTCAACAAAAAGACACTCATTCCTCTCTCTCCCTCTCCCCTTCGCGTTCTCTTTCTCTCTTTTAGCACTTTTCCAGAAAACCCACAGAGAGACTCATTTTTCACTGGGCACCAGTAAGGTGACGGCCCCCCGGCCACATGCTAATAGCGCAAGCTGCCGGGATGGCAGGCGAAACACTACCACAAAAATGCACACAGTGAACGTATGCATGTTATATTTGATGTCTTTGTGGATTATTTCTTCATAACACACACACTTGAAGCACATAGTCAAGTTAATGCAAATGTTGTGTTTTCTTTTCTTAATGCACATAAAATGCGAAGGCTGTAAACTTTGGACATTTTGTAAGCAAATTGTTCTTTTGTGACTTTACTTTAGCAATGAAACAACCATATTCTGTTTGTAGATTGTCATGAAATGAAAAAGATGATGATCATTACAAGTTAAAAACATTGCTGAAAAGTAAATATGAATGTACATTTTCCATCGTTCACACTTAATTGCATCATCAAACCACATCTAAATTAAATTTGGGTTACTACGCTAATCAATACTGAATACTATTTCGGTGCTTATTTTAGTACAAGCCGTTTTACAATGTAAATTGCCATAAAATGGGAAAATGTACATTTGAAGTGTTCTTTGTAACAAGTGTATTGCTTCATTTTAGTAATAACTAATTTTCCTCATTTAGAGTGTCATTACATGATGGCAACGATCCATTACAAGTTCAGTGTGAAAAAAAAGTAAACATTAAACTTGAGACATTTTACAAGAAAAACAGTGCTAAATTGTTCTTATTGTTATAACGACCTTGCTGCTGGAAAACAAAAAAGTATATATTATGGTCATCTTCAGTTATTTGGGTTTCCCAAATACAGCTAAATTAATTTTGTGTGACTGTTTGTCAGTATCTAAGCAAGTGTACGATTTGCCTTTATTTTAAAAACCTCATAAAGTTAAATGTTGTTTAAAAACCTCATCTGGCTCTTTCAGTGAGTTTTTCTTGAGTGTGATGCCACAATTGGCCTGCGGGTGGCAGCCAAGAGCACATCTTACGCAACTGGCCTCTGTGAAGCTGACGTAACATCCTCCAGTTGTGGTTCCCCTTCACTGCACATCCCTAGCAGAGTTAGTACAACAGAAATGAAGATTTAAAAACACATTCTTACAATATCATCTTTTCTTGGCAGAAGGGGTGTTTGGGTTTGAGCTCCATCTTCTGCACATCCTTGTAGCGGATCTTTGGTCCTTTCCTGGTGCACCGGCACTTGTACGCTAGAGAAAGAACACCAACATAAGAGAAAGAACACCAACATAAGCTCACTCAAATCAACTTTTTCTGTCATCTGTGTCATGTTATTTTAATTCATAGCCTAAACATAAATCCATTTATCTTATCATGGCGGTATAAAGTGTCTTTTTGGTAGTAAGTCAGGAAGTAAGACGATTTCAGTTACAGTAAACATAAATCTGACTCAAGTAAAAACAAATCAAAACAATTATACAAGTAGTAGAAAACAATAATGTTTTGATTTGTTTATTAGTATACTGTATCTATATCACATTAGTGTTTAAGTGTACATAATCATTTGTCCAGTCTTCAAAATGGATCCATTTCAAGGGGCCGTTGCCCCCTGTTCACTTGCTGTGTTGTGAGTGCCTAATAAAATGAATTTATTTTGGTTTGCGATGGTGGGGCAAGGGGTGAGTGCCAAGGTCGGTAACATCCATCAGCCGGCGCACAATTAAAGCAGTCTCAACACAAACACCACGTGACAACAAAAAACAATCAAAATGTTGTTAGTTTAGTTTTCATTTAGCAGTTACAGGTGATTTTGGACATAAAAAATGTTACTCCTACAAATTTGTCTTGTTGTTTTCAAATGAAATTTTCTTTGCTAGAAAACTGATGGGAGCAGAATGAGTTTCAGTCACAGAATTCGTAGGGCTCAGTCGTAATTAATTCACAGATGGAGGTGGGAAAAAAACGGCAAAGGTCTAGCAGCGATATCCAAGTATTAAAAATAACTAACTAACTAACTAACAGAAAACTACAAAAAAAATAACTCACCCCCCAAAAAAGATATGTTTTAAATAATAATTTTATAAATGTAATATAAAATGGTGCTATATGGCGTGTTACTGCCTCACCACTTAATTAATAATTAAAACATGTTTGAAGCGGTTCAGAAAATGAATGGATGGATGGATGGACACCACAACAAATACAAATACATTTAAAATTTTGTTTAAAAAATCTCAATAAAATTGTGGTGGGCTTCTGCCCACTGAAGCTATAATTAATTAACAACAATTTATTTATGCAACTTTTCCATGAGCATCATTTTTTTGGGCCAGCGAATCCAAATGCTCTGTATTAAACTAAATTCCTAAAATATTGCACCACCCAGTGGACTACTCTTTAACCACACTGTTCTGTAGAAAAGGAAATATTTTAAACTATCCCTAGGCTGCTTAAAATGACTAGATAGTTATAATGTTCAGGGGCTTACTGCACTGATCTTTATTAAATATAAATGGAGTCTGGTAGGCTAGTGCCTCGCCACTGAACTAATGATTAAAAACAACAAATTTTCCCACATAAAATCTGGTCATTCTAAGTGTTTTCGCCCCTTAAAAGCGTGCGTCCTGCATGCCACGAGCTTTGTCTCCTCTCTCCCACGTCAATTAAACACATTTAATTTAATTTCCTGCCCTTGGAGTGCCCCTCTCTATGCAGCCCTGTGCCATGCCTTTAATTAAATCAGTTCAAGTATGTGTTAAAGGACTTGTACACAGAATAAGTTAACTAGTAAGCTTTTGCTATGTATCTAGACACTCAAAATTCAAATAGCAAAACAGCAACATAAAGCACAAACATATTTATATGTTTACCTTCTGCACTCAGGACATATAAGGTCACCACCAGCAAAAGTAGCACTACTGAGCACCGTAGCATGTCTTCAATCTTCTTCAAAATCCAAAATCCAAACTCTGCAAGCAAAAGAATAAAGGGGGAAAATAAGTGTACAAAATGTCAAAGTTGAAACTCCACTGGTGGCGTGGATCGTACTGAAGGTCTGTGATGGAGGAGGTCCACGCAAACACACGCACTCACCCAACCGCCTGCTTGGCTGCTGCTTTTAAAAGCCTCCCGCTGCCCCCCTCTGCTCATTAACATGCACCACCAGACGGCCAATCACCACGCAGGAGAGACAGGAGGACACTGAGCCCATTTCATGAGAAAACATGAAATGCGTGTGTGGATATGACGAAGAAAACACTCACATAACACTTCATTGGGTACACACTCTATTTATTAGCTAGATACATATAGAGATTATAAACCAATTATTAATAACATATATTGGATATTCAGTGGTGCCTTGAGATACAAATGAACCGACGTACTTTTTTTCCCCCGATGGTTGATTATTTGCTTTGACTTGCGAGCACACATTTGTGATTGTATGACAGCAGTGATCTCAACTCCAGAGGAGGAGCAACTCAAATACTTCAAAACAAGCAGCAGTTTGGCATTGGTGAACAAGTGATTTAAAAAAAAATGTCCAAGTAAGTTTGCTGTCAAACTCTACATAAAAAGCAAAAAAACAAAAAGCATGGCATTAGTGTCGTTAATCTGCCCTATAGGATACCTGCTTATGATCTGGGCTCATTAAATTCTTTCTGAGTTCATCAAGGAATGAGCCTTGGAATTCACCAAAAATGGCAGCTTCAGATTAAAATGGCCGACTTTCTTTTTCATTTTGAAAATGGTGTCAGGGGTTAAATTGTTACCGATTTTACATGGGTTTCGACTGTGAGGAGACATATAATACATAGATTTTCACCAGGCACTTGTAAAAATGTGTGAGGTATACCGTGTGACTACACTAGTTCATTTGAACAATTATCTTTACCAAAATTGTGTAACATTCTCCTTTTGTGTATGAGACTGCCTGGTCATAATGATAGCGTTCATATTGCAGCCATTCTAACAAGAGCATGACAGACCTGTAAGAGATAGCCCTGAGAAGAAGGTCTGACCCCTCCCACCTGGGACCCTCGGACCACAGCCTTCACTGGCCTACCCCATCAGACGTGTGATCAGGAGCATGTGATCACTCAATCCAGCGACCATGAAGTGTCCGCCTGCGCAGTCACCATCGCATTACCTTTGTGTGTGTGTGTGTGTGCACTCGTATGTGATCCCATGTGTGCATGTGTGTGTGTGCGATGCCAGCTGTCGTGTGATCATGTGAACCATGGAGGACATTGCGGCAGAGGGACGGTCTATCTCCAACCTTTTTAATAACAACAAAGAACAAATAAAACATTAATAATACATTGAGAGCAAACGTTTATCCTAAAAGTGCCAGATGTGATCGTTCTTCCACACCAAACTCATCCAAGCACGTCTTTATGGACATTACTTGCGAGTTCAACTTCTGACCAAAACAAAGAGCTACTGGTCTATAAATCACTGAATGGTTTGGGTCCTGAATATATTCAAGAAATGCTGATTGCATACAAACCCAGCAGGGCTCTGAGATCTACAGACTTGTGCCAACTCGTGGAACCCAGAGTTTGTAAAGTAAACATGGTGAAGCTGCATTTAGCTGCTATGCTGCACACGGTAAATGCTTTTAAATCCAGGTTAAAAACGTTTCATTTCTTTTATTTTTTTACATGCCTTTGATTAAGGTCTTTTAAACATGTTTAAATCATGTTCCCCCCCCCCCTCTAAAAAAAACCTTAAATGTATTTAAAGTTTGCTGTGTAATGTTTAAACATTGTCAACGTATGTTCTTTTAGTACATTTTGAAACCTACTGTTGTTTTCTCTTATTTGCTTTTGAATGTTGTTAACTACAACGTCTGTTGATGCTTATAGGTGTTGTCTTTCCTTATGTAAAGCACATTGAGCCTTGTGTATGAAATGTGCTATACAAATAAACTTGCCTTGCCTTATTTAGTGCACTGAGAGCAGAAAAGGGCCTTCCTCTAAAGGGAAAGGCCAATGTGAAATTTAACTCATGTTAAACATGCCTACCAAATTTCTCATTGCTCTGTGAAACTTGTTATAAAAATAGTGTTCTTAAAATGGCTACTTTAAACAATAATGGCATACTTCAAGTGACTTTTCAAGCATAGTTTTGTTAAGAGTTTTTTCTGCTCATGGTAGACATGACTATCAAACTCGATGTTGCTATGAGAAATTGGGTTGGACACATTTGTATGGCCGCTGAAAAAGGCAAAAATGTCCCCAGAATGGCTGCTTCAAAGAAAAATGGCGGATTTCTTGTGTCTTTTTCTTCAGACTTTTGTGTAGGTCGACTCATGATAGACATGCAAATTTCATGGTTTTTATTTTTATTATTATTATAATTTTTTTTAGATTTCTTGGTTCTACTCATGATAGACAAACCAAATTTCACATTATTAAGTAAATCTGCCTTGGGGGGTTGAATTCATGCAAAAAACAAAAACAAAACACACACATTTTAAGGGGGCACTACAAATACAACTGTTGAGGTTCTACTAAAATTGTCATAATGTCTAAGATATGTACCGCTCATGTACTGTAATTTACTGTCTGTAACTCAACTCTGGCTCTAATAAACACATCAACTAATACCTCTCTGACATTATAGATTTAAGATGCAGGCATAACAAAGGAACAAAAAAAGTCGCAATTTCATGAGGGCAAAAAATTTCCCTTGCTTTCCAAAAAAACGAAGATTCCGAGAAAGGCCTCTAACTGATGATAACACAAGTCTTTATCTCGTGATCTTGAGTGTCAAAAGGCGTACTGAAGTGGCTGAGGCAAAAGCTTGTTACTAAAAGTCCGTAATTGTCTGATCAAAGCCTTTTGGGGGCCTGCAGCGCTAGTGAAATTTCACACACAAAAAGTCCCTTTGAAGAAAGAATTAGCGGCCCCTGCGAATCGGATCGTGGACATAGAAAGCAACCCGACCACGTCTCTGCACGCTTACATAAGTTTTTGGACTGCTTGTTTACACCACTGGTCCCAGTGTGGTGAAGCTGCACTCTGTCCTGCAGACTTTTACTGGCTCAGGCTGGAGTCAAACCTCCAGTGGCGTGCGTTCCACATTTTAAACTGTTCAGTTTGAAGGATTTGTTTGTGTTGCGAATGTGATAGAGTAAAAAGTACTCACTGAAAAATTAAACAAGGAATTTCTAGTTCTCATCAATTGTCATGTCGACTTGGGAATGTAGAATGAACTACAGAAAATGAACTAGTGGCTCTAATAGTAATAGAAAGTAATGGCGGAAGAGAGCAGGAAATACATTTTTCATAATCACACCTACAAAGCTACTGTATATAGGATCACGACCATCGGTTTAGTGACTTTAGGGCTATTTCAGACGATATATTTATCCACTTTCCGGTTTGTGGTGGTGCTTTGGAGACTTTTAGAGACTCAGGAAAAATAAATTTAGAATCTTCAATTAACTTACATGCATGTTTCGACAATGTGAGAGGAAACTGGAGTACCTGGAGAAAACCCATAGAGGCACGGGGAGAATGCGCCAAGTCCACACAGGAAGGCTAGAGCCTTGATTTGGACCCATGACTTCAGAAATGTTGTGAAATGTTCAGAGTAAATGTTTAGTAGGGTATGATCTTTTTATATTGTAGATTGGAACGTTTTCCTTGCCTCGTGTTCTTTCAGCTGTCATACATTCACAAAAACAGTTAAATATCCATTTATTTATTTTTATCATAATCAAATGTTTATTGTCAAACTCCCGTTGGAATTGACATATGTGTTTGCAGCAATGCGAGGCAATGAAAAGAGGTATGCAAAAAGCTAAGTGTGTGAAAGTGGCTCAGGTGTTCATTGGGAAGTGGGCGGTTGTAAAAGCCCGGGGCAATATTGTAATTACACCTTCAAGTGTCACGATGTTTGTTACTAAGCATTTTTTGTTGCTTTAATACAGAGCCAGTGAGAGCAAACAATCTGAACTGTTTGAGCATTTATAGGACACTAATTACCATTCAAAACTTCCCTGTATTTATTTTAATGATCTATCACCATAATAAAATGATCATATTTCATTCGTGACAGCTACCATGCACCTGGGAACTCAAAGCAAAAGAAAAGGAAAGCAGTGGAAAGAACGCTTGAATGCATTAGTGGGTCAAAGCAGATGATAAACATGACAAGTCAAACCACATAAAGGATGTGCTAACATGTCTGAGAGGTAACGTGGAAGGAGAAGTAAAGAGTAAACATGCACTATTGTGAGAGAGATTCCATCTAAAAGTGCAAACACAATCTGTGTGTATGCATGACAAAGTGTCCTCAACTTAGTATTAGCACGGCCAGATACATCAGATACATCCATGTTCAATAATGGCAGATAAATTGATGAGGCGAGGTTAACCCATTCACTCCCAGCCATTTTCACTGAAGCAACCCCCTTCGCTGTTTTACTGGATTTTGACTGATTTTGCCAGGCCCACAGGATATTGTGTTCTATTGCTATAAAAACATGGAACCTACCAAAAAGAAAGGTTAGAGTCTCTTCTTTCATCATGAAAAAAACACACATGTATACATCTTATCGGTTTCCGTTTTGCAGCAATTAGCATTAAAATATAGCTAAGTTTCATCATTATTCACAATTCAGTTGAAAACTGTGGGGAAAACGGCTTGTTGCATCAATGCCCTGGTTGATCTCTTATACTCTGCTGCCACCTGCTGGCCGTTTTTGTAATAACTGCCATTGCTTCAACCGTTCTCTTCAGTTCAGAGGCTGCATCAAAGCCTTCAGTATGCTCTAGCATAAAAAAAACCCACACAAAAAATGTATAAATACGTCTTTGGCACTCTGGTAATATTTCAAATATATCATATTTAAATGTTTTTGGGAGCAAATGAGTTAAAGGAGAAGTCAACCTTAAATATTTCTTGATAATAATATGTTATATGATACTTCACTAGTCTAAACATGACATTCTCATTAATATTACATTACATTACAATATGAGTTATGCAGAAAAATCCAGCCGTTTTTATCCTTCTCAGGGGGCGGCTATTTTGCCACTTGCTGTCCACTTAAGATGACATCACAGTTGCTCAGGGCTCAGGCAATGACCAATCACAGCTCACCTGTTTTCTGAAGATGAGCTGTAGTTGGTCGTTACCTGAGCAGCTGCGATGTCATTTTCACTCGACAGCAAGTAGCAAAATGGTTGCCTTCTGATATTGATAAAAAAAGGCAGGATTTTGCTGCAGGCAAAGGCAATATTACATAAAATATCGTATTCAGACTAGTGGAGCTGCATAGAACATATTATTGTTAAAAAAAAAAAAAGAAAAAAAATATGTTATTATGTCAGCCACATTGACGTTGTGACGTCACAGTGGCAATTACTTTAATACTGTGATGTTACAGAATCAGAATCAACATTTATTGGCCAAGAACGTAAAAACGCACAAGGAATTTGTCTTTACAGTCACAAGAAACACAAAAAATTATGACCACCAGAGGGAGACAGAATGGGAAGCCTGGCAGTTCACTAGTTAGTGTCCCGAGTTTCTTAGACGGGGAGAAAGGGGAAAAAACCCAAGGCCTGGAGGGAAAACAGTGTCAATTCCATTGATGTATTTGTGTTCACAGTGCAGTTCTAATGAAGTTGTAATGCTACAGTTTCACTTGCACCGATGTTGGATGTTACAGTGCCAGTTACATCAATGATGTGATGTAAAATTGATGTTTTATTGTCGCTCCATCAACTTTGTGATGTTACAGTGTCTTGCGACTTTGACATGTTCATTACTGCCGCCATCAAAGGGGATACAGATCCTGGATATCAAAGAGCTTTTATGGTGATTTTCATCCTCGTATTTGTTGCACTACTGAACCTACAACCTTCTTAATAGTTAACAAATGACCAGTCTGCACATGTTTACGATGTGGAAACACATTTTTCCCCCCTCGCTTCTTTTGCCAAGACAGACGGAAAGCGTCGGTGAACAGATGCAGATGAGTGATGTGAGCCATTTGTTTCCCCTTTGCACATAAACAAAAAAAGGAATAAAAAAGGCCTTAAACAAAATAGGAGCTGCCCTGACTTGCACCCTGTTGCTCAATCGCCTACATAAGTCAAAAAAGTACAAAAAGGCGTGGTGTTAAGAGATGACATGAATACTCATTTTCATCTCACGACATTAATACAATTAGTTAAATAAATTAGTTAAATATTGTTTGGATACTTCCACATAAACCCCTCCCCCCCCCCCCCAAAAAAAATACACTAAGCAACCCTATAAACCTCACCAAACATATTCATATGTCATGTTGCAGATGATCTTGAATGCACAATGAAAGGATTAGAGATCTGGATTTATGGGATGGATGGACTCCATAAGCCATCCATACACATTACACACAAATAAAGCTTTAGAACACGATGTAGGTCACGTGACTCACCCTGACGGAGGAAAATGTGGAAACGTGACCAGACGCCTGCATTATTCACAGAAGTAAAGGAATAGCAACAATCTGCGAAACGGAAACACGATTAACTTACAAGGGAACAAAATGGGTTTACGTGACAATAATAGTAACATTGTTAGCTCATTATTAAGTCATTTGGTACACCTGCACAATCTCCAGTTGCAGACAAAAAAATTATTTTGTGCTGGTTATTCAGTCAACGCACATTGGGGTATGTACAATACAGTAAATGGCTTAATTGCCACAGTGATGTGATGATGGACCGTCAAAAATGTTGGTCTTAGTAAGTTTCATTGTCATTATTTTACAGTGTAATTCCAATGACAATCTGAAGTAACAGTCAATGGTACAAGTGTCGCCATATTATTGTTGTAATGTTACGAGGTTGGTGTTGTGTGTTTACAGCGTCAAGTTAATACTAGTATGTTACTTGTACATTGTTTGATGTTTTTGTGACAGTTTTGTAATGTTAAAGTGTTAGTTAGTTATATTCAGACCATCAACTCAATCGTAAAGGGATGCTTGACTCATTGAGCCCTTTTCAGCAACCTGTTTTCTGGATTTTGTCAGTAAATTGAGCCATGGTTGGTCGTTACCCACTTCCTCAGCACAGGTGTCATCTTCAGTTGACAGCAAGTGGAAACATTTCTTTTTAAAGGTCATAATTGTACATAAAAATTATGAAGTTATCACATTAATTATAGACAAATTATTAACTTTTTACTGCTGAAAATGGCTCAATGAGTCAAGTATCCCTTTAAGGGGGCACATGAAAGCTTGGGGGCGGGGGGTTATTATTATTACCCTACAGATAGTACTTTGTTACATATTTTGAATGGTATTTAAAAATATAAACATATTGGTGGTGATGATGGTACAGTCAGTTACATAATTGTTCTAACATTACAGCAGGAAAATTAAGAATTGTCTATCCATTTACATCTTAGCGCATAACCAACTCTGCATCGTTAACATTTGCTTCTGCAGCTGCAGTCGTTTATTATTTATCACTAACTTGTGGCGCTAATTAACCGCGTGTCCTTTGGGTCTATGAGCTAAGCAGCCAAAACGATGTCACCAAGGATCCTTTTGGCACGTGCGTAACACAAATACACAAAAGTCTGGCACGTGAGACCTCCTTTTGTCACCGTCGGCCACAGATAGGCATTTCTTCTCACCTCTCACGCCATCAAGTCATTAACTCAGCACCCCGCCAGTTGTACTGGAAGGCTGACCAAGAGGGACGTAGGAAGCTGAGCGGAACCTAAAGTGGGACAAAGGATTTGATGAGTCATGTGTCATGATGTTGAGGAATGTTAGAATCAGTCAGCAATGAGGCGGGCGGAAGCATGTAGGACCCAATGTGACGTTGAAACAAAGCGGCCTTTTTTCTCCTTATGTACTCGCACTGACGTCCAGACGGGTCTCTCGCCTACGTTGGTGACACACTTAACGATATGACCGACTCGCCTCATTTGCATGAAGATAATCATAGAGTTCATTCAGGGATGGAAGTTGGCATCAACCCACATGACTATGAAATCAAATCCTACACACAATCCCTTTGACTGATGACTGAGATGACGTCACACAGTGGTAGGAAGAACCATGTTGGGCTACTGACAACCTTGTCTCGGAGAATGTCAATGTCCAATTTAGACATTAAAAGAATTTCCAACATATGACTTTTCCATTTCGTGTTTTGTGAACTGTATTGTCAACTCTGGAAAAAGAAGAAAATGGGCCCTGGCATTGGACCTGCATCTCATGACCTTGGTTTAAGTGTACGATCACATGACTTTGGTAGATATATGCAAGTTAGTGGATGTTTCACGCAGGGGTGTTGTCTTTTTATTTTAACCTCGACATCAATGAAATCTCTGAGTTACTGCATGACGTCCTTGGCGACGGGGAAGAATGACGGAGGATTTTACGAGCGTTCTCCAAAACGTGATGCGCAGATACCTCGATGACTATAATCCTCTTAGCGGCGATGATCTGAGGGCTTCATTTTCTGACAGAAGCAAGAAGGAAAAAAACATGCAGAAGCTGTTCGGTGAATGATTGGCCTTTTATTTCATTATGTTTTTACATTATTTACATTGTTTGACACTTGTACACGACAGTCAAGAATGTTAGCACGCTACTTGGCTGTTAAAGTTTTGACCACGGTGACTTAAAACCCTCATTTGAAACCCCAGCTTGAAACACAACCCTGATGATCGTTTGAAACACTCACCCAGGCTTGACATTCAACCTAGGATGGAAACTCTAATGTAAAACCCTAAATCTACATTGAAACCTTTTATGGAAACCATAACTTTGAAAACCTAAATTGAAACTAACTCTGGATTGAAACCCCAATTTTGAAACATGAACTTTGGCTAATTTGGAACCGTAACTCTGGCTTCAAACCTTGGTCAAAACCCAATTCAGGCTCAACTCCAATTTAAAATCTTTACACAGGATAGAAACGCTAATTTAAAACCCTAACCCAAGCTCGAAACTTAGCTTCAAATCTCAAGTTGAAATAGGAGCACACGGTGGAAACAGCAATTCGAAACTGTAACTTTGGCTTCAAATCCTAGTTAAAACTCTAACCTAGAGTTAAACCCTCATGTAAAATCCCAACAGTCTGGAAACACTAACTCAGGCTTTAAACTCTGATTTAAAACACTAACCCAGGCTAGAAAGTGTAGTTTGAAACCCTAAAACTGTCTTGAAACCCTAAACTATTTCAAAACCTTTATTTTTGACATAATGCCTAAACTGTTACCCTGTTTAGAAACCCCGATTTAAAACACTAACTCAGGTCAAATTTGACCCTGTCTTGAACCTCTAAACCAATCTTAATTTGAGTCTTGAAAACCATACGTTTAAAAGCCTAAATCTCAGCCTTGTTTGAAACCTGAAATTGAACTACTCACCCTGCTTAAATCTTTCTTCAGGTATAAAGCAATAAGGCCAAAGTCAAGCTTGAGCGTTTATTGTTTTTTATAACATGTTCTTCCATTTTATAGCATGCTCCATGCCTGTAAAGATTTTACGACGCTGTTGGTGTGCTTAAAAAACAACGTTATTTAGACCATCCTTTAATGAAGCACTTGAAAATAACAAGCCGTTAAAAAAAG
Organism: Leptonotus elevatus; assembly: GCF_054856555.1. Classification (NCBI taxonomy): domain Eukaryota; kingdom Metazoa; phylum Chordata; class Actinopteri; order Syngnathiformes; family Syngnathidae; genus Leptonotus; species Leptonotus elevatus. Next base: position 10,482,362 of record NC_141247.1, read on the forward strand.
AGTTGAAGATTCCTGAACGTGTACCAACACACGGTGACAATTTTCACGCGGTGCCTCACAAGGATTCAAACCACACTGAGCGCAAACACGTCCGGATGCCTCCCTGCGATTAAAGAGCCGACATTTTGCTAATTGTTAGCGCTGGGACTCAACATGTGCGAGACCGTGGGAATGTTTTTTGATTTTGTATGGAAAATGGAATACGTGATATAATGGCAGCAGTTAAGAGATAATAGTTGGGGTGGGACGATAGTAGATTTTGCTAAATGTTTTTTTTTCTCACCATGCTGTATAGTTTACGGTCTGATAATATTTGAAACACAGATTATGAAACTTGAACTCTTGTTTGACTACCTGTGTAAAACCTTTATCCTGGCCTTGAAACACAAATATAAAACTTTTTGATATACAGTATAGGAAGCATTTAAGCTTCTATATATTCATTCATTTTCGTCTTGTGCGTCTGACACGTGAAGTCATGTTGATCCACTCCTCCAACAATCTGTTCACGTACGTCCTCTCTACTCCCGCGGCAAGAGCTCAAACTTTAGAGATGGCCGCACGCTCTGCCACGTCGCTGCTTGCCCACTGCCCTCAGGGCACCCTGGCACGGTTTCATGCCGTCACACTGTTGGCTTGTTTTTTTCTGTCCTCTCCTCGCCTGCTGTGACTTCCTCCATCTTCTTTCTTTGTGGTGAAATTTGAGCATACTCTCAACAATCCTGCTTTGATTGGCCGAAGTGTTGTCTTTCATGCCAAATCCATTAAAACATGCCGTTGTGGACTTTGTGAAAGGAAATGTACTGTATGGTGAAGCAGCATGTGGCTCATTACCCAAGGTTATTTCACAATCTGTTTTAACTGTCAACAAGTAGACGTTAACCATGTTTTAGGTTTCAAAAAGGGTTTCAATGATTGCAAGACCATCTCAGGTTTCAAGATAGGGTTTAAAACCTTGGTTAAGTTTTCAAGACAAGGTTAGTGTTGCTGTTTCAAAATTTGATTTCAAGCCAGGTTAAGGTTTCCAAGTAGATTTTCAAGCTAGAGCTGTGGTTTCAAACTAGAGTTTGGCAGAGTGAAGATTTCAAATTGAGGTTCCATTTTGTTTTAAGACTGGGTCCCCGTTTCAAATTAGGTTTCAAGACAGGGTTAGGGTTTCATGTTTAGGTTAGAAGCCAGGGTTAGTGTTTCAAGTCAGAGCTCCAAATTAAGGTTTTAAGCCAAGGTTAGAGTTTCATGGTTTCTAAATGGGGTTTCAAGTCTGGTTTAAGGGTTCAAATTAGATTGATGAATTGTTTAATAGCTGCGTGCGTCTCAATTGTGCCCATACAATGTGTATAGCAACTGGTTCCTACATGAGAATCAATGAATCCAGCATAGACTTCATGCAAAAAAATAAAACAAAAGAACCCCAACAAGACATCTGCAGTGTCTGTACATTGTTCAGGGACATCCTCACGGTGAAGGTCAGGAGTGAGGAAGAGCAGCTGGCCATCAGCCGTGAAGGGTTTAGTCAGACTCCACACTGGGAAATAAGCAGCAGGGGAGCCAGCCAGTGAAGATTCATGGGAACGAATGAAAAAAACCCCAAACATATCATAAATATATGTATATGCACCGTTGGTCCGGTTGCGCTTCTTGAACCGGCGCCTAGAAACGCTTAACAGCTCGACGGAGTCACGATGGCAAGTGGAGGGAAAACAGATGCAAAAAAGTGTCAGCGTTTGTCCATTCTGGGAGAACAAGCAGAAAAAGAACGTTCCGACCTCAGGACATTCCTTTGGAAATGAAAATGTATGAATTCTCCGTCAGAGAGTGCTCTCGTGAAATAACACCATGTACTACCATGTACAATCATGCATACTACATGATAAGCAATGATGACAATACTCAAAGAACAGATCATCATTATCATTCAAAATAAATGGTCCCAGACACTGAGCTCATTGGTTCTATTGAACCTAATTGGATCCTATTCAAAATTACTGTAAACAAAGTTTAGGGTTTCAATTTAGTGTTTCAGATTAGAGTTTCAACCCTGGGTCGATGTTTCAATAAAAGGGTTCGGATAACAAATTAGGGTTTTAAATCTCAAACCATTTTTTTTTTTAAACCACTTCAAACATAGATTAGGGTTGCACTGGCGTTGGTGTAGGGTTTCAAAACAGGATTAGGGTTTCAAGTGTTGACGGTTTAAACAAAGGTTAAAGTTTGACATCAGTTTTTAAAACATGATGAATTTCAAATTAGGGATTCAAGATAATGGTTTCAAGTCAGGGTTGGGTTTTTGATTTAGGGTTTCAAGTCATAGTTAGAGTTTCAATTAATGTGTTTCAGATTAGAGTTATAATCCTAGGTTTTGAAAAAAGGGCTAAAATTTGAAATTATGGTTTCAAGCCTCAAGCCATTTCTTCAAATCATTTTCAAAATGGATTAGGGTTTCAAAATTAGAGTCAGGTTTTTAATTAGGCTTTCAAGACAGGATTAGGTTTTTACTGCCAGCCCCTTTTATGATGTCAAGTAAGGCCATGAAGCCTAGCTAGTTGTTTAATTTAAGGTTTCAATACAATGTTTTAAATGAGGTTATTAGGATTTCAAGTCATGGTCAGGACAGCAAGTTAGGACTTGAAGTCTGGGTTAGGGATTTCAAGTTTCAACGAAGGGTTAGGTTTCAAGTGAGGCTTTCAAGTAAAGAGTTAATTAATTAATTAATCCCCCCAAAAATATCGTATAATCAAGTATTAACACAGATTAATCACACTATTAATTACAACCGCAGACGATCCTTTAGCTGACAGGGGATGGTTACATTAAAGGTAGCACAGGTTGTGTTTGAGCAATAAACATAACTATATGCATTAAAGTAAAGCATTTAAAAAAAGTTTGTGTATATTTAGAATATTTGTTCATGTCAAAATCTTGGGGTCATATTAATTAAAAAGAGGAGGATGAGCATGTGCAGTGGAACAAAAACTGTTGAAAACGTCCTCATAACATTAAATGTTGAAAGAAGAAGAAGGGCTTTAATAGACAGACTTGTATAGATAAAAATAAACTCAAAGTAAGCAAACTAAATGAATACTTGGTTTTCTCACACATTTGCATCTGCAAATCCGACTGGCTTTTGATTTGTTTCGTGACAGGAAGAGTGTCAAAAAAAAAGGAGATAAAAGCAGTCAGACGAAAAGCCAAAAACATATTGCAACAGTGTCACAAGCAGCGAGACTAAACCCAAGGATTTGTGTCATCATTTGGCTGGAAATCCCCTCGGGAGAGCAACACCAGGATGGATGCTAATGGAATCAAATTATTGCTGCAGCAGTTATGTAATTTCGCATGTCACTTCAAAGCTGCTGCGGCTGATGATGATGATGATGATGATGATGATGATGTGACCAAAGCTGCATCCTGCTGACTGAATGCTACTGCCACTGCATGGTAACGCTAACATGATCTGCGGTGCTTTGCATTGTCCTGCCCACCTGTGTTTGCCTGCCCTTCCTCGTGTGTCTACCAATCAGTGCCCTCAGCCACTCTTGTCTTGCCCATGCGTGTCTCGTTGTGACATTAGTGTGTGTGCGTGTGTATATAGTCTCTTGTCTCCCCTGTGTCTGTGTCGATCCATTGTTGTTTCCTGCTGTCATACTATCGCTTTTTTGTCCTGTCGTTTCCCCCTATATCTTGTCTTGTTTGCCTTTTTTTTGTTGACCTCACCTCTGCCTCCTCGCTCTGCCTCCCTGCACTTGGGTCCAAAACCACCACCTCATCCCACCTAACCTTGACACTGGCAAACTAACACATTCAACTAATCAACTAACAGATCGACTGACTAAACAACTAACCCACTAAAAACAATTTAACCATTTGAATGACTAATTAACAGACTAAACTAATCAACTCATTGACAAAAATAACCACACTACCTGACCAAACAATTTGAGGAACTGACTGGAAAAAAAAAATCAACTAATTGCCTAACTGACTAAACAAGCCTACTAACAAACTAAGCGACTTTACTAATTGTCCACAGTTACGAACTAGCTGTCTAAAATGCCAACCTTCAAATGTACTTGATTTACTAATTACATTGACTAAACCAGGCAACTAATTTGCTAACTAACTAAATTACCTCACTACTTTAGTATTAAACCGACAACAACCTGGTAAACTAATTGACCGCTAATCAATTAATTAAACTAACTGTCAGATGAATGCTTTATGAGGCATACTATATTTGCGTAACAGAACTACAACTACTTCTATAAGGTCAAAAAGGAGGACATATTAAAAAAATTAATAAGTGTTCCCTCGCTATAAAGCGGTTCACTTTTCACGGCCTCGCTGTTTCGCTGATTTTTTTTAGTGCAATTTTGCATGCATGTTTTTTTTTTTTACAGTAATGTGCCTATTTGATACAATTTATGAAGGTTTGAACATTGAGAATGTTCATACAAGAGAGAAATGTAAGAAAATGTAAATGCCTCGATAAGAAAAGTGTATAAATTGTGTGGTGAGGGGTTTTAGAGCCTTAAAGCATTTATAATAAATGTAAAACAAAGCTATAACTACTTCACGGATTTCATTTATTGCGAGTATTTTTTGGAACCTAACCCCAGTGAAAAACGAGGGAACACTGTATATCAGACTGGCGGTGTATTTTCATCAACAATAAAGTTTTGCATGGATTATAGATCATGTTTGTGCACTACTGCGTTCCAGTGTTGAAGGTAAATATGTATGGAGTTATGCACCCGTAGATGCGACATTTGTTTGTTAATTAAAAAAAAAATTTGAAGGTTTATAATAATAAACGTTTAAATGTTTATGCCACAGGTGTAAGCTCTGAATTTTTTTTAGAATGATGTTTCTATCTGCTTCAAGGAGCTGAGATATAAATTATTTTTCAATATTATTGACTTTCCATTAAAACTTTTGGGGGTGACTCCAAAGTCACCCATAGGTGTTTTGCAATGCGCTTTGGGCCTAAATGGGTTAAACCACTAAGCAGTGACATGTTCTGTAAAAGTGCAACGTGCCACAAAACATAACTTATTTTGAAAAACAAGTAACAAGGAAAAAATGCCTTTTACTTTAAGCTTCTGCGTGACGTTCTGACTGTGTTGCCCTGACTGCTCAAGCGTGCAGAAACCGTAAAACCATTGTCGACTGCTTTTAGCCAGGAAATTGTGCTTTTTCGTCCATTTGATATTAAAAGATGTCCATCGTTTTGGCATTCTTGCTAGCGCTGCCTTTTCGCTGCTGTCAAAGAAGGCGGCGAATAAATGACGTATAGTCAGATAGCCACACGTGGAGATTTGTTTACATTTATCGACCCAATGATATATGAGACTTTTAACTAAAGCCCCTTTTGGCCAATACAGACCAGTTGTGACAAACGGGGGTGGGGCTGATGTTGGGTCACATAAAATCAACCACGGCTCATTTTCTTTAAAAGGCGGACAAACCAGCGTCCGGCTTAGGGTTGCGCAGGACGCCGGACACGTCACTGAAAAGTAGGACTGTTCGGCCTAAGTCCGGACGTCTGGCCACCCTAAGCCTAAGGCAATGAGAAGGAATATACAATATGCAATCACACTGAGGAGAATCACGGAGAAGGGCAATCATACATATTCCATGTGTTGAGGAAGCAGATGGTGGCGCCCTGCGGAGAAAAAGCGACAGAGAGAGGGAGTTGTCGTTTCACTTCACATTCTCTCCATCCCTTGGTCATCAAGCACGAGCCCCAGACATGACATGAAAAGAATTAATTGAGATCATGGTCACATATTAGCACGACAAAACCATGGTCACATGATGAGAATGAAAAGTTTGAAAATCAGGTTGGACTCCGGTTAGGATACCCGTTGGAAAAAATGATAAAAAATAGTTCAAGTAAAATTAAATACAGTGGCAGCTTGACCAAATTTGCGACTAAACTTGGAACTTAGTGAGTTGTAGGTGAAATCTACTAAATGGAATAATGGAAAAAAAACATAAAACTACTAACACAACAATGTAAAAATATTAAATTAAAATGTATTGCACAGACAACTTAAAAGTTGTACATAAATGTTTGATAAATGATAAATGTTTGATAAATAATTCTATAGAACTATTAATCAAATATTTACATCACAGTATATTATATTACCAGTAAAAGATTAAAAGAAAATATGCAATAAAATATAATTGTAGCTGCGCTGTTGAGTGGAGTGATATTGGGGCTCAGTAAATGAATCACCATGCCAAATCGGCATTATAAATGAGAATACGTCATATGTTCTCAATTCCCCAAACTTTAGAAATAAAGGTTTAAATTACTATATAAAAAAAAGAGTAAACATTGAAAAGTACAGCATAAGCTTAACATAACAATGTGGCAGGCAACAAAAGGAGGCGTTATATCGACTTTGAGCGGGAAACTTAATAGGAAGTGTCCACCTGTTAACGTCTGACCTGACCAATCCTGGTGGAGAATTGGCCGATGGTTGCTGCGGGCAACCAAGAGGACAGACGTTAATTGGAAAACTAATGAGGTCCATTTGTAGGTGTGTGCGTGTTAGTGTGTCTGCGTGCGTGCATCGTGCGTGTGAGTGTCTTCAAGCTTGTCAGGAACAGTTGCTCACACAACAACAGTACAGTACAGTGAAAATCTCCAAGGTCTAACAGACCCACAGTAGAACTAGACTTCACGTCATAATCGGACGCTGCTAATTTGAAGCCCTAACGCTAACCCTATACAAACCCTCAACTGTACCCACTCTGGTGCGAGGCAGAGAAGCACAGAGTTATCTGAGGGCCATCTGAGAGCCTCCAGCGAGTCTCCACATGAAGCGAGAGATAAAAGTGGGATGTGGAAGAGGCTTGAGAGGGAAGACAGATGTATGGCGAGAGATAGCAGTCACACATGGAGCGTGAGCGTATAGAAGGAAGAGGAGGAGGAGGAGGAAGAGGAAGGACGAGCAAGGTTATGACGCACTGAGGTGGTCGTTAAATAGCTCGTTACAGTCGTGACACGAGATGAAGCAAGTCAACACTGGAATACGGTCCATAGAAGACATCCAGATAATGGTGCACATTAAGGCTGTTACAGTCCACTCACATCGGGGCCAAGTGGTTGAGTGCATGCTGTGTGTAGCATTTTGACAGAAAGAGGAATTAGACCCTATAATCTGACATTCTAGCCGAGGGTTGAAACCTATACTTGAAGCCCCAATTTTTGTTTACATCAAGCTTCAAACTCTAATTTGAAGCTCTATCTTGAAGACCTTAGATGGGATTTATACCCTACTTTTAAACCCTACCTTATATTGAAACCCGGCTTTGAAACCCTAACCCTGGCTTGAAACTCTCACTTGAAACCCTAACATTGGATTGAAACTCCAATTAAACATTTTACCATGGATTGAACCCCCATTTTAAAACCCCAAAATGATTTGTGTTGTGATTTGAAAACCTCACTCCACATGAAACCCTACTTTGTAAACCTAAAATTGGCTTGAAACCCTAAATTGAAACACTAACCCCAAGTCTGGCTTGAAACTCTAATTTGAAATCTGAGCCTTGTTTGAAACAAAACTTGAAACCCTAATATGAAACCCTAATCCTTGTTTGAAATCTAAACCAAAGCTTTTGAACTTAATTTAACACTCCAACCCAGGCTTGAAATGCTAATTTGAAACCTTAACACCTTTTCAAATCCTTAAAATTGGTTTGACGTGAACCCATAATTGAAACGAGAACTTGAAGTGATCCAAGTCGAGAAGTACAGAAGTGTATTGCATTCACTTGAAAAAAAAAATGTTTTTCTGACAAATTTTTGGGGGGGAACTCTGTCTTTTTTTTAAGATTTTTTTTTTAATCTCTTCTATTTTATTGGTAGTCCCCCCCAGTATTTCTTTCAGTTTTTTTAAATATTTTCCCCCTGTTTTTCTGAATCCTTTTTTTCTATTTTTCCGTTTTATAAAATAAATAAAATAAAATAATGTTCTGTTTTTCTGAATATTTTTTTGGTGATTTTAAGAGTATTTTTTCTGCCTGTTTTCTTTTTCTTTTTCTGTCATAAAAAAAGTCTGAAAAACGAAGGGGGGGGGTTGTTTATAAAAACAGAAACAAAAATTTCTTCAAGTGAATGCAATACGGTTCCCTAGAGAAAGAAGCAAAGTAAAAAAAATAAAAATAAAATCCTGACGACATCACGAGGCACAACCTATAATATCCCCGTCCACGTCTTCTCATCTGGCACTGACCATAAATCATCTGGTGACAGACTACAGACACTTGGAAGACATGCCGTGGCTCTCATCAATGACAGCATTAAACTGATAATGAAAGCAGACTCATTACTCGCTCTCTATTGGCTGTTTGACCTCCATAACATCATGCAGATGGCTTTGCGACAAGGTTAATCCCTCCTTCGTTCATTTCATTGGGCTTTTTGGCTTGCTTCAGCCTTGTTTGTCTTCAGAAAAGGATTTGAAATACTTACACTGTTCTAAGCGTGGATAAAAATCATTGGACACTGGAACCACAAATACATCTTTTACTACCCGCATTATCATATCACAACTATTAAAAAATAAAAAACATCAACACTATAGAACAGTGATTCTCAAAGTGTGGTACTAGTACCACGAGTGGAATGCAGGCTCAATCTATTGATGCAGGAACAAAGAAATCACAAGAATTATTGTGTTGCATTATTATTTTCTGGGGGGAAAAAATCTCCATCATTGTCTTATCATTACACATTTTTCTATTTAAAAAAAGTAACTTATTGCAACATTTTGACTAATTTTCTGGAAAATTTACTATTTATGAATTCTTATTGTATTTAGGGTACACTTAGTAATAGTAGACCCAAACATTTGGAGAATCCATGGTATAAGTGACATACAACGCACACATTTGATAGGTTTATGAACCCACATTATTTGCAGGGGATAACTAAAATGGTGTTGGTGCCTAGACTACATATTAGACTTTAGTAGAGTCTTGAATGTACACAATCATGAACCCAGGTTGCAAGCAGGATCACTAACAAACAAAACAGCACATCTCAAACGCAGATAAAAAACAGCAATGGATTAAACCTAAAAACAACAGATGTTCGCAATTGTCCATATGCAAGAAAACACTGTAACACCAGGATAGACTATTGACAATATAAAGAAAAATTAATTTTACTCACCAACTCACAATTTTATGGAGCCCTAAGGTGACATGGAAGGGGAAAAAAACAAATTGCATTCAATCTGCGTTCCCTCGAAAAAATGTTTGCGCTCCTTGGCAATAATTGCAATATAACGCTTTTTTTTTTTTCTCGAGGGGACGCTTTTTTTTTTTAACAAGTTGAAATACTTTCAGGTTAACTTTGGTGTGACCAAAAGCGACGAGGATGGAGCGTTTACAGCAGTAGGAAAGCTTAATTGAATTTTATTCCGAAACGGTAGTGCCGTAGATATCTATGCTATTGTGCCGCCACCTCTCACCCGCGCATTCGAGGCTACAGTATCCAAACTGACCCGGAAGTACATAAACGTGTAAAAATAAATGAATAAAAAGGCGTCCACTCGCAAAAAACTTTATCTCGTATTTATTTGCGAGGGAACGCAAATTATTTCCCCCCCCCCCCCCCCCCCCCCCCCTACCATGTCACCTTAGGGGCTCCGTACAGTTACCGTACTCCAATTTGTATCACCATGGGGGCTAATGCTAGCTCTTCCATCCATTAGCTCAATTTTTTTTAAGCTACTAAATACAGAACTACCACACACTCAATAATTATTATAACTTTAGTTACTGGCTACAAACAGTTTGTCGTTATCACCGCTCTCGTTCTACTTGAAGTAATACAGAACTATTATGAACTATACAAAGCAGTTTAAGTTGTTAGCTACGGATGACAGTAGCTAACTCTGACCAGAGATTTTTTTTGGGATCATCCAATCCAAGGGGAGAGCAATCAAGTGAAGAGTACGATCATTGTTTTTAACATATGCGACATTTACCGGTCAAGATGAGCCAAAGTGCATTCACAGTAATGGCAAAGTTGTCAGATCTTTCTTTTTTGTGATTTCTCTGCCAGGTATATTCAGGACGCTGATATTTCTCTTCGAAGCAAGCAGATCGGGGCTTTATTTTTTTTAGTGGAGGGTATCTTCACTCCCTCACCATGCAATTTTGCCCAAAAACAAAGGAAATACATATCGCTGCCTGCTGCTACAGAAGACAGAAAAAGAGTCGCCTCTGATTGTCAAAAAAAATAAGTTTTTGGACATTGTTCCTGGCAAGCAGGGTAAGAATGAATTTATATTACCTCATAGTTTCAATGTTATGTTGGCATTAATAGTAAGTCAACAAACGCGTGGAAGATTAGCTACCCGAAGCCATCGTTAGCATTTGGCTAAAAACAACAATGGAGAGCATTACCTTAGTGCAGACACTTTTTTGGTCATTTTGGAGGGATTCAACTGGTCGTGTGGTCTTCCACAGTTTGATCCAGCGCAGACATTCTTCGTAGTTGTTTGAGGGTTTAGAGAAGGGAATAAACCGGACAGTGTTCGGTGGACACCTCCTTCCAGTCGATCGGGATAACGGTTACCTCTCTTACACAAGCCGTGACTACAGTGTTTAACCATTTTTGATTTTTTTCTTACTTTTGGATAACCACTCAATGCATCACCGGGAGCTGAATTGCTTTGTTTGTCCGCAGCGAAACACACGTGCAGATGCAGACATGACGTCTTGTGTCTTGATTGGTTTACTGGGGGTCATGCGGTAAGGTCAATTGCTGTAACTTGACTGCTCAATAACGTTTATCATTTTTAAAATGTCTGTGTTTTGCAAGTTAAGATGATAGTTTTATAAGCTAAGAACCACAACTTTGTTCTCTAGTGCCAATGATGAGGTCTTAATGTGTTGGCGTGCATATTCGCGCATGTGTGTGTGTGTGTGTGTGTGTGTTGATGGCGTGTCGGCCTGAGGGGCTGCCAAGACAGCTTGACTGGTGAGAACAGATGGCAGCCGCCAAGTTTGAGCGCACATAGAAAGTCTGCAATGATGAACGTGTGTGTGTGTGTGTGTGTGTGTGTGTGTGTGTGGGGGGGGGGGGGTGTGCGTGCATGTGTGTGTGTGTATACAGACCAACCGGACGTATCATTAGGTACACGTGCACACTCAAATAATATAATATGCGTCTTCCTCACATTTCCTGTTCTGTTATTGACCTCACAGTGAAGCTAAATCATTTGGCACATTGCTCGAGCCAGGTTTAACAGAAGACTATGCATTCAATGCACACACACAGGCATATTACAAACATTAGAAATGGCTTTCAATTTTATGCACAGTATAAGCAGGTAGTACCGTGTACCTAATGTTGAAGCTTTTAAAAGTGCACTATGCAGCATTAGAACATCATTGGCTCATATAGTGCCTGTGAAACGGAAAATTCACCTATGCGTCTGCTGAGCATGGGATTGGTTTAAATTCTGGATCATTTTGTTTTATGATCTAAACTGGTTCCGTTGCACATGGGATGGGGTCGAAACAGGTTCTGGTTGTGAATCATTCACAAAAGGGATCTGTTAGGTCTAATTAGTAACTTAATGTTATGTATCTGCTTCAGGATTGGTCTTGAGTCACAGCACTTAAGGTCTGAAAGAGATCTATATAACTTATGGAGCAGTCTAAACTCTGGTTCTATTCATTTCTTTTGAAGCTGTTGCATATGATACTGGTCAAAACTATGGATCTATTGCATTATGAAACTGTTGCATACGGAATGGGGTCTCAACACAAGATCTAAGTAATTATACTTGTGAATTGGCTTCACACAGGATTAGTCTACTCTAAATTGCGGATTTAATGACTTCCTTAAGGATCTGTTGCACTCGGGGTCAATCAAAATTCTGGATCTTGTTTGGTCAGCAACTTAACTGTAGATCTATTAATTTTGATGAATCTGTTGCTATCTTCTATATTAGCACCTGCAACCATACCCCCCCCCACCACAACCCCACTCCAATGCCGCATGAAAAAAATACAACCAACAACAAAACCTTCAATAATAAATCATATTAGGCATTTGCCAAATCAGTCTCATGGAGCTCGTTCTAACTGGCATGTGTGTACTTGCCATTTGGTACCATCTGTTGGTTCCCATGGCAACCACCACCAGCTATTTTGTATTGACTGCAAAAAGTCAGTCTTAACTGTCTGCTGAGATGTGTGCGAGTGTGTAACAGGAAGGATACAATGCCACTAGCGCCCTCTGCAGAGTGAACGTCGCAAATGCATTTCATGCATGAAGCACAAAATTCAACGTCAGGATTTTCTCTTGCGTTGCTTGTCTTCTTCCTGCTTTAATATGCACACAGTAACATCAAGTTGTATTCATGTGCAAGTGCAACATGTTGAGGCCTCAGTTTGAATCATGAGGATATTAGAAAATACTCAAATAGTCGTTTTAAATGTGATTTGATTTGAAAGGTCTTAAATTTGACTTCAGGATGATAATGTGCTGCTAAATTGTTGAATGGTAAATACAAACTTTTACCATTTACATGGCTGAAATTAAGCAATGGATGCTGAGAAGACAGGAAGTGGAATTGTATGGATGGAAGTTTGTCCACCACCCGCGTGGAGGAACTTCATCCTGGCATGATGAAAGCGCGACGGATGAAAAGAATTACAGCAGCAATCTGGAACATACACTAAGAGTAAGAGAGCTGTTTGAAGGAGAGTGTTGTGGTGGGGAGTATGAAAGGAGGGGAAAGAGGGGGGAGGACAGAGTTGGAGACGAGGGAGGAAGTCTGATGAAGGCAATTTTCCACATCACATTTGGAAAAAAGCAGCAAAGAAAAACACTTTGAAAGACGGATAGAGAGGAGCGAAAGTTACAAGAGGTCAAAGTGATAACAACATTCATTGAAGTACTAAGTACTATTTTTTGTGTCCATTATTGGACATTATTACGTTTTTATTTGTATTTTTATTTTTTATGTTTTGCTTTCAAATACACTTTAAAAAGTTATTTAAAAGTAATGAATTTGATTTTATCTTACATATTTTGGTTTATTTGATCAAATTATGTGTTCCAAATATATTTTTCAACTTTAGAAATGTATTCAATTATTGGCATGATGTAATAATTGTTTTATTACTAAAATAAATGTAACTTGTTTGCCTTTTGAATAATTGACATTAATAAATTAAAAAAAGTGAATTATTACCATTCCTGTAGACTACTTTTAAATGACAACCATTACATTTTGTTTTGTTTAATTATAAAAGAATCATTTTTAAATAAAAACACATTTAAATAAATTCATCATGATTAATCAATATTTGAAATACATGAAATAAGTATACATTATGAAATAAATTGGTTCGCCAAAAATAAAACAAATGATAAAATAAATAAACCGATGATCAATTATTGGCATTTAAAAGTTACAGTACTGACATTTTTTTAACTAATTTAATTAATTACATTTGTATATTCAAATGTATTAATGAATGAAGTTGTGTTTTAAGAAACTGCTTTTTGAGAGGACTCATTGAAATACCTTTTTTTTTTTTAATGGAAAACATATTATATATATATTCTTGAAAACTTAAGTTCAAATTGTTTGTTGTGAAAGGAATTAACCATTTTAAAATAAACATTTACGAAACTTTAAAAAAATGTAAATGAACTTTTATTCATTAAAAATAACTTCATTTTTGTTCATTATTTATAGGAATTAAACGTTTTTAAATGTTTCAATTACAGTTTAAAGATGTAAAGAAAGTACATGTATTTGTTGCATAAAACATTTTCTTTACATTATGTAACAAATGAGTAGTATTACATTATTGGCATTTAATATTGTAAATTGCATTTAAAAAATACATCTTGAAACACTAGAAGATGTACTTAAAAAAAAAAAAAAAACCTTTTTAATTCATAAAAAAAATCATGATTCAACTATTTTATTAATTTAAAAAAATATATTTTTAGCAATTGTATTGTACCTCAAATGCAAGGAAAAGTGGCTCAGACAGAGCACAATAGATGGCAGCAGTGCACCAGAACATTGAAACGGCTCAGCATCACAAATAAACAGGACCGCTAATGAGGCTGACATCTGTCTGTCTGTCTGTCTGTCTCTCTCTCTCTGTCTCTCTCTGTCTGTCTGTCTGTCTCTCTGTCTCTGTCTGTCTCTCTGTCTCTGTCTGTCTGTCTGTCTGTCTCTCTGTCTCTGTCTGTCTGTCTGTCTGTCTCTCTCTCTCTCTCTCTCTCTCTCTCTCTCTCTCTCTCTCTCACTCTCTCTCGCTCTCTTTTGTAGGTGGCAAATCATTGTAAAGAAAAGAAAATGCTAATAATAGCAAGTGATTTTTTTTTGCTAGCACAACTCAATCAATCAATCTCAGCCTGTTGTGACTTTACCACATTCTATTTAGGACTATTGAACATGTTATCACCCACAGAGGTGGAAAAAAAATGGAATCAGTTTATTTTGAGAAGATTATAGACAGTACAGATCTTGTCAGGTTTCAGCATTGGGTTGTAGTAGGAATGAGAACCCAAGTGCAGGGAAGCAGGTGCAGTCATGGAGGGACACGAGAGGTGACGCAGCTCTTGACTACCCCAAAACAATTTAATAACAATATAACAAAAAGGCAAACGAGATACTGGAATACTGAACGAATAATAGTAAAAAATAACCGGGTAAAGAAACACTAAAAACACGTGACATGCCGAGGATCGTAGAAGCAACAATCTGAAACCAGACGTGACAAGGACGGAATCAAAGCAGGTAACTAAGGCCCTATTCACACGGAAGCAAAGCAAAGCCGCTTCGTTCCTCAAACAAATCTCGTACACACAGAAACGTTTCAAGACATGCGTGTGTCCAGAAGAAAATGCTGAGGACGTTTAATGGCTGTAATGTATATGCCAAGTCTGGAGTGGCGCTGTAGCGCAGCCACAGGGAGTTAACGGAACGCATAGAAGAAGAATCAGCGAACCACTGATCTGCATATATTACTGGATAGCTGATAGGCCAAGACTTTTGAAGCCGCGAGGCTAAAATATTACTCCTCCCAAGAAACATTTCTCGGTATACGATCCTATACATTTACAGAATCAAAATTGGACAACATTTGTAACAGTACTTAGTAAATACAGCATGATTTATGATGTTTTAAATTTGGTAAACATAAACAAGAGGACTTCAGAAACATGCCTTAAACACATGTATAAATTATATGCTTGATGATATTTACAGGAAGAAACTTGTACATTAACTGTAATTCAACAAATATCTAATATTGGGGTCTGAGGAACTGAGCGATAAAAGAAAAAGGGGGTCTTCAATGTAGTTTATACAGTGGTCTGCTTGCGAGATGGGAGGAGTAAGATGGCCGCCCTATTGCTTCAACGGCTGGCACAGGCGTGTATGGGCTATCAGCTATCCAGTAATATATACACATCAGTGAGACGAACACAGGAGAAGTGACAATGGCGGGTGATTCAAGTAAAACAACATCAGGCAAATCAAATTAATATTTAATGAAAGATGATAAATATCCTTTACTTATACTAACATGCAGATATACTGGGCCTGGCACCACAGCTACTTCTAACAAATGCGCGGCCATCTTGGAAGTGGGAGTTGCCCCTGTGTTGCACAGACGAATCAGGAAAAGGGGCAAAAGGACTGCTCCCTAGGTGTGAAAATTTGAACTAAACCTTGTATTTCGACCAGTACTCATTTGAACGATACACTATAAACCTTGCTCTATTCATTCCGGCGTTTAAATAAAAAATTTAATTTGGACATTGTAGTTCTCAGTGGCTCATGTACAGGTATACTGCATGTATAGTGGGATGTTGTTAAGGCTGTCTGACTCGGACACAGCAAGGTGATTCATGA
Organism: Leptonotus elevatus; assembly: GCF_054856555.1. NCBI lineage: Eukaryota > Metazoa > Chordata > Actinopteri > Syngnathiformes > Syngnathidae > Leptonotus > Leptonotus elevatus. The sequence goes on from NC_141247.1 coordinate 10,498,285, forward strand.
CTGATAGCTATCTTGATCAATAAGCCCAACATTTTCTCGCTGAATAGAGGCCAGGATGGAACCGACTTGGAACAGATTCAATTTAAAACTCAGCCAGCCCAACTGCTCACTGACAATGAAATCCCTCTCACGGGGGCGCTCACCTCCCGAAATCTTTTTTAACGCCACCCTTGCCTCGCTGCCATTGTGCCAGCAGCCTGGCATCTGATAATGGCGAGGTACCCACTCCAAAATGGTGGGCCTCTGATTTATTGAGCCGGCGTGATATGCCGCTCCTTGGTGCTGACAGAAACAAAGTAGCGGTGCCATACGGAGCGAAGGGGCTCTTCATCTTGCCTGCGGTGAGTCATCTTCTGGCGCTGGAACAGCAAGGAAACTCCGAGCGCGACCACACGCGCGATGATTGTCGGGGAAGATGTCGCCTCCCGTGATCGATATCGTAGCCCAAACACCTTTGTCTTTGGGATTCGATTTAAGATTCATTTAAAAACAAGCAGTAAGGAAGACTTTTGATAATTGTACATTTTTGTCAGTAGGGGGCACCAAATATCTAGGAGTTAGTCATTGAAGAAACCCTGGAAAAGGGCAAATTAAGCAGGTACAAAACAAATGGCAGCTTTCCTGTGTCTTTATGGGCATGGGTTTTTCAGACTTTTTTGTAGGACTACTCAGGATAGACATGCTTACCATATTACATGTTGTTAAGGGAAACTGGCAACGGGGAAAGAACGTTCGCATTTTGGTTGTATGGATAAAATGGTTGCTTGGAAATGAAATGGCAGACTTGCTCTGTCTTTTTGGGAAGGGCTTCTTGGGATTTTTTTGTGGGACTGCTCAAGATAAACATACTGACCAAATATTCTGTTGCTAAAGGACCTAATTTCCAATTTGAATGGTCAAACCAAACTATAGAATGTCCTATTTCAGCTGCTTTGGCAGACTTGCTGTGTCCTTTTCGGGCATGGCTTCTTGAGACTTTTTTTTTGTGGGGCTACACATGATAGATAGACATGCTAAGGGAAACTGACTATGGGGGGCTACATTTCTGAATTCACTCAAATGGCCAAAACAACACTAAATTGCCCACTCCAATCCAAAATGGCAGATTTCCTCTGTCTTTTCGGGCATAGCATTTGAGGCTAGTTTTGTGTGCGTGTGTGTATGTGTATTTACTCATGATACACATGCCTACCAAATTTCACGTTGCTAAGGTAAACTATCTATGTAGGATGAATTTTATAAAATTGCAGCAAGTTTTTTTGGGGCCGAGTCATTAAACTTTACAAAGAATCCACTTCCTTTAAATGTGTAAATTAAATGTCAATCATTGGCAGTTATATTTGTTTACAATTGTTTAATATCTATTATTATTATTTTGTAATAAATTAATAAATTAATAAACAAATAAACAAATAAACAAATAAACAAACAAATAAAAAAATAAACAAAAAAAATAAATAAAAATAAACAAACAAACAAACAAACAAATAAATAAATAAATGTATGTATGTATGTATGTATGTATGTAAATGGCTTACATATATATATATATATATAAAACAAAAATGTTTATGAAATAACTGAATAATAATAATAATTATTATTTATTTAAATTTATAATTTTTAATGGAAAAAATAGTATGTGGTGTTTAAAACATAATACTGATAAAAGTCAAAAGTGAAACTGCAGTGGATCATTAGGAGCATCTTTAAATATAACAAACACGTACGGAGCACTGGCTGCAATCTTATTATTATTATTAGCCACCCATGCTCGCCTCGGGATATAATCACGCAAACGCGCATTGTGAGGTTATTATTTTTGTTAAATCTATGTTGTTTATTTCTACAAATGATGCTTTAGTGATCTGCATGTGCCCTCGGGCACGAGAATATTTTACACGTTATTATCTAACTTCAACTCTCTGTGTTTGTTATAGCCCTCTTTAATATCCGCATGCTAATTAGCCTGCTTTTAATAATGTCTATACAGGCCAATGTGCAGTATATATATTTATACAGTATGTAGCAATGCCTTAAGGAGCTTAAGGCATTGCTACATGATGGATTAGTCTTCAAAGCCACATTGTAATAACTGAATATGGGTATAAGTTAAAACATTTTCAATGTAATGGTTTCCCCTTTGATCTTACCTTGGCTTTTGTCAGTTATCTTTAAAATCATTCAAAATATTCAAATTTGGTAGCAATTTCACAAAATTTCTAGGACGAGTTCACCCTTTGAAGGATCCGTGGACACGGCACTAAAATATTCTCTTTAAACCAAAATGGCTGAATTAATGTGTTTTTTCGGTCATGACCTCTTGAGACTTTTTTGTTTGTCTATACAGTAACTTCTGTAGAGTAAATTTGACTCTATTTAGAGTGGGACCAAATAGACTCAGTTTTAGAGTGATATTTATACTTGGAATAGAGTAAAATAAATAATTGAAAAAAATAATTAAAATGAAATAAAAGTTACGGTTCGAGGAACGAACTCAGGACCTTTAGGTTTGGGAAACTGCCACACTACCACCTGAACTATGTCCCTCCTACTGTTTCCTCAGATCCAAGTGGAGACCAAAAATGATTTTTTTGGTCTCGGACTTGAAGATCCCAGCTGACATGAGCAATATACTAACACAAAGCAGGAGCTGTGTGGCTCAGGGAGTAGATCAGCTGTCTCCCAAGATGAAGGTTGTGAGTTTGTTCCTCAACCCTTGAGTGACTTATTTATTTTTTTCAATTCTTTTTTTTTTACTCTTTTCCAAGTGTAAATATTACTATTTGGTCCCACTCTAAATAGAGTCAAATTTACTCTACATAATTTACTGTGTACTTATGTTAGACAAGCCTACTAAATTTTCAAAGTAAACTGGCTACCACGGGTTTGCAATTATACTGGGGCTGCTACTTGGGGCAATTAATTAATTATTTATGGTGAGTGATTCAATTTCGCTATCATGCTCCAGCAAAACTCAAAGACAACAACTGAAGTTCAAATTTTGTAGTTTGGCCGAAATCTTGGCGGCAGGTTTGTCTTTGATGGAACCCTAAAAATAGCAAATATTATACTAAAATGGCTCACTTTGACCCAACCTAGCAGACTTCTTGTGTTTGTTTGTGTGTGTGTGTGTTGATGTTATCATAATATAGGCTTACATGCCTACCAAATTCCACATTGCTCAATTAACCTGGCTTTGGGGGCTGAGATTTTAAATGTACTCTAAATGGCCAAAACAACAAACATCTTTATCAACCCAAATGGCAGACCACCTGTGTCTTTTTGGGCGTGCCGTCTTTAGAGTTTTTTTGTGGATCTACTTATGATTGACATGCCTACCAAATTTTATGTTGCTAAATGAAAATGGCTCCAGGGGCTGCATTTTTAAAAGATTCCAGTAAAGCATACATTTTCACCAGGATGAACATTTTTTTTTTTTATAAACACACAATACGATAAAATAGCATGTTGGTCTCATTCGTGAACTGTCCAACTGTGACAATCCAATTGACCCCTGAGGCTTAGTGAAACTGCACTGTAGTGGAAAGTCTGTTGTTTACTGAAAGCAACTCAACAAACAGCAGCGTGCATCTTGGCACTGACACCTAATGCCACACTAATGACATTGTTATCGACCGCACCGTTTGCGAATTGTCCCTCTGCATTCATGAGACACCGCCGCCAAGTTGGTGGATTAGATGAAACGAAGTGAGCATAGTCTGCAAGCGTTTAATTCCTGTGAATGGAGGTCCGTCGCGACCGTCCGCTTTGCAGATGAACACAAGCTTTGACAAGTAATGCTGCTTGCATATTTTGTGCTGACTCGTGCAGGGAATTCTGGGTAACAAAGGTGTTCAGTCACAGATGACTTGAGGGTGGCCCCCGCAATGTCTTGAGCTCTGCCAATGCCATTTGCTGTGCCATCTGCCATTTATCTTGCCATCCCCTGACTTGCTACAGACATCATGGCGAATCCCTGAGATGATGATCAAAACTTGTCGCCATGCTCCGCCCACATTAAATGGTGTATGCAAAAAAGTTTAGTGATTTAGTGTCACCAAATTGTGGGAGGGTACCTGCTTCCAATTATTGCTCATTTGGGTGAATTCCTTGGTAGGTGTCCGTCAAAGTAAGAGCCTTGGAATTCATCTAAAGCGGCTACTAAAAAAACAAAATGTCCGACTTCCTTTTCAGTTTTGGGCATAGTTCCTTGTGACTTTTTCATGTGTTGTGTTATGATAGACACACCCTAATGACATCTGAATGAAAGTCTTGCTTTGTTGGATCTGACTGTCGTGTTTGATATGGTTGACCACAGTTGGCTCGTTTACAGCACCTGGTGGGCATAAGTAGTAGTGCTCTAGAGTGTTTTAGGTGGTATTTGGCAGACAGAACTTGTTGCATTAGCCTAGGCTGCTTTGAGTCCGACTCTGCCCTACTTCTTGTCTGGTGTTCCACTGGGTTCAATTTTGAGCCCCCTGCTGTTTTCATTGTATTTGTTGCCCCTGGGTTCCATCTTAAGAAAACATGGTATTTCACTGCTCTGCGGATGACATTCTGATCTATGTCCCACTGAGTAAATAATAAATTAAATCTAATTAAGGCCACTCTTGTCTTCTCTGGGGGAAATCAAGGGCTGGGTGGCAACTTCTTGAATTTCAATGAAAACAGAACTGAAGTTATGGTGTTGTTATGGTTTTTGGTATTAGTGGCCCTTCCATGTTGATCAGTGAAACCACAATTTTGCTTTCACGAACTTTGTCATGGTGAAACCTTGAAATGATCAACCAGCTACTGGCCGACTTTCTTTGGTATTTTGAGTTTGGGTCCTTGAGACTTTTTCTTGAATTTTCCCATGAAGACGTGACCATTGACTTTCATTTTAATTGGTGAGACTAGGCTATTTATTTTATAAAGATGATTGTTTTTTGCCTTTGTTTTTTAAATAAAAACATATAGACCATTTATGTTCTGTGAAACCCAAAACGACACTTTTACATAAAAACTATTATTTATGTTAAGTCAAAAAGGATGTCTTTATTTTAACCTCATAAATTACTGTTAAAAATCCACTCCAATAAAGGATTGGCAAAACCAGGTGTCCTTTTGATGTTAAGCATCTGCTAAAAGTAACTAATAAAGTAACTTGTTGTAATCTAACTTTGTTACTTCTAAAATTAAGTAATCAGTAAAGTAACTGAGTTACTTTTTCAAGGTTACTGTGGCAAGTCTGGTCCTGTTCATGATCACTCAGTTTCATGTTTGTTGGTGGAACTGGTGTTCAGGGATAATTTTTTTCAACATTCCGGGAATCCTTTAAAAAACATTTCAAACAAAAATGGCCAACTTCTTGTCGATTTCCAGGCATGGGTTCTTGAGACTTTTTTGTGCACAAAGTCATGACAGAAACGTACACCCAATTTAATGCTGATCGGTGAAACTGCGACTGGTGGCGGGGGCTGATTTATTTATTTATTTTTGATGACTAGCGCTCCACCGTAACATCATCTGTCTCGCCACCGACAGCAGCGAGATCTCATGCGTAAAATGAAGTGTCACACAAACTTGGAGGAGGAGGAGGAAGACGACTGTTCTCCGGCAGCCATTAATAAGCCTCGACGCAGATAGCAATAATAGTGTGCGCGTGTGCTTCTGTTTTCGCCTTTAATACGCAGAACTCCTTTGGACTCTCTTGAATGGAAACAGCTTTTAACGAGAGGTCTCCCAGAGGCGATTACAAGCTTTCAAGCTGTTTGGCTGTTTTGCGCTACGCCACGTAATAGCGTCATTATTCCCTCTTTTGTACGTAGGTGGAAAAAAGCGCCGACGTCTTTGTACTCGCTCGATGACTGACCTATCCACAAACTAACATCCAGTTTCCAGTGATTTTGTATGCCAACAATGCTACTATATTGATCATTACACTGTACATACTGTACTCATGAATAGACACGGCAAATATGTTGTAGAACAGGGGAACTCCAACCTTATGGGTCCAAATCTGCTTTAATAACCAAAGTAGTTATAAAGTGAGTATTGATACTAGTTTCAATACAAGATGTGTCCAGGCTCATCAACTAACAGGGCTAAAAGCAGATGATCCATGGGCTGCCAGGGTTAGGGTTAGGGTTAGCCCACACAAGAGAGGTTAGCCCACACACACACACACATTGCTTTGTAAGCCTTGGTGTGCTCTCTGAGCAAACATGAGGTTGCGCAGTGTCACCTTGGAGGTGTATTTAAAACAATTAAATAAAAAAAACCCACTATGACTGAGAACCATCTGAACAGCATGGCTTCGCAGTCAGACTTCAAAGGGCTCGCTGGGCGGGCGCAATTCCGCTGACGGAATTTCCACACAATGAAGAGACACGGTGGCCACAGAACACGCAAATATCGGGAACCAACCAATCTGAGGAAAGCTGTTATCCACATCAAATCAAGGAGAACACAGGCACAATTGGAGCAAAGCTTATTTACATATCGGATGTTGAAAAATAAATCAATAAATATATATATATATTAATGAGAAAACGGCTGGCTCAAAAAAACAGGCATTTCTGATCAACAAAAATAGCTTGAAAAAGGGGATCCTGCTCATTTCCAATCCAAATTGTCTTGTGGCATCGGAGCTTTAACGCAAGATACGTCCAGGCTGCTCCAACCCGATGTATAAGAAGGCAAAAAAAGTAGGTGATCTGTGGTTACCATGGCAACAACAAAGATGCTATTCAAGCATTAGAGCCACCAAAATGATTTTAACGTGCTGTTGCTGTAGTGATCAAAGTAGTTACGAGACACGAGATGTGTCCAGGCTTGTCCCCTGATATGAAAGGTGGCTAAAGAGCAGTCGATCTTGGGTTGCCATAGCAACAACACAAATGCAGAAGCATGAAGCCGGTCAAAATGATTTTCAACAGAAATTACCTAATCTGCTTTAATGATCAAAGCAGTAGTAAATTGGTGTTAGCGCTGATGATATCTAAAAATGATATATGTGTCCAGGCTGGTCGACCGACACCTAAAAAGCTTGCCAATTGCAACAGCAGAGCTTTCCATCATAAACATCACATTCACTGCTTTATTTCCCAACTCCAGCTTGCTTGTAATTCACCTGGAAATCATCTGTTAGATGCCACACTGGAGAGTCAGACATTTTCTGGAGAGATTATATCAGGCAAGCCGAGCTGGCAGCTGATTGTCTAACAAGCTGCAGAGGTAGGCCAGCAGGAACCCCCACCCCAAAGAAGGGGGTCTGCACAGGAAAGATAACGCTACAAGGAACACTGAGTTGTGTAAACATCCATCCCTCACTCAATATGGTAAATGGCAGAGACGTCCCGACTCGACCTCTCTTTGATTCCATTCATGCTGTCAACACGGCTTTCTTGATGAGGAGACCGCGGCAGTCGCGCCACCTGGATGGGCCCCCGCTGACATCAGAGGCCCGACCTCCCCCCGCGGTGCCCATCTGTAAACCGCAACACGAGCCACCCGGATGCCCCGGATGCGCTTCAAACAGGCGGATGATTACAGTGGAAACCTGTTTCACAAACGTGACTATTTCCTGGGAGACGGCGCAAAGTAGGTTGGGAGGATGAACGGAGCACGATTCCCTCTCCCGCTGGTCTGCACTTACACTGGACATGCAAAAATTAGCCCTCAGCATGGCTCTAAAGGAAGTGAAAACTGTTAATAGCAGTCTTATTAGAAAGCCTACACATACAGTGGTGCCTAGCGACTTACGAGTTTTTCGAGATTTGAGTCATTGCTAGACTGATTTACCGGTCTGACTGGCCAGCACAGGCTTGATATGAGTGATGTATGGGAGCAATGAACTCATCTCCCTTCATAATAAAGAGCAGTTTTGCGAATGATGAACCATTCTTCAAAAACGAGCCTTCAAACTGATTATTGACACAACCAGTTGACAAAGTAAACATAGAAAAAAGAGAATTACAAGTGAATTTAGAACAACCACGTATTAGCCTTTCGGTCCGCTATCTAATACTAATGCTAAATAGCATATCAATTGCGATGTTATAACTCGTTAAGCAACGGATTAAACACAAACATTACAGCAAGACATGTAGACAGACAATATTACAGAAGTCATAGTCATATATTTTTTATCCTCTGCGAAGAATAACTAATATTAGTGCCATTCTGATGATCTGAAAGGTATTGAGAGGTATGAATGGTACAGTTATACTGCCTCCAGGTGGCCAAGGCAGGTACACCAGAAAGAGCAGCACAATGACTATTCAATTGATGATGTGTGAACCCACCCCCAAATACTTTTAAAAATTAAATTAATTATGCCTTAACTGGGTGTTTGATCAAGTACAATGCCGTTGAGCTATATTATTTTTTCCTCAGAGAAATACAGATTACAAAATGTTTCATGCAATTGTCAATAGATTACAATGAAACTTTCCCTTTTGTGCTTACTGTCATAAGAATGAATTTAGATCACAGGAGATGCAATTTTAAAAATTACATTATTTAGCACTCATATCCAAATGTCAGCAAAGTACTTGACTCAGAAACCAATCTCAGAGATTGGCTCCTAAATCTGCGGGTCACCCTGACACTTGAGTGAGGTCATGATTTTCGAGTTACAACTGAATGGCGGTAATAAGAACGGGGAATGACTATCGCACTCATTTCATCATGTTGTTGAAGAAGAAAGAAAGAAAGAGGCTTTTTAACAAACATGCATCTAATGTACCATTTTTACATCATATTTAAAGGTGCACTGTGCAGTTTAAAAAGGTCATGTTAAAGCTTTTTCTACATCATGCATGCTCCACCAATGCCCAAATGAGTACGAAGAGCCCTGACTGTTTTACTCTGACTGCACTAATCAGCTTTTATCTTCCCTTTATAGAAGAGTGTGCGGACCCTGCACACCCCACAGTTTCTTTGGGGAGGGGAGGGGCGGAGTTTTTCGTACCTCATTTGAAGTCATGTCTTCGTTTGTCAACTGTGGCTGTCGCTTTAAGATCGTGCACGTACTCGCACGCGCACCATGAACGAGCCTGACACAGATGCTGCAGTTACGCTTTGGGCCAGAGGTGGCAGTCCTTTAATGATTATTTATACTCTTATAAATTTAGAATTTCACATATTTACATATTTAATGTCTGTGCACTATTAACACAGCAAAATCACATCATATTCCATGTATGTTTCTTTATTGTAACAAACTGATATAATTTCTAACTCATTCACTGTTATGGACATTTCAGTTTGTCAACTTGGATCTGTTTACGAGTACCACGAACGCACAATTTAAATTCAAGTATGTTTTTTTTCCCAAATTAGGTCTCGAGTAGATGTGTGATATGACATCCCAAATTCTAGAAATAGTTTGTCACCTCCAAACCACGACTCATCTCGGCCCAATTTTAAAAATAACACGACCCACTTTAACTGGCCCGTTTCTCCATTTTCCCCACACTCCTTCATGCTCCAACAATTAGCCCGGCGAACAATCACCAGCAAAAAACCGACGTGCAGCAGTTACCCCTCCCACCATCTCCTTGACTCGAGGTGAGATCGATACTCCGGCCTGCCGTGAACTTCCTCTCCCAAAAGGCTCATTATTTACAGACGCGTTCAGCACGCCGGCTGTTAATGCGCAATTAAGAGGAAAAAAGGGGAGCAGAGCAATATTTAACAACGCAAGCGTTTCAGTCCATTAGGTGGTATTCAGTGGTAGGGGGTTTATGAATTGCTTCCAGGTTTAGGTAGTCGTAATAATTGTAGGTAAGTGCAGGGTGAAAAACACTCTTGCAGCCCCTTTTTTCATGGCGGACCTTCAGAATGAGGTTTTGTTAGTTCTAGACATTTATGGTTGGGTATTGGCATAGCAGGGAAAACTAACATTAAATTTACATATAATATCACCAAGCGCAGGCATGTAAATGCTAAAGAATAGAGGGCCAAGAACTGATCCTTGCGGGACACCACAGGTGACATTACAATACTCAGAGGTCACATTGCCATGGATTACACGGTGTGGTATGAAGTAGAAGCAAAAGGCTTTTGGTATGAAAAGTTTGACTTTTGATAAAACAAATTAGACCATCGGTAGTGAAAGTCTGATGTGTTTTTTTTAATGAAAAGTTTGACATTCAGTCTCCCCAAAAATTCACGTTGCATAAGAAAAGTTTGAAGTTTGTGACAATAATTTGACGATAGAACTAAAAAGTTTGGCATTTTGACATTTGGTAGAACATTTTTTGGTTGTGATAAGAAGTCTGACATTTGGTAATAAATAGGTAAATGGTTAAAAGTGTTTTACATTTATTACTTTTTCATTTCATCACAGAATGCAAATGTTCTTCGTTTCAATAACAACAACAGTAAGAGGGGAAGTTTCCCTTCCCTGGAAAATAGTTGCGGTTGAAGCATCAGGCAGTGAACATTGTCAAATGCTTCAAATCCAACTTCTAAATAAATTGGAAAAATGCGACAAATATAAAAATCCAACTTTCGTTTGGCAAGACTGACTGGGCTTTTTTCTCCTTCTTTTTTTTTTTTTTTTAAAGGCCAAACAAAGTAAGCATGAATAAATGTAGAAAGCCTCAGAGAGTATTCCCATTAAGATGGGTGGAAAATTCCCAGTGCAAAAAGCATGCGGTGTGAAATGGGAAAGCGAGTGTTTCACAGGGGTGGCATTAAGGCAGCGGATGCCTTCCCTGTGCGGGAGGAGTTAAAACACACAGTTTCAGGATAACTGCGGTGGGAACCCGCCACCACCAAACTCAACACGGATCATGTTGCTATGTAGTTAATATTAAACGCAGATCTCGTTTGCTTTGGTGTTTCTCGTGATGGTTAATTCATATGTCGCAACTATTTTCTTTTCTCACCTGACCGACATCTTTCCTCGCTTCTCAGCCGGAGGGGATGCTTCCCATAATCCCTTGTTGCGCTTTCCATTTCATGACATCTTTTTCTGTGGGATTAGCACGGGTGGCCTGAGGGTGGCCAATAAGCGTCTTCCCACAATTCAGCCGCCAGTGAGGTCTCGAGAAGGAAGCAAGAAGAGACCACAAACATCTGGGTGACTTGGTAGAGTCATAGATAGTCACTAAGGCCTTGCAGTAGTAGAGAAGCAGTAACATTTTAGTATTACTTTATGGGTTACTGGAATATTGCACATAAAGTTTGAGGTTTTGTCTGAAAATGTGTGACAATTAGTACAAAAACAAAAAAAATGACATACAAAAAGTGACATTTGGAATAAAAAGTCAGATGTTTGGGATGAAAAGTTTGACGTCCAGCAATAGGAAAAGTTTGACATTTATTCTGAAAAGTCTGATGCTTAGTAAGGAAAGCTTGATGTTTGGTATCAGGAGTTTGAGTTTACTGGATCAACATTTTCCGTACGAAATATCAGATGTTCGGTAGGAAAAGGTTGATGTTCGGTGTGAAAACATTGACGTTTAATACGAAAAGTCTGATGTTTAGTACAGAAAGTTTGATGTTTAGTATGAGAAGTTTGACATTTGATACAAAACGTTTGGCATTGTATGAATGGTTTGACTGGATGTGTGGCACGAAAAATGATATGTTTTGTAAAAACATTTGATTTGAAAACAAAAAGTACATTTGGTAGAAAAAAAGTTTCACATTTTGTATCATAGTGTTGAAAATTGTAGTATTTACAATATTATTAATAAGCTATTAACAACTTCCATATGAAGGCTTTAAAGAGGGTACAGTAATTGTAAAATGGCGTACCAGTTTGGATAGCACTTAACAATCAACCCCATTTGTTGCTTATTTTGGCACAAATCACAATAGCAAATCACGGCAACAGTTTAATTTCAGCTTAATGACATGGCTGCTAAGGGAACGTCTGCCTTACAAGCACACACTAAAAACTCATTAACTTTTTTTCTATGCATGTGTGTCGCTCATTACATTTTCTTTTAGCGCACAAAAGCATGTCCTTATCTGCTGGATGATTAGAAGAGCAACGAGGAGAGAAGTTCCAACACGTGTAAGCCACACAAAGCCCTGCCAGAACGTTCTCCAGAGACACCAGAGAAAAGGAGGCACTGTGTTGAACACGGATAGATTTGCATGTTGACAAGGTCACACAAGTGGTACAATTTGGACTGGGAAATACAAGGTGCAAAATATATTACAACCTGTGCAGGATTTCTGTACCAAACCGATGCTTATTGGAGTGTTTCTTGTGCTCAATTTGGTCGTTTCCATTTTTGGGAAAAATAAATAGAACAATTGTTTAGTACGAAAACTGACATTTGAAATGAAACAAGATTGACATTTTGGTACAAAAACCATTTACATTTTTTTCCTTTTCACAAAAACAAAACATTTACATCAAACCTCCAACTTTTCTAACAAAACATTCAACTTTCTGTATTAAATGTTCATCTTTACGAACAAAACCTCAATTTTTATTAATTTTTTTATACCATAGGTCAAACTTTTTATACCCAATATTACAATTCTTAGACCAAATGTCATTGTTTTCAGACAAGGTTAAGTATTTAAACTTCACCTACAAGTAACTTGTTTCTTATTCCAATTTTTGTACAAAGCGTTGCAATTTAAGCACAGGACCAAACGTTACATACACTTTTTCTACCAAACGTCACACATTTTCATAGCAAATGTTTCACTTTAAATCCCAAAGTTATGTTTTGTACCAAACAGCACACATTTTGTAATTCACAACAAATCCACTGTTTTTAATGCAAAACATCAAAATTAATGTAATGTAACATATTTTACTAAATAATTTAACAGCATGATTTTGTGTCTTTTGATTTTTTTTTTTTTTAGAATACAGATAGACTGAGAAGATTTGGTTTTACAATCCAGATTGTTCCAAATTCACTGTTTTTAATGCAAAACATCAAACTTTCCACACCAAACACAAAACTTTTTTCATACCTAACGTCAAATTGTTGCGTCAAACTTTTTTGTTGTTGTACTAAGCAAACTTCCTAGAAATACAAATACATCAAACTTGAATTACCTTATGACACACTTCTTCATAAAAAATATGCAAAATGCAAAATTTGTCCCCCAAACTTTGAAATCTTCATACTAAACGTCACACTTTTTGTTACACATGTTGACATTTTCATTATCAAACTTCACAATTCGTACCAAACGTCACTTTTTCACAAACGGCAAACATTTTGTACTAAATGTCACATTTTCAAAGTTCAAAGTTCTTGCATACCAAACTTTTCTGTCATAGCAAACCTCAGATTTTTAAAACTGAACATCACAATATTTATATCAAATGTCATCTAAATGTAATATCGACATTTTGAATCAAGCGACACCTTTTTTGTACTAAATATCACACAAATTTTATGCCATATTGTAAGCCTTTTGTACTTAACATAAAAGTTTTTTTGAAGATTTTTGTATCACACTTTTGTACCAAATAACACAGATTTCAACGTAAACATTTTAGAATTTTTGCTTCATACAATACCCAACAGTTTTTATACCAAACATGACCTTTTCCTGATTAAGCGTTAAACTCTTCATACCCTAGATCAAAGGTTTTATACCAACCATCCAACTTTTCCCAATTTTTTTAATACTCATTTTGTACATTTTTGCACCTTATGCACCAAATGTCACATTTTCGTATCAAATTTTACACTTTGTTTTTATATCAAATTCTACATTTTCTGCTTTTTATCCATAAAAAACACCTTTATCATTCTAAAAATCTGATTTTTGATACCAAATCAAATATCAAAGTATTGGTTTTCATCGAAAACATCATATTAAGCGTCACACATTTCGTGCTGTTTGGAGTGTTGTATTGTTTCACATTATCCTATTAGACCACTTGACTTATTTTGCTCATTCTAAAATCTAATTAAATTAATTTCTACACAGTTAATAAATGTTTAGTAGTTTAGACTTTAGAACAAATGATTACAAATGGTGAAATTGTGTCCGTGCTTTGAGTTCTTTCATGTTGATACCATGCAAGGGATGTGAATCGGCGTTTGTTTTTCTTTCAGTCAACATAGCGGGGCCGTGACATGAATGATGAATGTTGCGTACCATCTCATATTGATGTCGGAGGCGAGGCGAGGCGTCGAGTTGAAATGCGCTTCTGCTTCTTGCTCATTAAGCTTATCTGAGCTCTTCTCGGCGGCCTTTAAGATGCCGGCCTTATCTCGGGCACTACGAGTGCTCCTCGCTGCACCGCCGCCTTTTATCGCAGCGTTCACTCGCTAAATCCCATTTTGTCCCTTTTGGATTGCACACAATGTAGCCGTTAAGAATAATAATAAAACACACACGCCGTGTAATGTGATTTCAAAGTTGACATCTTTTATGTGCCACTGATGCTGTTTAATTGCCACTTTTTGTTATTGAGTTGTGACAAAGAGATCTTGAACTACAAACCCTATTGATTATTTTCAACAAAATTTGAACACAATTGATTTTGAATGGATCACTTAATAGGCTTTTTCAATCCCAACATTAACTTAATTCGTAACAAACCTCAAGCTTTACAGACTAAATATTTTTTTTCCACCAGACCTTTTGCTCCATCATTGTACAAACCCATTTTCATACAAAATATAAAGATTTTTGCCACAAATGTGAGCCTTGTCTTTCTAAATGTCAATCATCAGTTATCAAGTATCGTACTCAATTTCAGATAACGTTTTCTTACCAAAATTATCCCCCAAAAATTCTAACCAAATGTCACTTTTTTGCTACTATACGTGACCGTTCTCGTACCAAATTTCACGCATTTTGTAGGATTTTTCTTCTTTCTAATTTCAACCATTTATTTGGAAACATCACGCTTTTCGTACCAAAATCACTTTTAAAAAATATACATTATGGAGTTTTTGTACTGGACATCAAATTATTTGTACCAAAATCACACTTTTATCCAACATCCCTCTCTCCAGGCCCGAACATCATACCTTTTATAATAGACGTGTGGTTTCAGATGTTATACTTTTCACCCCAAATGTCTTTTTTCCCCCTTCTGGTAATACATTTCAGACTAATTATATGATAATATATTTATTTAACATAATATATTTGTACCAAAATATCAAAGAGTTTTGTACCAGTGACACTTTTCATACCAAACATAACGGTATTTCTGTACCAAATGCCACATTTGTTGTATCAAACATGACAGTTTTCACCAACATATATACATTTTGTTTGGTCCCAAATGTTAGACTTCATGTCACCGTTTTTGCACCAATCACAATTCTTTTTTTAGAAAAACAAATTTCTGGACCCCAACAATTTACCAATGTCAAACTTTTGTAACAATCACACATTCTGTAAGAAATTTCAGATTTGTTTTTAAATACCACCTGTCACTAGTGATGGGAAAATGAAGCTTCATGAAGCACTTGTGATATTTTTTGACTCCCCTAGATGGTGCCCTTGGTTTAAATATAAAGGCTAGTGCAAAGGCAACTGATTACATTTCTACTGCATCTTTCAACCAAGAGTGGCATCTAGAGGCGTCAAAAAATATTACAAGTGCTTCATGAAGCTTCATTTTCCCATCACTACCTGTCACCGTTATTTTTTTCCCCGTAAATGTCAAACTTTTTGTCCCACTCATGCATTTCATTACAACTTTTTGCGCCAAACATTTGCTTTGAAAAGTTATGCAGTACACCACTGCAAACCACACTCATAATAATAGAAATATTGTAAATACCTCTCTCCGCATCTCCTCTTTTGAAAGATATGAGATTACGTAGGAGTACCGAATGTTGAGTGTGTATATACTCAACTTGCATGGCCAAGTGGTACACAGTAATTCATCCCCTCCCCTCATTCAAAGCAAAATTGGGGCAGACACAGAGTCAGTCCCCAGAGAGGGAATACATTAGCGGACACCCTTTAGCCAGGCAGAGACTACAGCTACACTTTGCAATCCATCATGACGATAGCAATCTCAGCTCGTCCCCTCACACTGCAAACACGTGCACACGCACACACATACACGCTGAAACACACACACGCCTGCATTTATGCATCAAGTAATGCAGCTGCTGGGAAATACGCAATGACACAATTATTTAAAAGGAGCCGTCGCGTCTCTATTCCATTACCGCTCTACATGAAAGTCTATTAGGAGAAGCTGCACCTTGTTTGCCAGGGATGAACTTTGCCTGAGATAAAGTCATGTTCCTAAAAATGGAGAGGAGATGGTTTGGGATCAAATGGACTGCTGCAGGTGTGAGCCAGTATAAGCCACTGACTCAAAACAAGGACATCAATAAAGGAAATAAAGGAACACATTTAATTGCACTTTAATTGCAAGTGCAGTGATAACACTGATGCACAAGATGTTGGCTCAAGTGCTTGTGGTTTTCAGCAGATACGGGAGTAAGTCACATATGTGTATAAACCTTCAAATTTTAAGAAAGTTCGAAGTCACTATACTGCAAAAAGGACTGTAGAGAATGTAAGAAAAAAACATAGTAAAATAAGAAAATTATTACTTAAAATAAGAAAAATTATCTGCTAACAGAACAAGAAAATTGTATTTAAATTTACCTGTAAGATTTTGAAAAATAAGAAAATAATACTAGGCCCATATCAACCGCTGCGGTCTTAAAAATAGTATTTTCAGACTAAAAGCAAATACATTTTTCAAGCTGTAATAAATAGAACAATTTTCTTAAAATACATGAGATATTATTTTTTACGCGTGGATAACTTAGCCTGAGTGTCAAGCAGGGAGGGAACAGGTCCAATTTTCTTTGTCATGACCGAGCCAGGAATTGAACCCACAACCTTCAAGTCTGAGGGTAGCCACTAGACTACTGAGCTGGTACTGAAAGAAGGAAAAATGAGCTTAGTAAATATAACGAAATGAACCATATTGCACTCGTCTGTTTTCATACTTGTACTTCTTCCTATTTATCTTATTACTAGATTATGCAAAATCTTAAAATAAGAGAACTCACGAAACCCCAGTTCAGGGCCTTTGATGTTGGTTAGTTGTCATCTTAAAATGTGGGAAATGCTTGTTTTAATCCTCACAGTCACAGTACTTAAAATTGGCTGTTAACACTCAATGCCAAGACTGCTTGATCAAATAAGATAAGTAAGTAATAAGTATCTTGCCTGACAATTTCATTTGAAGTAAAAATTTGGTTAAATTTAAGAAATTATATCTTACTTAAGATTTTAGTTTTTGCAGTGTATA
The DNA here is from genome assembly GCF_054856555.1 of Leptonotus elevatus. Classification (NCBI taxonomy): domain Eukaryota; kingdom Metazoa; phylum Chordata; class Actinopteri; order Syngnathiformes; family Syngnathidae; genus Leptonotus; species Leptonotus elevatus. The sequence continues at coordinate 10,515,515 of NC_141247.1, forward strand.
GAAAAAAAAGTCAAGCAAGTTAAAAGTCCCCACTAAATTACGAGCAAGTTAAGTCAAGTCATTACTTGGCTTAAGCAAGTCACAAAACATGTCATACAGTCGCAAACAAAGCGTACACACAAATTCTGACGTTTGGTATTGAACAATGATGTCTGGTATAAGAAATTGTGATGTTGCGTATGCAACACACCAAGAGGCAAGCAGACAAAAATATCTGTAGGCCAATTGCTGCCTGGTTGCGAACACATTAAAAATCCATCTTGATTTGCGCAGTCTGAGAGTGAAGTCGGTGGGGTCAGCGAGGTTAACAAGGCGACTGGCTTTCCTCTCGCTCTTCTTCCTTCCCCCCAGCTTGGTTGTTGTTACAACTGGCATGTGTAGCTGTCTCTTTAAATCTCATTTTCAGTCTCCAGGGTCACCGCTGGAAAGCCGGAGTTCACCCTGAAGCAGAGGGATGAGTGAACGACGCCACCTTTTGTTCACGCTCCTATAGCAGGCGCTGGGAGCATAGTGGGGGAATGTGTAGGATGAAAAGGAGGCAGGTACATAGATCACCTTCATCTCCCCCAGGCTTGTGCACAGCTAAGATGGACATGTCCTCCATAGAAGAAACTGCAGTGTTTGTTTGAAGTAACACACAAGCGAGAAGGTTTTGCTTTGTTTTGTTCTCCCCAGGAGATGTTCAGCCTTGCTGCAAAAACATAAAGTGTGTTAGCTTCCCTGACCACAACGTACACAACACAAATAGATCTTTGAATTGGAATTGAGTTGTTTCAAGTCTAACTCTCAACTTAAACATTCATTTGAAAGCCTAAACCTATATTTAAAATCAGAATTGCGGCTTGAAACAATAACTTGAAATACGAACCCTGGCTTGGAATCCTGCTTTCGATCCTACACCAAAACCAAAAATGGAAAGTTTAACTTGTAATCCTAACACTGAGTTTGAAACCCTAATTCAAAGGTGGTTCGACAGAACATTTTTTAATTTGATGGCCCTGCTACAAAACAAGCAACACATAACATTTTTCATAACTTCGACAAGACAATGTGGATGCATTCGGTTGACGTTGTTAACCCTATTTAGCAGTTAGCAATTAGCATGTTCTCATGTGCCCATGTAAATATCCAAAATTACTAATAATCGAGCGATTGATCTACCGAAAAGACTCATGAGATAAACTAATTAACCTGCTCCGAACACACAAAAACTTGATTAAAAAAAAACGAAAGTTATGTTGACACCATTGAATGCTAGCTTTGATCAATGCAGCGATGGACAGTAATTACGTCATGCACATTGAGAGGTGGGGGAGGGAGGGAGTGGCGACATTTTCTCCAGACATTTACCGCTTTTGTACAATGAACCTCCCAAAATTGATTCATCAACACCACTGAAACTTTAAAGTCACTATGAAATCAGTCTGAGTGGAAACACTGATTGAATGCAACTTCCTCTCCCCTCTAATGTGGAGGCGCCAGGCACTGCGTGACCCGCTTGCTTTTGAATGATTGATGATGCAGCATCAGCAATAAAGAGTAAACTATGTTATGGGCTTTCGGGAGGTAGGGGGATGTGGTTGTCATCGTTCTGAACAGAAAAGTGGCGCCACTATGGCAATCAGGGTCATTGTCATTTCACAGTTTATCTCCATGAATGCTGTGGTTTGATCACACACACAATACTGACTTTTAAAGCATATTTACCCCCCCCCCCCCAAAAAAATATTGCCATTTCCAAATTTAAAAAAGAATAGTAACAACAAAAAAAGACACTTTGCCGTAAACCATGTTGAAACCAAAGTTGAAAACCCAAACAGATACTCTGGCTCGTTTGAAGCCCTGACTTTGAAACGCAGGCTTAAAACCCTACTTTGAAATCCTAACTCTGTTTTAAAAACACTTTGAAGCCCTAATCCTGGTTTGAAACCTTAAATTTAAACCCCTAACTCCTTCTTTAAACTCTTGCAGCGTATAACAATGAAACAGCTGCATTTTCGTACGTGCGTCATGACTTGTCATTTCTTGAGTCAATGTCAAACATGATTTTGTGGTTGTCATGGTTACAGTGAGCGCACGACAGGAAATGGCCTTCCGGATTTATAGTCTGTCTGTTGCAAAAAGCAACAGAGCAGACAAGCAAGCATCATGACGCCGTCATTACCACAAGCATGCAACAAAGTTTTCACAACAGCCATGTTAAAAGCATCCATAATAGTCACTATAAAGTGCCAATAAAAATATAATACATTTGGCACACCACAGAGAACATTGTTGTAATCAAGCCTGCCAAATTTGAATGAACAAAAGAAATTGCCAAGGAGAAACATAGGTATTTCTTACATTTTTTTTTTTTACATTTCTTTAAAAGTATCGGTGACTAGTCAAGAGTTGAGTAGTGGTATCGGTCTAAAAAATAGGCAGTATCGAACATCTCTACTCTAAACCCTAATTTGAAACCCAAGCTTGGAATACAATGAAGCCTAATTTGAAATCTGAACCATTATTTGAAATCCTAATCCAGGTTTAAAAATCCTAATTTGAAATGGTTTGATACACTAACCACAATTTAAACCATAAATTGAAAGATTAATCCTGACTTGAAACCCTATTATGAAACCCTAACTGTCTTTAAACCCTACATTGAGACCACAACACTGGTTTTAAACCCTAACTTCAAACCCTAACCCTGGCGTGAAGTTCTAACAGTTCTTTTCTTCACTACTTGATAGGACACGCCTTCTGATTTTGGGAAAACATTGCTATGCTGAGTCTGCTGTGCTTTTCGGCGGTGTCAACCACTTTTGGACTCATAGAACAATCTGTAGGAGTGTTGTGCTTTAATGACGCCGGCATGGGTTTCATTTCCCCTGTCACACGTACCTTAAAGCGAGGGAACCACAGGTGCCCTTTCATGTAATCCATTTCCTTCTATTTGCATACATGCATAATGCATGACATCATGGCGTTCCCCTGGCCCAGCGTCCGACGAGACACCGGCGCTATTATTAGTATGCTGGACGCCGCCGGCACCGCCGGTCCGTTCATCTCGGCTTAAATTACACAAGACTGAAGGGCCGAGGTGTCCTCTCTCGACACCCGCATCCGTCTGTTTTATTCTAGACGGGCTCGCGGCGGGCGGTGGGCTAATCCCAGTTGATTTGGTGGGCAAAGAGAGAGAGCGAGCGCTGGGATTGATTGTCAATCATAGGCCTGCCAACATTTAGGTCACTGAACGTCTTTTGGTAAACACTGAAAGCGTGGCTGTGTTGAGCGGATACGTCATTTTATTTTCTTGGCCTCTTAGCCAATGAAATGCATCAGAATATAAACGAGAGGGTGACGTGGACCTCGTAGCATGTCTTGGAATTTGATTCAAGCATTCATGGCTGATGCCGATTGGTGAGAGTTATGAAATAAATGACACGATTGCCAGTGCAGGAGGAATTCGAATCAGTGTCACAAGTCGACAGAGACATACTGTTAAGAAATATGTTTGAAGACAATAAGGATGTTGAAAATTTCGACGGCTTTGTAACAGAATGGACGACGAATAATTACCACTCTATTGCCAGAGGTTTTTACAACTGCGCTCTAGTGTTGAAGGTAAATATATCCGCAGACGATGAATTCAAAAATATATATATTGAAGATTTATAATGATAAATTTAGGTTTATGTAAATGCCACAGTGAAATGTTTTTGGAATGATGTTTCTCTCTGCTTCAGGGGCTGAGATATTAATTATTTAGTAGGCATTGACAATATTGTCGAATTTTCAGGAATACCTCAGGTTTTCGGTGGTGATTCTAAAGTAACCTATAGCTTTTAGAGGCATGTTTTGGCAGGCCTTCATGGGTTAAAGCCAAAGTTAAGGTTTCGAGATTAGGGTTTCAAGCCAGGGTTATGGTTTCAGACTACGGTTTTTGGGGACAGAGTTATGGTTTCAAGCTTGGGTTAAGATTTCAAAGTAGAATGTAAAGTCAGGGTTTCTGTTTCAAGCCCAGGTTAGGCTTTCAAACATATGTTAGGGTTTCAAACACTGGTAAGGAGGCAGAGTTAGGCTTTCAAAATTTGTTTGTGAATTTGAATCTATGGTTATGTTTGAGGGCCAGGTTCCACATTAAACTATTCATGTGGCACAAAGGTCCTCCTTTTCCTCTTCACTTCAAGCATCCCTCTGAAAACATTTTCTTGAAAGAAAAACAATTACATTATCGTTAAAGAAATGAAACACAAGAAATGGGGGCGGTACAGTTAAGGCTAGGTTACTAGGAGGTTTAGCAAAGGTAAGGGTTAGGTCAATGTTAGATATAGTATGTGTTTGGGTTAAGATAATGTTAACGTTCAACTCACTAGACACTGCAGTGAAAGGAAAGTAGTACCTGGGAAAAACATTTTTTTAAAAAACAACCCCACCCTTTTCACTGCACATACTTAAAAAAACAGTCCTGCATTGAAGGTGTTGTGGACATGAAAGCATGCAACCATCTGACACACCGCCGGCAGCACCTCACAGTGTTTGTGTGTGCGCTGCTATCTTTAAACACGCCATTGTTGTAAATGCGTCGTGTCCACGCAAGGGTGCACGTAGGCTGTGGTGGCAGCCATTATCCGGAAGCCCGGCCCGCGCAGGCTTGCGGGTCACAGTTGGAGGATTTTTGTGCCGTGCGGACGTAAACGGAGTGACCGGCGGGGATGGCGGCGGCGGCGGTACAGGCAGCCATTAGCCACGCAGATAATTGTAAAGACCGCCGCCACCCTGCACATGCAGCTGGCTGAATGACGTGTGCTATTGCTAAGCAGGACAGCTAACCATTACCTGTAAGGGAATTGGAGCTCCTGCTGATGGGCAAGCAAACTCAATTGGGCAGGAAATGGTTCTTCATACAGGCCCCAATTTAGACCCCCACCGCTCCACTTGATTGTGTCCATAAATGGGCTAAGAATAGCATGTGCCATGATGTTATCACCCCTTGAGTTAGTTGTGAAACTCTTCTTTGGGTGTATCTTTGGGTGTGTCTTATACAGCCCATAAGTGGCCAAGGTATGCCCACCAGAAGGAACAGTACAATGTCCACTGAAATGAAGCAAAACATATTGCAAAAACTGTTTAACACTAGACACTATATGAAGCACTATATTGTGTTATTTTTCTTACTTACACACTACAATATTTTTGTTCTTCATTTTTAAAGGCTCGAAGGGATTAATGGCATTTCTATTAATTTCAGTGGGGACGTGATTTGAGATGCAAGTGCTTTGAGTAATGCGAATGGTCATGGAACAAATTAAACTTGTATCTCGCAGCGTGTGCTAAATCACACATGTGACTTCTGAGTTCTTTATTTTTCCTTCTTGAAAATATTCGTTTTTTCCAGTTACGTTTTGCAAATTATAGATCACAATATTAGGGGATTTTTTTTTTTAATATATTGATTTCTAAATACTAATTTGTAAACTTCAACGGTTTAAATATAAATACTGGCATGAACATACGATACCATCTTGAACAAAGGTTTGCTACACAGAATAGTGTTTTGACCAGGATGCTGTAATTATAAAATATGTACATTCTTATGCAAAATGTGTTTAAGGTCACTCTATTTTTCCTTCTTCTGGCTTTAATATTAATATATTAATATAATTAGGACACTGCATGAAAAAATAACAGTGAAGTCGTCTTGCAAAATTGTCTTATAATGCTGTCTGTGTGTCCGTCTGCTGTAGCAGTCTGCCACTCCCACTCACTCTTCATTTAACATGACAATTTAATGTCAGTAAACAACTAGACACGGCTTTGAAATCACAGATTATTAGTCACGGATCATTAGTACAGAACCTTGTGGGTTTAGCCTTATGTTAGCAAGTGCTTTTAGTGAGTGTCGCCTAAATCGACAAACCCCATCACTCCATTATTTATGCGTCTTTAGGAAATGTTTGGCCAGTAGAAATTTTATATTTTCATTGACATTATAGTGGAACGTTTTGTGGTTAATTTCCCGCCAAACATGATCAGTGAGCGCACAAACATTCCTACCTGTCTGTTTTGAGAGGAGGAAGAGAGTACAATTCCCCCAAGGCCTCACATAATTGCTCCTCAGATTATAAAACACTTAATTAAAAACATATATGTGTATTTATTTTAAATGTATGAATTAGGATAAAAAATGGATTACAGCAACAAGGGCATTTTTTGATGACTTTTTGATGCTTCCATTTTCCCCATTTTCCCCAATTTTGAAGCCTCATCTAATATAATTTGTCAGAGTTGATCAAAACACTTTTCTCTCTTGTGTGTACATTTTAGAAGACATTTATTTTCACTTTAGAGAGACTTTAGGTTCAGAGTGTGTACTTTTGCACCTCTGCTATTTATGCGTTTTCACGCAGTGCCGTGAGTGAGGGTTGTTGCCGGCTGCAGAGGCAGACTGCTGTGCATTGTGGGGGCAGGCGAGCCTGCTAATTGTTGGTCTTTGGCGACTAACTCTAACCGTGGGCTGTCTCAGCGTGGCACGGAGGGAATTGACTGGAATAAATACGGCACATAAGCAGGGTGCGGTATCAAAGTTTGCAGGCTGTTTCATCACACTGCGCTTGCTTGTTTGGATGATTTGCAGGCAAGAAAAAAGACTTTTGTTTTCACATAGATTAAGTGGCTGAAAGTTTAGTGTCAATTTTGTTTGTTTGTTGTTTTTTTGCGTATTCCTGCTGGCAAATTCTGTACTTGAAACTGGTGATGTCAAAACCTTCCACTTGGTAAAGGAGAATACAAGTTTAAGGGTTAAGATCGGGTCATGTTAGCGTTTGGGTTCGGATTATATTTAAGGAATTGATAGTGTTAGTTTAATGGTAAGATAGTGGTTGGGGTTGGAGTTAGGTTGAGCGCAATGTTAGGGTTTGGGTTAAATTTTTTTTACTCAACTTAACAATATCCTATCTTTAAACTTTGACTGCAGAGTCTTGATGTTCTATTAAATTTCTTCAAGCTTTTGTGAGTCCAAATACAGAACTAGCAGGATCTTATCAGGGGACTCAGCTCTCCTCATCCCAACTCAGCTTCAGTCGGACGGGCAGTGTCTTTATCTCTAGGCAGGACTGGACCAGAGGACACTTTCCCCTCCCACTCTAATCGCAGCCTCTGTAGCCTCAGATCATTGTTGGCCATTTGCTGCTTCTGTCCGTTGCATCCTATAAAAGCAACGTTTACTGAAGTCCACACACACTCAGTCCGGGGAAGCTTACTGGCCTTCCATTTGTTAGGGTTTTAGAAATACAGTAGTGCTTTGACTTGTGATTTTTATTCCTTCCATGATCAAACTCATAACTCATAACTGTTTGATTTTATTTTATTTGTTGTTGTTTTTCCTTTGTCTTTTTATGAATTAATATCTGATATATTACTGATATTGATACAGTAGTAAGTAAATGAATATATTTCTATCAGTGTAGAATGATGTGTGTATGTACAATGCATATATGGTTGTATATACTGTAGTGTAAATGCATGTATTTATACATATAATTATTTTTGAATTAGTTTATAATGAAAAAGACATTGGAGTAGGATTAAGTATTTTACTTCTTCCTGCTCCTTTTCAAGTATGTTAATGATATATGTATTGTTTCTTATTTTCCAATCATTCATTCATTCATTATTATTGGTATTGGTATTGTTTTGATTTTGTTAAGTTTACTGTTTTCAATTGTTTTAATGTTCCAAATAAAGATTTCAATCGATCAATCAATCAACTCAAAACTTGAGAGGAATGCAAAACCAATAATGTGATCCAGAATCAAACACCGGCATTAAAAAAAATGACGAAAAGAAAAAAAAGCACCCTATAGTGTTACACTTAAAAAAAACCTTATAATTATATTATTAAATAACATGTATAGAATTAAACACTTTAGTCACAAGGGGGCAGTACAATTTATTTGTACAGTTATAAACAAAGGTCACAAGTGATCTGTATGCTGCAGTGATATTAGTAAATTTTCAAAGAAAATAAAGAATATATATATATATATATATAAATAATATGCCTGTTATATTCTATATAACAATAATACGTTTAATATTGTAATATTCAATCAGACAATAATCAGAGCCGTACAATATAAAATACAATACTACCAGTTTGTGTTCAGTTGTTCACATATCCGTTGCTTAAAGGGTCATAACGATGGTTATAACATCAATGTTTGTTATGCTAGCCGGTCTACGGCATTTTGCATTACACGTTAACATTAAGCCAGCACACTTTTGTATAATGCAAAGTAAAGTTAGTGTCATTGGTCAGTAAGAATCGGGGTAGAGTTAGTCCATAGTCGATAGTGAAGGAACCATAAACAACACATCAAATGTGACACATCTGACAAATCCTGCCAAGGTATGTCAACTACAAATTTCTGGAAGCTTGTTTATTGTTTCCAAGTCCTGGTTATATCCAAGTTCTTGTTAGAGTCTCTGGGTGGGCCCTGAGCACCCCACCTCTGAGACTAATCGGTCAAGGCAAATCTAAGGATCTGGGGCCATGTTAATAAGCAAAGCAATCAGCGAAGCACTGCAGTAGATCAGGACCGAGGCGGCCCCCCCGGCGCTGGAGGGGAACTGGAGGCGAGGAAGACATAGTGTAGGATTATCAAAGAGCGGCGAGGCCTGTGTTTCTAAAGGCGAAGCGGCAGCACATCAAACAGCAACAAGACAAGGGGCAGCGGGGGGCAGGCAGCAGGAGGGTGGAAAGGTGCTGGTAGGTGGTAGGTTTGCTGTGTGAGGGGTCACTGAGGGGAAGAAGGACTCCGAGCAAAGAAGCAAGATGAAGAGAGGAATTGCAGTATGGAATTTTTGAGAATGAAGCGGCGGGAGTTCTTATTAGATGTCGGAAAATGTGGAAAGTCTTTGCATTTGTATCGGGGTGCAGTGTGTATTCGGTTTCAACTTAGAGTTAGGGTTCCAGATTAGTGCAGAGGTTTCAAATGAGGTTTTCAAGCAGGGTTAGTGTTTCGGGTATGGGTGAAGGTTGCAAATGTATATTTTAAATGACGGTTTCCAGCAGTGGTTATGTTCTCTAGTAGGTAAAATTTGTGTTTCAAGCAATAAATGATGGTTTCAAAACAAAATGAGGGTTACAGCTCACTTTTAGGGTTTAAAACACAGGTGTTAAACTCAAGGCCCGGGGGCCAGATCTGGCAAAGACACATCATTTTATGTGGCAAATCATTTGTGCCAACTCCCATAATCCTTCCTAAAATCTGTTCCAAAATTTCAAATTGTGTAAAAAAAAAAAGAGATTTTGCAATAAACAATTGAACAGACTATTATCCTTGACTTCTGATTTAAAAACCAGTAATCTATCAATTTGTGCGTATATGTAATAATGTGATGCCACGATTAAACATTTATTTGATTTCACCATCATGATGGCCCTCTGAGGGATGCCATAAGTAAGTATTGAGTTTGTCAACCCTGGTTTAAAGCACAAGTTAACCTTTCAAATGAGTGTTTTAAACCTGGGTTAGCGTTTCCAATTTAAGGTTTCAAGCCATAATTAAGTTTTCAAGATAGGGTTTCAAATTGGGTCTTAGAAAGGTTTGAAGTTAGGGTTAGAACGTTAGTACCTGGGTTCGATTTTTAGATTAGGTGGTTTCAAGAGTTAGGATTTAAAATGAGGGTTTGTAGCCAAAGTTTGGATTTAAATGTTAAAGTTGATCGTTTTGGGTCCAAAGCAAATGTAAGATTCACAAATCAGTGTTTCAAACCAGGCTTAGGGTTTCAATCGAATACCAGATGCTGAGATGAGAAATTGCATTATGGATAAGCGACTCCACTGACAGCTCTTATTTAGTCGAAGGAAAGTTGCTGATGTTTGGGGGGGGGATTGCTGGTGTGTGAGGGGTGCGCCCAGCGTGCCAAGGAGTGCATGCGTGTTTGTGCATGAGCACAGCAGGACTGCACGTAAGCCAACTTTCTCCCGGGGGGCTGTTGTTTGTTTCCTTGCTGTCACATCCAATATGAGCAAATACTCCAAAGGGATGCAGACAGACACCTCGTTGATGACGCTCAACTTCCGAGGTCACACAGCCTCCGCGGGGGATGTAGAAAGGAAACAAAAACAATGTTTAGATGTTATGCTAAGTAGCTGATTATTCATATGAGTTTTTCGATGTCCACGGCGTTCCGTGCATGGTGATTGATTAAAACGGTGGTGAAATATGGAGGTGAAAAATGGATTTCCATCCATTCGCATGTGAGGTGACAGACGCCCACGCCGTCCTCCGGATGCTGTTTTGGGAATCTCTCCGGGAAACGTTGCTCATGCAAATGAGGACGTTGGGCTAATAGCGTTTTATGACCTGCGATGTTTGCAGAATGACAATCAGCTCCGCTGTTGACTGTGAATGAGGAAGGTTTATTAATGAAAGTAACTAAACATGTCGCTGGGCAGCCAGGGAAGGTTCCAAGCCAGGTTTAGGGTTTTAAAATATGGCTCCAAGGCAGGCTTTGGGATTTCAAGCTGGCATTTGGGTTGGGGCTAACTCCTTTCAAGCAAAGGAGTTTCAAATTCGGGCTTCAAGCGTCTGTCCGGCTATCCCATTTTGCCATCAATTGTCAATCACACAGTTAAAGTTAAGGTTTCAAGCCAATATTAGGGTTAAGCAGCTGATTATTTATTTGAGTTGTTCTGTCGTCTGCTTTCCAAAAAGCTACTGTGTTGGATTAATATAGTGGTGAAACGTGGAGATGAAAAATGGACTTCCATCCATTTGCAGGTGAGGTGACAGACGCCCACGCAGTGATCGGGATGCTGTTTCAGGAATCTCTCCGGGAGACGTTGGGCATACAAATGAGGACGTTGGGCTAATAGCGTTTATGACCCGCTACGTTCGCAGAATAACAATCAGAAAGAAGTTTTATTAATGAAAGCAACATACTGCCCGGTGACGTTTGTCCGAGGCAAATGATGGGTTTACAGGTTATTAGTCCTAATGACCTCAAAATGTTTGTCACAGATTTATATAAGACTTTTAAAGACCTTTTTTTATACACTTATCAGTGGAATTTAAGACCATATCACAACATTCAAACAACAACGACAAACACATCTTGCAGGGGTTTCAAATTAGGCTTTGAAGTCAGAGTTAGGGTTTGTGTAAAGACCACACTTCCATGAGCGTATACAGGCGACAGCTACTTGTTTCTTCTCAGGTTGGAGTTAAACCCAGTAGCTGAGGTCTCAGTCAGATGATATAACAATACAGTATACAAGACAATAAAACGCAACACAATACAATACAATGCAATCCAGTGTGTTCAAAATCCATTCACACCTTGAAACCTTCTTTCTGTTCTGCTGTTCAAAGCGACTTCAAGTCAACAGTAAAGTTAAGTGGGGGCTGCCTGCCTTCATTTCCGACTCTCTTTTCAATTTACTCTTTACCCTTTTAGCATCTTTGTTGTTTTCAGAGATCCGTCCGGCTCACCTTGGGAAATGAAAGGATGTCTCACTCGAGCACTGACAAGACTACACGAGGTAAACGGTGACAAATCTACTCCCTGTCTGTGGGCCCGGCGATGCAGCGTGAAAGCGGCTGATTTATTTATTATTTATCCTCCCTCTCGGCTTCGAATCACATCTGAAGATGAATGAGATGTGCTCGTGCTGCCGACTGGACACATCTAAATGGCAGATGAGGCCAATGCTGGGAGGAGACAGATGTCTTCTCCTTGCTGCCCTGTCGCTTGCACAGCTACACGCACGTGCTTATATCATTGCCAATGCATGTAAATGCGATCATTACCCCTCCCCCCACAAATAAATCATGAACGTCATTACCATCAGAGCAGTTCAGGTTGTTTGTAGGGCCACAGACATGATGCAACTTGCTTGGCAATACCTCGTCTCAAGCCAAACGATCTTTATTTGGATCGTCACAATGTCGTATATACTTTTATATTTTGCTGTTGGCAGACAGCCGATTTTGGTTTACTCTGCTGTCGACAGATATTACAAGTTGGGTTTCTGTTCTTTATTGCCCTACATGAATAAAGTTTAAATAACTAATACATACTCTACTTTACACATTCACATGTCTGAATACTGTCATCAAGACTCAAGCATTATATAGTGTCAATTGAGACATGCTTTAAAAAAAATTCAGCAATTCAGCTGTATAGCTAACTGATGACCAACTCACTGACAAAGCAACTAACTAATCGACTGGCTGACAAACCAGCAAATGTATTAGCTAATTGACTAAACTGAATGACTGATGGATTATATCAGATCAACTGATGGCTGACCGACCAAGTAAATTAATGAGTAACTCACAACTGAACTAACTGACAAACCAGCTAACTGAACAACCGGCTAAATAACTGACAAACTAATTGACCACCTAACAGACTAACCAACTAACTGACTGGCTGACCAACCACCTACCTGAACTGTAACTGAAAAAAAAAAGATCAACTGACTAGGGCTGCGTTCACACTGCAGTATCAGATTTTTTCATGTGAACGCTTATCCGCACGCATCCGATTCATACGTCATCAAAAGCCTGATATGCGCTCTGCGCGGGCGGGAGAGAGTGCTTGGAAGGGAGACTACTGACACGTCTGTGAATAGATACAAAGCTGTTTTGAGTAACAGTGTTTGTCTTGAATTTAATCACATTTGAAACATGAAGCATAAAGTGGACATTTGTGGCGACGGTAGAAATTCAGCCCTCAAGACGGTTCATCACACACGTCAATGACGCGACGTCATCTTCAATGAAATGAAGATATCGAGGAGTCTCCCCTCATTTCCTCAAAATATTTCTACCTCTTCCAACCTCGCTACTCTGGCGTTATGAGATGGAAAAAATGAGCTTAGGGCTGGATATCAATTCAGATTTCCAGAATCGATTCGATTCACATCGATTTTCAATTCAGTTCAGGAATTCACACAATGCCAATTTTAGACAGTCAAAAGTACCAATGCTGCAAATAGTAGAAACGTCTTGCTCTAATTTAGTGCATTAGTAAAAATATGAATATTTACTGTACATTAGGAATTTAATCCAATGCAGTTACATTCAACTGTTTTATTTAACATGGCCTTATCAAAACAATAAATAATAATTTAAACCAATTACAAGCACAGTACAGGCTGTGTAAATGAAGTGACAAAAACACTCGCACTCATGACATTCGCATTGTTGTGACGGTTTTTGTGCAAATGTTCCAGTGGTTGCAAATTAAAAACAAAAACATTTTGGCATTTTGCTTCTGAAGCAATTTCATCTTGAACTCCCTCTTGACACAATAAATAAAAAAAAACAGAAAAAAATGCTCAGTTATTTCTTATGGATATAAAGTGAATCATATGTTTCGGAAAGTGGAACATGTGTTACTTCCCTGTATCTTTTCACTTCTTCCTGTGCCTTGTCAGCAAGAGTTTTGATTAATGCACCATCATCTGGCTTGGAGGCTGGCCCAAGAAAAAACATCAGTGCAGAAGATTTCTTCAAAGTTAATGTGTACGAGAACGATCAGTTCAATTATTTATACTTTTGTGTACATGTCATGTAACTTACAACAGATACCCCTGCCTCCATTTATATATGATATATCAGACACACATACAGAAAGACACATTTACTGTAGTTGTACCTTGAATTTAAGTTGTCATGTACAGCAGTCTTGAGTTCTTTTATCACTGTCGTCGTCTGGTCCAGCAACTGTGCCTGCATAGGTGCAATGACTGATAGAGTAGGTGACCTTTCCTCTGACCAGTGTTGCTACTTTCAGTGGCTGGAGAGCGTTCACCACATCGTCAGCAACTGTTAGGTCAGCTTGTGAAAGTGTGCAGAGATCTTTTTCATTCCTTCGTACTTCCGGTGACAGCAGAGCTGCTGAGATTGCTGGTCGCTGCTCCAAGAAACGATCCAGCATTTCCAATGCGCTATTGCACCGTGTCACGTCACGACGTCAATCACCAATTTATGCGGAGGCAGGCTCAGTAATCTTTTGCTTTTCTTTAAGCTTGTGACTTGCAGCCTTGCTACAATGAAAATATGATGCTGGAGGTGGGGGGTCTGAGGGTTTGGGGGCCTGGGGGCGGCTGGGACTGGGTTGTGGTGGTGTTGGGGATGGATGCGGGGTCTTTGGGTGAGCGGGGGCTGTGGGCCGGTGGGGTGCCTGGCGGGCCTCCCGTGTCCCGTCCTGCTGCGTTGGGTTGGGGGCGCGGACCGTGTTGGGGTGGGGGGCACTCCTGGCTCCTGGGTTTGCTCTCCGGCCGGTGGCCCATGCGGGGCCCGGGGGTTGTCCCTTGGCGCTGCCGTGGCCTGGGGGGAGCTGGGGGATTGTGCTTGCTCTGTCCTGGCCAGGGTCGACGGCTCCCCTCTTTGGTGAAGGTTTTCATGCATGCCAGATCCACCACACCAGCATCTATCGAAATTCAAACACAATCTGCTTCTTCCTCTGGTCGTTGAAATCGGTGGAGGCTGGTGTCTGTGGATCTCACTCTGCTTCATCTATCCTTCTTTCCTTTCCTCAGTCTCTCCTTTGGTCTCTTGAGGTCGCCCTAATTTGTTGGAATTTAGATGTTTCTGGGGTTGGTGAAAGACTCTGGTTGGTAACCCGGCGGGTAGTAGGTAATGTCTGGTCGGTGCTGGATTTCACTTTCCTTTCTTTTCTTTGATCCTTCCTCGGTTCTCCTGACAACCTCCCGACTCTAGCTGGATTCTGAAGTATTTGGTTTAGGTGAACGGTATGTAATTTTTAATAGGTTTTAGGTGAACTAATTAGTACACACATGCACACACACTTACACACGCACACACGCACATACTCACGCACGTACAAAATAAAAATAAAAAATAAATAAAAAAGAGAACAATGATGATGACATGTCGAATCGGTAAAATTACCGAATGAACAATACTGAGCTCTCAAAAAATAAAAAAAATAAAAAAAGAAAAGAAAAGAAAAATGGTCACAGAAGCCATCATTTTCAACCTCAGAGTATCAGAGTATAACTGTATGTCCTTGCAGGTAGGTGTATGTGGCGATCGCATCTGTTATTTTCTGTTGTGCGATCAATATTGCGCTCTGGGTGGTGATGCCGTCGCCTGCCCTCGGTGTGGCGCGGGCCCGTGGGTGAATGTGTGTGGGGGGGAAAATATCGATAGGCTTACATGGTTTTATGTATCGATACGGGGCTATGAAAGGGTGTATCAATACAGTATTGATATATCGATATTTTAAAACCATGTATGCAGGCAAGACACATGCATCCAACTCCTAACACGTCCGCGAAAGGAGTCCACCAGCCTACCAATCAGTAAATTTGCATATGTCACTGATAAAGGTCGCTTGCCTCATGGGCTTGGCTGGAGGGAAAACGTTGCGGTGAGTCGGGACTTGGGGCCATATTTATTAAGTCGATGTGATGTCGTTTGTTTTGGGAGCACATTACTCGACGTGTACTCTTTGCGCATGTGAGTCACATCACGGGCGCGTTGCGTTCACATTGAAGTTGAAGTTTGTTTTTGTAATGTGAACGGCCTATAAATATTGGGCATCACGGCCTGCGGTGTGAACGTAGCCTTTATGACTGACCAACCAACCAAATAACTGACCGATTAATTAACAATCAAACTGACCCACCGTTAGAACAAACTAACTTAGCCAGGGGTGTCAAACTCATTTTTGTTGTGTGCCACATTGGAGGTTCGATTTCAGAGGGCCGTTAAGACTAGTGTGAAAACCATGTAAATGTTTCATCGCCATGACAAGCAAATCAACTAATAAACTAACGGGCTGACTGACCGGCTGACCAACTAACCGAACAAAAACAATAACTGACTAAAAACTGACCGACAGTTATAAATTTACCGAGCATATGACAAACAAACTAACAGACTGACCGTTTGACTGACCAACTAAGAAACTAACTTGACTGACCGATCAAATAACTAACCAACTAAGAGACCGACCAACTAACTGACTGGCTGACTGAATTACCAACACACATGCAGGCACACGTACGTCAGACCGGAGACAATTTCCACAGTGTCAGCACGTAGTATCCACCTGCGGGAAGGCTCCACTCTCTCCTGTGAAGCCTCCTCCTTGCATATACCTTGTTAGCCAGGAAACTGGCACGTTGTGCAAACCCCGCGACGACCTGACAACCACATCTCCACCGCCTCAGAGTTGCCAACGAATCACCTCGAGCGCCTACTGTCTACTCGCATACCCAATACACATGCTGACAAATTCCAGGAGCAGTGTGTGGCATACTTCCTCCGGAGACCTGCAGAGGGCACTGCTGCATTTTCCCCCAAAGCGGCACGCACAGGAAGAGTGCATGCCCTCGTATTTAGTTGCAGGCAGTCTGCTGAGGAGGACTTTGGTCAAAGGTTTTTGGACACAATGTTGTGATCACACACTTGCCAAAGTCCTTAGGGAAAAAATTTGTCAGCACAGGAGGAGCCTTGGCAGAAAGTGAGGAGAAGAAGGAGAGGAAGAAGAAGATCCTCAAATTGAAATGCCAAAAACTTGTCGAGGCTGAGCTGAGCTACTTTAAACAATACTGGCTCCACCCATTGTGAAAACAGTAACAGTAGTAGTAGAAATGTTGGTAATGGCAATGGTAATAGTAGTAGTGATAGTTTCAGTGGTTGTACAAAGCCCAATTCCAATGAAGTTGGAATGTTGTGTAAAACGTAATTGAAAACTACATTCAATGATTTGCTAATTATTTCTCAAACAATTGAATATTCAATTGAATACACTACAAAGACAAGATATTTAATGTTATTTTTGCCAAATATTCTCACATTTTTGTGACGGCTGTGTGGGTTAGATGTGGACTTAAAAGCGACGAGGAAGACAGGTGTGGGAATAGAAGTAGGATTTAATGACACGAAAGAGTTGAGTGAGGGTTGAGTCTGGGAGGGGTTCAAGGCAGGCAGCGAGCAGGTGAGTTCTTGGCAGGGTTTGAGGGGGCTGGGACAGGGGCTTGAGAACCAATCTTCCGGATCCACTGGTGCAAGCTAAAAGAACACAAAAATCAAACGAGGACAAGACACTGAAAAAGGAACGTTGCTATGCGCAGTCAAGGTAGCCAAAATACCACTGGTTGCAGCAGGAATCATCTGGCACCTGCATGAAGGTCAGACTGGCTTTTTTCTGGTGCTGATTGCTGATGAGGTGCAGGTGTGAGTGAGTAGGCCTCCGGAAAGCGCCCCGCCCTGACTGAAAAAAAAAGTTAACAACAGCACAGGACTTGGAAAAGGAACTGGGCCCGCCAAAATAAAGGCTGCTGTGCAAGGCCACCACAATTTTGAATTTGATTATATAGTTATAGTTTTAGTGGCCATAGTTTAGTAGTAATTCGAGTGGTATTCTTCACTACTAGATTATATTCATTATTCATTTTGTATCACGTTTATTCATTACTTTCGCTATTCCAACTTCAAGGTTCACCTTTTATACAGACACGGTCCAATTTGGAGTCTCATAGGGTCACATACTGTTATACTGAAGTACCCTGAAGGACTATTTGGTCTATTGATGGCTATTGCATAAACTGCACTTACATAATGCAGCCTTGGCATTGCACCCATGGACACATTGAATGTGTATAGAAGCTGTGTTTTGAGAAAACGCTAGTTTTTTCCCCCACTTTTTATTTTTTACTTTGCATCTTGAATAAAGACAAAATCAGAAATTTCACAATAATGACAGTGGAGGTTAGGTGGCCACTTCCATAAGGTTAAAAAGGAGGACATATTTAAAAAAAAATATTAAGTGTTCCCTCGCCATACCGCAGTTCACTTTTTACAGCCTCGCTGTTTCACGGATTTTTTTTTGTGTGTGCAATTTTTTTTTTACAGTAATGTGACTATTTTATAAAATTTATGAAGGTTTGAACATTGAGAATGTTTAAACAAGAGAGAAATGTGAGAAAATGTAAATGCCTCAATGAGAAAAGTATATAAACTGTGTGGTGAGGGGTTTTAGAGCCTTAAAACATTTATAATAAATGTAAAACAAAGCTATAACTACTTTGCGGATTTCATTTATTGCGAGTATTTTTTGGAACCTAACCAACAGGCTGATGGCATCTGGAAGTTGTCCGGCGCCGTGTCGGATGCTTCCTGCTGGGTCCTTTTGTTGTCGATTCATTCTGTTACGATGTGGTGGGATAAGGACCCAGGTGCAGGGAAACTGGGCAAGGAGGCAGAGGTGTGGTTAAAAAAAAGGGATTTAATTAGACAAAAAGAAAAAGGTAAACAAAGATCTGGCAGACAAACAAAACAACAACACCTAAAAAACAAGCCAGGCAAAACGTAGGGGAACTACAGGTCAAAAATCCGGCAGCATGACGGGAGGAAACCATAATGAATGGACACAGACAAAGGGAAGCCAAGAGACTAAGCCAGTTTCAATGTATCCTCACAAGTTTCTTATTGTTTAGGCCGTTCGTCCACACAATGGCGCATTTCGGAGCTTGAAACCGATCACTTTTGAAACCGGGCTCCAGAGTGGAAAGATTTCAAAACGCGCCCTGTACGCGTATCCGTCTGGACACCATATGCAGGATACTCATCCAGTGATGACGTAATGGCCGCAGCTCGATGATGACCCCTTGTCGTAGTTTGATGACGTATGCGACAATTCTCGCGTGACTGCGCGCGAACCTCCAGTCTGTCAACAACAATGGCGGATAGCCGTGTCGTAGTCGTTTTGCGCAGCCTCCTTAGCTTGCTTATGCTTTTGCAGCTAAATATTTTGCTTCTTTATTCCCACGTTCAACAAGCGGTGTTGTACTTGAATCACACGCCATTGTCACTTTTCCTGTATTCGTCTTCTTCATGTTGCTTCGATACATGCAAAGCCATGTTTGTTCTGTAGATTGCAATAAAGTGTTCATCTTCTTTGCTGATTCTTCTTCTTCTACGCTTTCTGTTAACTCCCCGTGACTGCGCTAGAGCGCCACTCCAGACTTGGCATATACATTACAGCCATTAAACGTCCTCAGCGTCTTCGTTTGGACACACGCCAGTCTTGAAATGCTTCTTTGTTTACGAGATTTGTTTGAGGAACGAAGGCGGCTTTGCTTCCATCTGGACGGGGCCTGAATATACACAAGGGCAGAGGGTGCTGATTGGTTGACACATGAGGAAGGGCAGGCAAACACAGGTGGACATGACAATGCTTGACGAGACGAGGGAGGCACACAAGGACATAACAAAGCACAGATCATGACTGAAACTAAGGTAAAAATAAACTCAAACAAAACCCAAAACATGACAGACGGAAATGAAACTAAACAAGACCCAACCAAAACCATGACACACACAGTAGTACATTTGAGGATTTAGTCTAATGTACATATTGTACATTAGAGGTGTATATAACAAAGTATGATTGCCAATAAGGTACATTAGAGGTGCATATCTTAAACTTGGTTGCACCATAGGTACTCTAGTGCTCATAATTCAATCTGATCGCCATATGCTACATTAGCATTAGCCCTTGGCGGCCTTGCAGAGGACGAACTTGGTAGCATCAGCCTTCCCTGACAGCATCCAATAAAAGTCCGCTTCCTCTTTAATTGCCGTCTTTTGCGATTATGTAGATTGTCAACAAAGAGTCTCCCCGAAGAGCAGTCTTCTCCCATCTTCTGGCACATTGATGGTGAACACCCCGCGGAGGTCAAGGCATCACCTTTGTCAGCTGCAATCAATGCCTTTCACCGGAGAAAACCGCAATTACCGCAACATTTAACCCTCGGTCGGCACTTTAATGGCCATTTTTTAGACACATCTATGGTTTGGATTGTGACACGCACTTGAGTAGAGCACAATAGACTTGCACAGTGGCACCATAATAGACCTGACTACTTGTCAGTACTCACTCCTTCATTCTCTTTCTATGCCGACTGAGCACAAGTATAATTCACGGTGGTGCTGTCACTCCGCCGCTAAGAAAACATGAATGCCGACTGACGCACACCGCCGCCCTTGAACTCGGCGCAAAAACCTGCTGGCGGGGGTTGGAGCACGACGTCTCGACTCTTCTCGGTGTGAGAAGCGTGCTAAACACCGAAACCTGCCTGAGAGAGAACGCAGGGATAGTTGAGCAGGCCTGAAAACGCTGACATAATAACATGATATCTCATTTTCAATGCATCTCTACTGTAGCATGTTTACATCATATTTAATGGTCTACAAACATTGATTGTACCATATTTACATATTTAATTTATTTACTTCTAATGTACAATATATAGATCAAATTAAATGTATGTACCTCTAATACGGCATAGTTACATCTAAACAACAAATGTGCCCTATTTAATTCATATTAAATGGTTGTACTGCTAATGTACCATATTTACAGTCGGCCTACAGTACACCATATTTAATGCTTGTTACACCACCACCAGGTTTGCATAATATTTCCTATTTATCTCTATAATGTACCATTAATACAACAATATATCTTATTTACAGTTCATCATACTTAGTCTATACACCTCGAATGTACAATATTAACATCACATTTAATGTATGCACCACTAATGTATCACATTTATATCAAATTAAATATATGTACGCATAATGAGATGATAGGGCACTTTTTTTTATTTATTTACATCATATGTAATGTTTTCTAAATAATACCACACTTATGTAATAAATGCGCAATATTAAAGCTATGTACCATTATTCCATATTTAATGCTCTATTGCCAATACAGTGCATCACATTTGATGCGTGTACTTTTAATATAGCATTCTTACATAATACAGTATTTAGTTCTGTATACTAATAATGTACCAAATTTACACAACAAATGTTCCACAGTCAGACATAAATAAATGACAGTGGGGGGTGGGGCAATACAATTTTTTGGGGGGTGGGGGGCACACTTCTTCAACCTAAATCTAATGTTCTTCAGGTTGAACAGTGGCACTCAAAAGCGGCAGTTCATCATGAAATCTAAAAGACAGACGAAAAACAATAGTGTCAAGTTCTGTGTGCATTTATTCAACTCAAGTTCATTAGCAACAAAGCTCAACGCCATTTCTGTAGACAACTATGTCCGAAGGAATGACTCTGTGGCCCAGCCCCTTTTATCTGATCTGAGCTGTCAGGCTGCGCTTAGTTGTTGTTTGTTGTTGTATTGAAGCCAACGCGACCTTCACAGTTGTTTTCATTCATGTAATCAGTCGGCGTATTTAAGAGGCAGTCCAACCAGCTACCGTTTGTCGGACGATTCACTTGCCAGCCACCAATGCCCAAGCCTAGTCTCGACTGTTTCTTGACCTCAATTCTCGTCTCGCCTTGTACGATGATCTTGCCTTGCCCTTGTAAGTTTTCTAGTATAGTGATGTCTTTTGTGTAAATAAATATTGTAAACTGCTCTGCTGTCCGTGTTTTCTGGGATCCACACCGGAATCGGACAAAATTTCATATCTTGTGGTTTTTGTCATCTCTATTCTTTGGCATGAGACTTTGCATGGTTTTATGGCGTCTGTCAATGACAGCCAAATTTGAAAGGAAGTATAGGACGAACAGATTGGGGCGAGGCCTCTCAAAACAGCTTCCAACCCAGGGCAGGCACAGCTGACTGCCAGGGTGGGCACGGCCCCCCTAATGCCCACCCAGGCCGCCAGGTCCGTCCACAGTATACACATCTAATGTAACATATTACATGTTTTATACACCAATAATGTGTCATTGTTATATATTATTATACCAGATTTAGTATATGTAAACTGTAATACATATTTACATCATCAAACATACCTGTAATGTACCATTTTTAATGTATGGGCCACCAGTATACCACATTTACAAATTTCATGTCTATATATCGCTAATGTTACTGTTATTACACCTTTACTGTTTTGTACACTATTAAGGTACCACAATTACATTATACCTAATGTATGTACCTGAAATATATCATATTTAAATGATTTATATGTTCTCTTAAAATACAATATTCAATGTATGCACTGCTAATGTGCCATATTTACATATTTATGTCTCTATACACCTCTAATGTACCATATTCAAATTTAAATATTTTCACCTTTAATGCTCTATATATGTGTACCTTTAATGTTGCATTCTTATATTGTTTTTAATGCTTATGCACCTTTAACATGCCATACAGTATTTACATCACATGACAATATCTACTTACATGACTCCAATACTCAACACATCCTCCAAAGTACTACAAGCCATTTTTTCTTGCTCAAGATGGCCATGCCAAGCAAATGTGTTCTCTTTTTTTTCTCTCCTTGAGTGAAGCCATAGACGGAAATCTGCAGGCCCAGCTTTTTCTCAGCGCCCACGCGCCTCGGCGTACCGGGTAAATGGTAACGTCAGCGTACCCCTCCACCCTTAACATTACCTCGCCAGTGCAAGGATGAGCAGAGGCGGGTGGGCTAATCCCACTGCGCTCACCTGAGAGAGTCGCCTGTGGGATGGGGCCGCATTGACTAGTTGGAAAAGATAGCTTTGCAGTCACAATGCTGAGATGATTTCAAGTGAATTTGCGGACACAAACCACAAAATAGGCAGAGCGTACATCCAAATTACCTATTTTTAATTTTAATATCATTACCACAAACCAATGAAACAAAGTTTGAATTGTTCATGTTTTTCTAGAAGGGTCATAAAAATAATCAACTGGACGTTGTAATGTGATTGCTCAAGTCTAAAATGCTTTCTTATAACTGGGATGTGGCTCTGTTCAGAATTAACCAATCACATTCAAACTCATGTTGTATGGGAATCAGTGCACATCATTTCATGATATTGCTATGATAAACCCCAAATAAAGTTCTCTCACACACACACACACACACATATGAGGAGGGAAGGTGGTTTCCAAGTGCGCACTTCACTGATCTTTGACCTCCCTAACCAACTTTATGTCATCTGCCCATGGAGGTCTGAGAATGTTTAAACAAGAGAGAAATGTGAGAAAATGTAAATGGATCGATGAGAAAAGTAGATAAACTGTGTGGAGAGGGTTTTTAGAGCCTTACAACATTTATAATACATGTAAAACAAAGCTATAACTACTTCGCAGATTTCATTTATTGCGAGTATTTTTTGGAACCCAACCCCAGCGGAAAACGAGGGAACACTGTATATCAGACTGGCGGTGTATTTTTATCAACAATAAAGTTTTGCTAAATGATAAAAAATATCAATAAAACGTCAAACTTCTTTTTGACAATTTATTTCGTTCACAGTACCATATTTTTAACCCATTAAGGTCGGGAGCGCGTGACAGCGCTTCTATCGTTAAAGCCGGAAGCGCTCCAGCGCTCTTCTCCCTTTAAAGCTGCAAAAGCGGATAAGTCCTTCGGTTTTGTTGGTCTGTTAGCCGATTAAATTCATCAGAATAAGCACGAGAGTGTGGGCCTCGTAGCATGTCCTGGAATTTTATTCAAGCATTTAAGGTTGACGCGAGTTATGAAATAAATGACGCAATTGACGACGGCATGGGAGGAATTCTTATCAGTGTAACCAGCCGACAGTGACATACTGTTAAAAAAGATGTTTGTAGACAATGAGGATGTTGAAAATGTTGACAGCCTTGTAACGGAATGGACAAATCGATCCCATTACAACTGCGCTCCAGTGTTGAAGGTAAATATATATGGAGTTATGTACCCGCAGATGCGACATTTGTTTGTTGATTTAAAAATATATATTCAGTGGAACCTCGGAGTTTGAACGTCTTGCAACTCGTACAATTCGGACTTCAACCAAAATATCGGAGTAAAAAATGCATCGGAGTTTGAACTCATTTTCGGAGTTTGAACACCCAAGCAAAGCAAGCTAAGATGAACATACCTTGAAAACAGGTAGCCGAGTGAAGCCGAGTGAAGTCGAGTGAAGCCGAGTAATGCAGAATGCTCACGTAGCGGTAGTTGAGACGATGCACTGCTCATATCCAGTCAGATCGTAAATACTCACGGAGGTGCTCTATACTCGTGAGTGCATTTAGATTTTTCCACGCCAATTTCCTTCGCCATGGGCCCAAAGAAAGACAACATTGCCAGTGGCAGTAAAGAAAAACATACAGTGCTACAAACCACAGTGGAATAAGGAAGGAGATTATCGCGCCGTTGTAACTATCGTGACTACTTCTGTAAATACTGGCACGAGAACCCCCCTTAGCTGTCCAACAACGAATAGAAATTAAAATAGAAATGTTCTGTTTTGGGAGTTTGGGAACGGATTAATTGCATTTACATTATTTCCTATGGAATTTTTTTTTTCGGAGGTTGAACTTTGAAAAATTTGCAGGAATGAATTATGTTCACACTCCGAGGTACCACTCAATATTGAAGGTTAATAACAATAAACTTATGTTTGTGTGAACGCCACAGGTGTACGCTTTGAAATGTTTTGGAATTATCTGCTTCAGGAACTGAGATATCAATTATTTTTTAATATTGTTGAATTTCCAGGAAAACATCAGCTTTTTGGGTAGTGACTTTTAGGTTTTAGAGGCATGTTTTGCCATGCGCAGACCAGTTGTAACAAACAGGGGTGGGGCTGATGTTGGGTCACATAAAATCAACCACGGCTCATTTTCTTTAAAAAGCGGACAAACCAGCGTACGCCTTAGGGTTGCTCAAGACGCCGGACTCCCTCGCTGCTGATGTCCAATAACATTCTGGGAGTTTGCCGCTACAGGCACGGACACCCTTACAGCCACAGCTCTGGTCGGCTGCCTTCACAATATGGATGCACGCACACTCTGATTGGCGCTTCCTCATAATGGGACGTGCCCTCTCTAATATTTTGACATTGTTAATTATTAGCATGTATAGGCTACAATGACGAGTCCACACAGGCTCTGTAGTTGGCGTGGTTGACTTTTCTCATCTATGAACAACACTATTGATTTATTACATCGTTAAATGCAAACAGTGAGGGACGAGTTTGTTTGTCAAAAATAATTCACACTCATTAAATTTCTATTTTACGTTAAGTCCTTTGAATGTGTCACAATTGCTAACCTGTTTGTTGCTCTCTCAACTCTTGGATTATCACGTTCGGTGATGCGAATTTGTTGCAGACTTATTTAGAAGAGTCTTTTGTCTTGCCCAGAGGGGTTTCACTGTCATTCTACCTGCACTACCAGTGTAATAAAAAATTAATCTATTACTATTGTAAGATCTTTATAGCTTTGAATTATTTTGTCACGTTTTGACCTTTAAATGTCAGAAAATGAATAAAACCAATCTTTGCGCCCTGATACCGACCAACTGAGAATCACGTGATCAGCTGCAATTTCTAATCACGTGATCAGATCAGGACATCCCTACCAAACACTTTTAACTCGTGACTCAGCAATTTTTTTTCTTAGATATGCCACCGTCATGTCACAGCATTTGGGGATAATTAAATTCACCCTTTTCTGGATTAGAAGCCGCCCACATCCAGCTAGGTCTCAAGTGAAATACCGAGGAAGAGCCTTTTAAAAATAAATAAATAAATAAAAGTCACTTAAACAACACAAACAATACCATCAACATTGTTGTGTTCCAATAGTGCGCATGTACATCCACATTTAATGCCATTTTAAGCAACCACAGATTTCCAAGTGATGATGAATCAAACACTTCTTAGACACCACAGTCACAGTTCATGAATACATTCAATTAAAAGGTGCAATAGACTTGTTAAAGACAGAGATTGCACATGCATATCATATCTCTTAAATTTGTGGACGTCTGTACTTAAGTCCACTTTAAACAATCACAATATTATAGAATGCAAAACGAATGGAGGTGATGATCGAGCGCAGTTTTCTAATGTTAAGATTTTGGAGAGGTGAACACTTAATGTCCATAAAATCAAAACTATTGTGGCGATCGTTTCATAGGCTGAAGTGGGCATAAGTGCAGATGCCCACATCCATTTTGGTAAAAATTGACCAAAGTGTGGGAGAGTATGTGCTTGATCACGAGACCAGAATGAGCCAATTATACTTATACTCACCGAAAATAAATGTGTGAGATGCCACCTGGCATGGTTTCTTCGGTTTCCAAAGCTGACCTAGAAAAGAGTTTTTAAGAATGAATGAACGGACCCACATTTTTCTCTTCTTCCAGAAGCCAAAGCCGTTGTTTCTTAAATATTCAGGGACGGTGGCTTCAACAACATTAAGCAGCACTTCCAAACGGAAGATGTATCATTCAACCACACATATCCAGTGAACCCGGTCGCCAGAACTTGAAAGATAAGTGAACTGCAATTTAAAGGAGCACCATTTCAAATTCTAGGGCTCAATTTGGGGCCCAGTACATCCCTGGCATGACCCCTATTGAAATCTATCCAACTAACCTCCGTAGTGACTCCATCTTGAGCTTTGCAACCCATTTGTTTTCCTTTTAAAGCTACAGTAGTGAGAAGAACACAAAGGGCAGCACACCTTCTTTTTCGTCCCACGATGCCATTGCCTGCAGGAAAAATGTGTTTTGGAGGCTTTGGCATTTAAAGCCAACAGGAGGCTGCAGGGAATCCTGTGGGATGATTATTGTTTCAAGAAGTTGGGGGTTGTGGGGGGAAGGTGGGGGGCTGACTTGTTGACTGAAGCATTCCCAGAGGAACTGGTTTTAAGAAAACACTTTTTCTGCCAATCCTTTCCACCAGCGCAGCATCTTGCTAAGAATCAATAGCGAGCAACAACCAAAAAATAACAAATATCTTTGGCACAAGATTTCTTCTTCCTGCCAGTGGAAATGTCTCATTCCTGTTTTCTCATCCCCACAGGTAAAGCCACAAGATGGAGTATGCACGAGCAGATAAGCCATGTTGCACTTTTGACTGTTTTCTGCAAGGGTGCCGAGCTACTGAACCGATAAGTCCACACTCAAATACAATTCCAGTCTCAATGACTTACAAGTTTTCACGTTAATATAGTTGCCCACCAGATGGTGCTACTTTCCCCCCATCCAAAGCATGCATAATTGCATATATTTTAGTTTTTTCAAGACCGCCCTGCTACTGAAATGTGATTACAACTTCCAGTCAATGTCCACAACATGGCACTATTTTCCCCGCATTCAAAGCATGCAGCAAAATGTCTTTTACAAACAATTTTTACACAAAGGCACCTTGCCATTGAAATGATAAAAGCACCATGTATGGGTGAAAAACTATCATTGTTTATTTTATTTATTTATTCATTTTTTTTAAATATGAGTGCCATTGTTGTACTTTGTTTATGTAATTGGATATTGTGCCCAGCAGGGATGTTTTCATCTTGGGCACTGTGGGGGAAAAAGGCTCAGTTCATAGCGTTGAGCTGTGGAGACGCAGAGCTCTCTTACCGTGTCTTACTGTATGTTTATTCGCCGTTTATGTTTACAGAAGTCTTTTTAAAGCATGGATGGAACGTCTTAGTCTTAGATAAATTATGGTCGATGCGTGTAAGCCTTGACTCACAGCAAACTGCACTAACATTAAGAAGAGAACCCTCTTCTGACCAACGAATTGGACATGAAAACAAACTTTCTTCTGATCAACTCAGCGGAATTGAAAATTCTTTGAGGCCCAGTATTTGGAGTACAAACAATGGACTTGAAACAACATTACAAGAGGCACCGCAATGTTGTTGTTGTTGTGTGTGTTTTTTTTGTGGAGCTAACAATGGCTAAAAAGTGGAAAAGCTTTCATCTTTCATCATAAAGACTGAAATTGATATGTTGGAAAATCAACAAGGGGAACTTTATGTTGGAACACAAAAGGAAAACGCATTTAAGGTAAGATAAGTTGACCCAACTAAGAAAAAGAACGAATGCTCGATTTGATGGAGGCAGAGTGTACCTCGTCAAAGTTAAGTTGGCTGTCAAGTTTGAGGAGATCTTGGGAGAGTTTCATCAGCTGAATATCTTCGTTAAAGAGCTGTTCCAACGAATCAGGTCAGATTCAGTCACAAACAAAAGCTCAGAATTTTGGCTTGAACCTAAAGCAAGTTTTTTCAGAGACGCATTTGCATTTCATAAACTATAATCATTAAGTATTTCATAAACTGAATACTTTCCGGATGCACTTAATGTCATTATTGTACTTTATGCAATTGCATATTGTTTGGAGACAGAAGGCTCTCTTTCCATTTCTTACTGTATATTTGATTTTTGTTAGTGATTAAAGCAGTCTTTTTAAAGTATGGATAAAGACTCAAGTGTATTACTAACAACTTGGATAAATTTGCGCAAGACATGAAATATTCAGTCTTCAAATCATGAAATTTGTCCTAATAAAGTTTTTGAATCAACCAAATACTCCCCCCCCCCCGATTCAAAGCATGCAGAGACATTTCACTCCTCTGAAATGACAACTAAGTTCAAACATTTTATTAACAAAGTCAACAATAAAGGTTTCAAATCCGCCAAATATACTTTTTCTTCAGTCAAGTGTAAGTCAACACTTTGTGTTGTCAGTATTAAAAAATCTAATCCCCCAAATATACTCTCTCTACATTCAAAGCATGCAGCAACATGTCATGTCTTATAACAATTTTGTCCACGGTATCTTGCTACTGAAACAGTAAGTTCTCCTTTGAAGCTCGCACTTGACGTTAGAAACAAACTCAATGAAAACAAAATCCCTGAAAACACACTTTTTCTTTATTCAAAGCATGCAGCAACATGTTGCACTTTTACAGTGCATTTCTAGTGAACTAATTTGTTCAAGTCCACACTCTACTGTATAAACAAAAATGGTTAAGGGTTAAAAATTCCTCCTGGAATATACTTAAAAAAATAATAATTCAAAGCATGCAGCTACAAATAGTTCTGTTTAGTTTTCTGCAATCAAATGCAGTGTACCTTTCAATTGACATGACTACTTCTTTGAAATCCACAACCTCAGTTTTGAAAACAAAGTTAACAATAAAGTACTAAAATGCCCCATAATATTATTTTGCTCTTTTCAAAGTGTGCAACATGTAAGACAATTTACTGACATTTCCATCCATCCATCCCTTTTCTTATTCTGCATTGTTATTATCAAAGGGTTCTGCCCACCCCCTCCCCAATATATATATATATATATATATATATATATATTACCAATCAAAGTATGCAGCCGTGTCATGTTTTTATTTTATTTTTATTTTTTTTAATGTTTTTAGGTTGGTGCCTGACATAATAACCAAAATTAAATGAAAACTGTGGATCAATACAAGGCGTGCAGTGGGACCAGTCACCCTGTAAGGATCATAAATCACGTTTTCCCTCATTAGGATATTATTGAAATCTGTTGATCAAACTAACAAATGCATTTTTAATGTACGCCGTAATTAAAAAGTAAAATTCTGTTGGCATAACGTGGTAGAAACTACTTCAACCGTGTACATGACGGAATCCATCCACCCATCAATCCAATTTACAGTCTATCATCCATTTAAGTTCTACACATCAACTGAATCCATCACACATCCGTCAGTGGACAGTCTGCAAACGTGTTTGTGTGTGGATGTCACATGACAGTCACGTGACCTCTCATCCAGCTCAGCTCGCCACTGCGCTCATGCACACCCGAGTGCATGTGCACAGATAAAAGAAAAAGAGTATTTTTGATGGCTGTCAGCTCAGGCGGGCGTGCTGTCATCAGAGATGAAGGGTCATTTTTCTCCATCTCACTCGCCTTTGAGACGGCTCCCCTCCAAAAATAAAATGCACGGGGGCGCCCCGCCAATCTTTCTGCCTGCCTCGCTTACCTCCCATATACATCACTTTTCTAGGGGTTTTTGACAGTCAGTGCACACTTTATACCGTCTTTATATATGCATTGTGAGCCAGCGTGTCATCAAGTGACAAAAAGACTTTTCACCCTGACCATCTCCAAAACTTCTTTGATGTAACCGGAATGGCGCAATTGTATTTCGGCTGTGGAGTAAAACATCACATTGCTACAAGTTTTAATCTATGAGAATAAAAATAACTTGAACTATTATGAAGACAAATGTTGCTATGTTTTGAAAAAAATATATCTTGATTTGATGAGAAATGTTCAAGCAATGTTTTCAGATCTTGCTTTATGAGGAAATGATTGCGTGATAACATATCTTGAAAAATGTGTAAATAAAATGTGCAAAAATGTTACTATTAGGTCATTTTTGAAACCACCTTTTGAGAAGGAAGTCTTACTATTATGAACATTATTGTGCAATGTTTGGCATTAAAGTCTTACTGTAAGAATAAAATAAGAGCAAGGAGCAAGAGGACGTC
This sequence comes from Leptonotus elevatus, assembly GCF_054856555.1. Lineage (NCBI taxonomy): Eukaryota > Metazoa > Chordata > Actinopteri > Syngnathiformes > Syngnathidae > Leptonotus > Leptonotus elevatus. The sequence goes on from NC_141247.1 coordinate 10,545,798, forward strand.
TTGCTCTCTTACATGGCAGCTCCACACTCATCGTATACATACTCACAATCTCTCTTCTGAATGTGTCCAAACCATTGAAGTCTGCACTTTCTAAATTTGTCTCTGAAACCATGGCTGTCCCTCTGATGACCTCAAATCCTATCCATCCTGGTCACTCCAAAAGTAAACCTCAAAATCTTCATTTCTGCCGCCTGCAGCTCCTCTGCTTCCTGTTGTCTCTGAAGTGCCGCTGTCCGTATATCGTCCGTACATCATGGACAAAAATTTTTTACCCTCCGTCCACCAGAGTCTTCTATCATACAGCACTCAGAGACTCTTAAAAAAAGTGACCAGTGTTGGGAACGTTGCTTTGTCAAAGTAATTACTTATAGTTATTCATTGCTTTCTCAAAAAAGTAAGTGGGTTGGTAATTTAACTCATTACCAGGCAAAGTAACTATTTTCACTACATTAAATTTCTTTTATATCAAATAATTAGGATTTTTTTTAATTTTCATATTATTTTATATTTTATATCTATCCATTTTCCAAAACGCTTATTTCTATATTTCTATACTTATCATATTTTTATGTAAGACATTAAATTATGTCCACACTATATAGGGTGTTTTCATTGATTTTTGTGAATATTTATGTCATATAAACGTCTCACCCCATAATGAGAGATATTCTACCACTGACATTACTACAGCAATCATAATAACAATCATTTAAAAAAAATACTTACTGTGGCAGATATGTCACCCTGATATATGTAATTTGTGGGCAGTCCTCTCACAGACGGTTAAGAGAATTACAATATCAATACCCCCCGGCACACCTCACTACTATTCTGCTCCACTCATTTGTCCCGTACTGTTCTAAGATACTATACATAAAGTACAATAACTACTCCGTCATAGGCTTTCTGTATATCTGCAAAGACACAATGCAGCTGCTTCTGACCTCCTCTGCACTTCTCCATCAACAGCATCAAGGCAAATAATGCCTCGGTGGTCCTCTTCCTAACCATGCAACCACACTGTTAGCTTACAAATTTCTGTTCTGAGTCTAGCCTCCATTACTCTTTCCAATAACTTCACAGTGTGGCTCATTGACTTTATTCATCTGTAGTTCCCAAAACACTGCACATCATACTTAGTCTTAAAAATAAGCACCAGCAAACTTTTCCTCACTATGTCAGGATTTATTTTACCTTCTTGAATTCCATTGAACAACTTGGTCGAAAAACTCCCCATCCACCTCTTCTAGATGCTTCCGTGCTTGCATAGGTATTATTAACAGCTTCCTTTTCATTTTTCAGCTTTAATGTGTCTGTTTTTGTTAGCTATTATTACAATAATTTATTTTTAAGAAAAACACTGAACTTCTAAAATTGTAAGGTTATGAGAGAAAAATGCTGATGTTTTGGGAAACAAAAAATAGCATTACATTTATACAGTATTGCTATTAGTCCCTATGGGAAAACCTGCCTCCAAATCCAACAAATCTGAAGTGGGCCAATGTGTTTTCCACTGCATCCTAGCACAACCACGACAATAAGAAGACATGAGGGACTCCTTGTCCTGCCCGCTGAACATCTTCCGACATCACGGACTCCGCAAACAATATTACAGCAACTTCCTCCACCCCCGGCGGCTGCCATTCATCATCTGTGGCCCGAGGCCTCCCTAAATGTCTCTCGCCTGAGGGTGATGGATTGATGGTGACCTCATCTCACTTTGGCGAGCATTCACGTCCAAGTCGTCTTTGGGGCCTGGCTGCACCTGCCAGACCCGTCGCAATACCAAGAGGTGTCAGCTCGTCATAAGGCGCTGACAGATGGGGGGTGACGGAGGGGCCGCTGTCCGACAAACTCTGCTGACCCGCTTTGTCTCGACATTGCAAATCCAAAGTCAACACGTCTCTCTCTCTGTCGGAGCACTGCACGCACCGTGAGCGGAAAAAGTGCTCAATAGTACAAATAGTGTACAAAAAGCAGCAGCAAATATGACTGCTGAACTCCAGTTAAAGATATTATTGCATTACTGTATCACACTTTTTTTCATAGTTTGGCTGGTCCTGTGACTTACTGGATATTCAGGCGGGCCGTATAAAATCTGAGCTCGTACTCGTACCCCAAATTCCCGTTCCATAATCATGTTGGTTGGATTCAAAACTTCTGCTTCTACCTGCAGAAATGTTTAGTTTAAAATGGCTGACCTCAACTAGAATCCCACGTCGCATTGTGGCCCAAGGCCGCTATTGCATTATTGAGCCAAATGCACCAAAAGTATTTCCCAACTGCCAAAAGAAACTAGAAGATGAAATGCAAGAAGAAAAAGAAGAAGAAATCAAAGAAGGACTAGTCATGGAAAACTAATGTGTGACGTACTGTATATCTTTAGTTTGCTGCGGACTCTCAAGGCTGCAAATGGCCTTGTTTGTTTAGCCTGTTGTATCTGCCATTGCAAGGATTGACTATTTCCTGCACCAAAAAGCGCAAGATTTTACTTTTGGCCACAATGCGACAGGATTGTAGTTAAAATAAGCCATTTTAAACTAAAAAGAAAAACTTCTGCACAGTTACAAGTGGAAGTTTCTAATCCAACTGGAGCTTGTTTGCTGCAACAAATGCAACGGGGATTTTTCCGAGCTTTACTGTTCTTGGTTTCAAATTTCCCTCAAAAAATGACTTACAGTCCAATGAGACTTATTTATTTTTTCTCCATGATGCATAGTGCCACTTACGACTTGGAGTTTGAAAGATTTTTATGAATCTTTTTATAAAGTCAATACATTCTAGACATTTTATGTTTTGAGAAAAGCATTTACCTGCTGTTAAGTGAAAAAATGCAATATTTTGAGAACAGAATTTTAATAATACCAAAAATGTCCTTTGTTAAAAAAGTCTTCCTATTAAAAGAAAAAATAGAATTCTATTGAGAGGAACCACTTGTAAAGATCTAAAGTTGTCATTTATAATAGTTTCATCTTACAAACAATCCTATATTTACAAGAAAAAAATAATTATATTTTGAGGAAAAAAAATTGAGAAAAAAAACTAAATATTTTCCAAGTAGGTAATGCAATTTGTTTTATTGATTTCAGAAAAACACACAAATAGAGAATAAAGTTGTAATGGAATGAGGAAAATAATAATAATAATAAAAAAAAAAAAAAAAAATAATAATAATAATAATAATAATAAAGCTTCAGGTTATTTATTAGCCTACTAGCAACATGTTAGAATGTTTTGGGAAAATAAGTCAGGGTATCACAGGGTAAGAATTGTTAACATTTCAAGAAAAAGTCAATGTTTAGAGAAAAGTCAAAGTTTAACAACAAATCTTAACATTACAGGGATAAAGTTTTAATATAAGAAAATATTGATATGAAAATGAAGGTGCACTATCAGAATAAAATAATAAAGTATAAAGAACAGCCATACTATTTCAGGAAAAATAGTCACAAAAATAAAAATAATTTGCGATGTTTTGAGAACAAATCAAGACATAACCAGTATCAAGAAAGATCAAGACATTATCAGCTGCATTTAGATTGCGTGTACGATCACAATCGTCAATTTGGAGATTTTTCTGCCTTTGTGGACGTTGCAACAGCAGCGCAACCGCCGCCACTATCAGCCATCACAACAACATTTGACATTAATTGTGCTCAGAATGAAAATATTTCCTCTTTCTGCAGTACAAGTGTCGTTATCCCCCCCAAAAAACGGGATTGCATGGCCTATTTTTTTGCATGTGATAGCATCGAGTTGCCTCGAGCGACTTTTAATGAGGCGCACAACAAAAATAACCATATTGATGTGGATTGATGTATTAAGTTTTGCTTCCCCGCTGACATTTTCACAAGCGAGGGGAACATGTCGTATTATCGGGCAATTTACGCCTCCTGATTGGACGTGTGAGACGACGGCCGACTGGTGGCTTCCACAAAGGTTTCCGTCAAGAGATCCGATCATGTTGTCGGTGTCACATTGTCACGTTGCGTTACCATGACGACGACAGAGTGTCAATGTGGCTGCCGGAGACAAGATCCAGAACAAGAGATGGAGATGAATGCTTGCTTAGGAGCTGTACAGTTAAACGATGCATTTTCACTCTTCACTAATTACAGTCAGATAAATGCGACCAACGTCTTATTTATATTCCCAATATGATGGGCAGAATCTGTATGTCTGACTGGGATCCAACTTCCGACACCAAAATGTAGTACCTGTATTAGTCATTTTAATCGATAATGCCTAGCATTTTATTGATAGTGTAAATGTAATTGTCAGAAAAGGTACAATTGATCATCCACATGTGGCCCACTAAGCTCGCTGGCTCCCACTTCACCCCCGAAAGACTTTGGAAATCATTTTGAGATATTTTTGGGAGGGACTCTTTTTGAGTTGTGAGATACCCCCAGCAAATACGAGGCGTTAAAACATAGCTACTAGATTTCTTTGTTTATCACACAGCAGTTTTGAAATCACTTATTTCACATTCCAAGACTTAGCAGCGATACATATAATTGATTTTGCTTTTATTTTTATTTTTTTAAATTGAAATGTCTTCTGTTGTGTCATGTCTACACAAAACTAAAATCCATCCTCTGTAAAAGTATCGCAGAACAACTTCAGACTACACAAAGAATAAACAGGGTAAATAATTGTCCACTGGATACCCAATTGTGATTGAACTTCTGATGCCAAAATATATAACTATAATTTACACCTGACACCTGACCGGAATCCATTTTCCGACACCAAAATGTATGTTTTTTTTTATTTTTTTTTCTTTTTAAAGTCCCACAACATGAGCAGGCATCTCAAAAGCTGACATTATTACTTTTGAAAACTCTTTGAATGATAAAGAATTGTTAAAGCTGACTGAGATTCAACTTCTGGCGCTCAAATTTAGGATTTTTCTTTTTAACTTGTTAAAAATTTTCCCAAGTGCCATGACTTTGACCAGACGTTAACTTTTAACAACAACATTGTTGTCACTTTTGGAAATTTGCACAAGCAACATCAAAGCACTGTGACACCCAACTGGGATCCAGCTTCTGACACCATTATGTAAGATGCCACAACTTGATCGGGCATCAAGGCAAACACGACCAACATTGTCACTTTTGGAACTCCTTTGAATGACTCTGGGTAACGACTCGGATGCCAGTCAGGCGCCACAAAGCTTTGTGGCGCCTGACTGGCATCCAACTTGATGCCTCAAAATGTAGGATTTGTCCATTTTGCCTTTTTAAGATATATATATATTTTTTCATGTTCCATAACTTGATCAGACATAAATGGAATACTTACGTTGTCACTTTTGGAAATTCTTTTAATTAATCTCTCTGACTGGGATCTAATTTCTGACACGAAAATGCTGTATTTGTGTTCCTTTTAACTATTTTGTTAGTGTTTTGCGTGCCACAACTTGACCAAATGTCAACTCGAACGTCAACCTCCTCATCACTTTGGGGCTTCTTTGAATGACTCAAATCAAAGCACTGCAATGCCTGAATAGCATCTAACGTCTGACAATAAACCACGGGATTATTTTGTCACTTTTGAACTTCCTTTGAACGGTGACATAAGAGTCGCATCAGCCAGTGCGCCCGAGAACAAAACAAAAGCGTTTTCAGAAAACAGCAGCCTTGGGATGTGAGTGGCGCACACGGAAGGCGTCGACTTCATGAGCCTCCCACACGCTCGTACATTATCAAGGCGAACGACATAATAATCCGTCATTACGCAGGCAAGGTTCTCCCCGTTCTACAAAAAAATCTGACTGCTCAAGACACAACTCAAATGTGTGTGCTTTCCTAGTAAGTATTTGCATACATACCAACTCCGATTTAAACTTCTTTTGTGCTCTTCAAGGATATTTACTTGTGCAACAAACTGACATTAGGCTGATAAGATGAACGTGCACCGCAGTTAGAAATGCAATAAAAACAGCAGTAAAGGAATAATCGAGAGCATTACGCATTATATCCGCACATTGAGCGTGATTGTTTGGCTCGTGTGCGTGCGTCATCCGACCCACCAGGATAATTAGCACCCAACAAAAGATGAGTAACTTTAAAACTCTAAACTGTATGGAAAGCAATTAGCTCAAATGAACCTTTTGATTGTGTGCATCGGTTGGTGGACTGGTTAGCATTCAGCATGATTGAATTAGCACTTGATAGCCAACAAAATATGTCAATTTTTAGCGGTTAGCAATTTTGGACAATCTCCAGTATATGAAAACGAAATTCTCGTGTGTTAACTGGCAGGCTGATTAGCTTTTAGCATCATGAATTAGTATCTGATGGCCAACAAAAATGCACGTGAACAATCGGTGGTGTAATAGCAGTAGATGATGAGGTCCGTATACATAGTTATCAATAGTTGAATTATATCGTCAACTAGCAGGCTAATTAGCATTTAGCATCATTACATTTCCATTTGATAGCCAACAATATGTATTCTTTTTTGAACAGTCGATGGTTTAAAAAAATATGATTCTTATCAACAGTGATAATAGAGACTAAAATCTAGGGCCGGGGTTTAAAAATCGAATAATCGATATCATAGTGATTTTCCTTTTTGAGCCTGATATCAATTCATAAAACCATGAATCGATTATTTGAACATCTCTTTTTCCTACAAATTGATAAGAAAATATAATTTCAAAGGGCAATTTTTTTTGTATTTTACTGTTTTCTTGAAATTTACTATTCACATGAATTCAAAAGTATTTTCTTACATTTATGAAAGACCTGACTTATTGCATTTATATTTACAATTACTGAATTAAGATTCTAAAAATATTTTCATCTCATCCTTCCTGATGTCAATGTTTGTGTAACACATACGTGATTATAACACAAGCTAAATCATTTAACCAGTGACTGCAAAATTTTATTTGAAATTGAATCAAATTAAACTCTTGTAAATTGAATCGATTAACAAAATTAGAAAATATACCCAGTCCTACTAAACTCTGTCAACTGGCAGCCTAATTAACATTTACCATTATTTAATTAACATCAGAATGCCAAAAAAGAGGTTCTTTCCAGAGTGATGTGGTGGTTGTTGTTGTTTTTACTCTGTGGATTATTTCAAATTATTTAGTCTGTTTCTACCGGGCAATGGTGTCAACTTTTGAGGGCTGATTACATCATTTTGTCATTTTGACTGTTGATTATTGCTACTGCTTATTCTGTTTATGTCTGTTGTTCATTTTTATGACGGTATTATTATCTTGCAGCAACAGTGGAAACAAATAATGTTGGCACTACTTTAATGATTTTCTCTATGTGGAACTGATGAACTTCGTATACTGTACAAGTAATTAGTCCCACGAGTGGAACTTTGCAAATGTCCTGTACAACTTTATTGTATGTGTGATAGTGAAGTGTGTTATGTTAGTTCACCTTGTAAATCAAAGTTTGGGGAAATAGTAATTGTCAAATACGGACAGCATGCTCCTAATTCCGTCCATCATGTCATCTCACGTGTTTCAAGTGCCTATTCGAACCGGCCCTTAACAGCAGAGTGGCCTGGAATCCCAAGGGAACAATCATCAACTACCTACACAACTGCAACAATTACACTCAAGCTCGGCGTAAACTAGCTATTTGTCAGCCATTATCTCGCCGACGCACGCGGGCCACAAAAAGCTCAGCGGGAAAACATTGGCGAAACAAAAAAAAGAAAGAAAAATAAACTCCAATTGTTCCATCAAAAGGGACGCCATTGTGTTGCTGTCGATAAGCGCGCGACGCGGAATGCGAATGTATCTTTAGTGATGTTTGTGGCCAGGAGGAGTTTCTTTTCAAAGGGGGGATTGTGGTTGCCAGGCAACAAGCAGCAGAACCGATTGAGGACTAAAGTGAGAGTGAAGAGAAAAAACTAAAAGGGCCTCACTCTTCTGTCAATCGCGCATTCTGTCGGCCTTTTTCCCTTTTTCGCATGTGTAAAGCCAATTCTTGAACAGTCAAACACAAATTATCCACAATATTAAAATAAAAAATCCTCAGCACTTCTGGCCAAGCACAAACCCCTGCAAACAATGAACATGTTGTACAATTACTGTAAGATTATCCTCTCTTACCAATTATTAGTTTTTTACGATTGCATAAACACTAAAAACAAAATAATTCCATAATTATCAACACCTTACACTGAAAGAGCAAAACGTTGGACCAGATTTTCAACACTACGGGTGCAACGGTTTCAGATTTTGGTGTACGATTATTGTCTGAGAAAAAAAATACACGTTTTTACGGTTTTTACAGTTATTATTGTAGACAGAAAAAAAATCACATCGGCATTCTTTGAAAATGTTTATTTTTAACAACAATAAATAAATGAAAATATATATTTTTAAAGTTGCTGCCTTTTAAAACACATTCAGCAGATGAGACAAACTCTTAAAATGGGGCCTGGGCACCATGTATAACAAGTGGACGTTATGTATCTTTTTCTTTCATCTTTCAATTTCTTTCCATTTCAATCATACTTACAGGTCAAATGGCGGCGACAGCCTCGTTTTTTCTGCCTCCACTTTCCCCACGTCCACTTAACCTGGTCCAGGCCAGGCCGCAGCCAGCACGGGGACGCCCACCCCCGGTGCCAGTGCGGCCCGGCCGCCTCCGAACCCTACCCACAGCCGTCTGGTACGTAACTCTCCCCGGGTGGCATGCAAAGCTGAGTACTGTGTTGTTGTGCGCCGCCAAATGGGTCGTGTGGAAACACAAGAGCGAACTATGCCGCATGGCTCGTTTTGCGCCGCACGTAGGCGGAAATAACCGGTGTTGTTTAATGGCTGCGGTTATTTAATCCTGACGTTTAAAAACCACAGTTAATCGTAAAACTGTTTAATTGCTGCACCCCTACTATAAACACGAAGTCAGCCTCACACTTTTTTCACAACAACGCACACAATGATTTGCGAATCACTAAACACACTTGTATACATTAGACACAATAGAAGTTGGTGGAGCTGGTTGAAGTGGCTGGGGAGAGGTAAGTCTGGGCTTCCCTCCTAAAGCTGCTGCCCCCGCGACCTGACCTCGGATAACCCCCACCCCCAAGACGATGGATGGATGGATGAATTAACCAACTTTCACATAACTAGCTAACTAAAAGCAAACAATGAACTGAATTTTAACTAACCAATTTACTGACTATAATAACTAGCTATTACCAACATATTTACTTAACAAACAATGAATCGACAAAGTAACTTAAGTAACTGACAAATCAACTAACTAAAAAACTATATGACTAAACCAATGAATTGACAACAACTAAACTAAGTGGCTGTACTAATCTACATATAGACTATAACGACTAACTTATTTAGTGTCAAAAGTTACTGGCAATCAAACTTACATACCTAACAGACAAATGGACGCTGTAATTAATTCTGTTCTTGCAGAAATACTCAGGTTAAAATACCGAAGAAAGAACCGTTTCCTTGTTGAATGTTGAGCAGCAAGAGGCGCTTCGTGCATTTTTATCTGGTAAAGATGTTCGTGCCCCAGTGTTGGAGGAGGGAGACATCTAAAACATGCAGGACTGCAGCTCTCGAGGACCAGGGTTGCCTACTCCTGCCAATTGTAAACGAGCAATTGACTGCATACCGTAACTGAGTAAACGAGCTGTTTGACTAACTAACCAAACTAGCCTAAACTATTCTGACTCACTAATAATAATAAACAAATGTGACTATGCCACATCTGCAGGATTTGAGTGTGTTGCCAAGGACCAGTTTACCACAAAATAAGTGTATTAAGAAGGATGACTTAGTAGCAGCAGTAGTCCTTCCACTCATTTTCGTGTATCTGGATTCTTTTTTTTTTTTTATCCCCTCAATCTGCCTGGTCATATGGCCGACGGGAGGCTTCTAATGGAGTCATTAAAGGGCGGCCATTACACAGAGCGGTAAAAAGTCTTGTGTGGTTTCAGTCAGAATGAGCAGACTTGGCAAGAGACATGTTTGATCAGTAACAGCGGAGTGGAAAAACAATGTGAAAAGATTTCCTTTTAGCAACAGTAACACACACGCGTCTCATATACGAACAAAGACACCAATTATATTTGATGTATTTATTTTTACCATGTAACTACAGTATACACCTCTAATGCACCGTAGGCTTATATCAGGCTTCTGACCTTTTGAAGGCAAAGCGGATTTATTTATATACAGTAGCACATTTCATACACAAGGGAAATCAATGTGCTACACGAGTTAATGATTTAAAAGCATTTAAAAACAAATACTGAAATGACCCATCCATCCATCCAGCAGGCTTGAAACCTTAATCCTTTCTTAAAACTCCAAGTTGAAACCCAAACCTTTGCTCAAAACCCTAACCCTTGTAAGAAACCCCAATTTCTCGGACTTGAAACCTTGATTTCAAACTGTAAGCCTGTCTTGAAATCCTAACCTAAGACTGATACCTTAATTCAGGCTTCCAAAATCCTGGTCCTCAAGGGCCGTAGTCCTGCAGGTTTGAGTGGTTCTGTCCTCCAAACAAAGCTGATTCATATAATCAGCAAGCTCTGCAGAAGCCTTATAACGATCCCAAACTTTAGAATCAGGCGCGTTGGAGGACAGAAACATCTAAAACCTGCAGGACTCCAGCCCTCAAGGACCAGGATTGGGGTAGCCTGCCTTAATTTAAAAACTCTAACCCGCAGGTTTAATGGAAATGTCTAAAGAAAAGCTGTGTGGTTGTTTTGAATACACATTCTTCAAATCTTCTTTATGTTTAATTTGACCATAAATTTCAGCTGGGATTGGCAATAAACCGAATTTTGTAAGAATTGTTCACTATCTGCAGCTTAATGTGAAGTGAGTTGAGTTCACTGCTTCCACACAGAGCTTGTAAATGTTTGCTCTCAAGTAAAAACAAAAATTAAATATTCGAAAGATGGCTCGAATAAAAAAAAAAAAATTGAGGGTCACTCATTTGAAGGCACCATTGTAAAGCATTTTTGAAATGATATTTGACACTGTGTGGAACACTTATGGAAGATATGATTTGCATGCACATAAGCGGATGAGAGGCTGGAAGCCTTTCCAAGCTTTCTTTGCCATGACGCACAATCTCCCCCCCAAAAAAGGAAATTGAAGCCAAAGTGATATGAGTCACTTATCTCTATTCAGAGCTCATCAGGTCATGCTGATATTGACGTCATTCCCAGGAAAGAGATTTTCAAAATGCGTTTTTGTCTCACTGGATAAAGTTAAAAAGATAAAGTATGCCCTTTGTTATAGGAAGGAACATCTGAGGATGTCTAGCTTAGCTTCTCTTGTGTTTCACTGCAGGCCAGAATTTGAAAAACAATCTGGACACCTGCAAAACCATCAAAAGACTTTGTCATTGTGATGCCTGGGTAGAAAGAAAAAAACCTAGGGTTTAAAAATAGTAATATTCTGGATGCACTGTAATTTGGACTAGATGTGGAATCCAACATTAGCAAGCAGTTCATTCATAAGATGACTTTTACTGAAAGGGAAGCAGATGGTTGGAGTTGCAAGTTTCTAGCACCCCGAGGATCCGGACCATCGATTACGTCTGCGGACGCCTTTTAGGAGCTCGGAAGCTCGCTCGTTTTCAATCAATGACATTCGAGCGCAATTAAAACAGTACAGGTATTAAAAACCAAATCACTCTTTAACAAGCATATTTGTGCGCACGTCTGCATAATTCCTTGCCGTGTGTTTTAAAAGTGTGGTAAAGTCCCCAGATGGCTGGAGTTTACTGCAGCCAAGTGATTCATATTGTCTACTGAGTTTCACTTTATAACCGAATGTTGATGAGTCGACCAAAATGCAATGGCCAAAAGTTAATATGAGTAAGAATCCAGACGCTCGGTGCCGGATGTAGCAAAGCAGCCCCAGACTAGGACCAAGCTCTTTCTCACAATGTCTCGCGATTTCACTCTTACTCTGCAAAGACAAGCGCAACAAACCAGGGCTGCTCTTTCACATTAGGGTTTCAAGCCTGAGTTAGGGAGTTTAAAAAATAATTTAGGGTTCAAAGTATGGTTTCAAGCTTTAGTTTAAGTTCCAAATAAGAGTTCCAATTCTGGGTCAGAGTGTCAAACTTAGATATGGATTTAAAAATAGGGTTTGGTGTTCAAGTTAAGTTTTTAAGCCTAAATCAGGGTTTCAAACCTAGATTAGAGCTTCAAATAGGGGGTTTTCAGGGTTTCACGCTGAGGTTTTAATTCTTAATTGGGCGTTCCAAGCCTGTACAAGCATTTTAAACAAGAGTTTGTTGTTCAAGTTAAGGCTTCAAGGCACTCTTAGGGCTTAAAAGTAGGGTTTCAAGTCTAAGTTAGTTTCAAATTGAAGTTCTAAGCCTGGGGCAGGGTTTCAACATGAGGTTATGATATTTAATCAGGGTTCCAAGAATTTATAAGCATTTTAAAAACAGGTGTTTGGCATTCAACCCAGTGTAAGGATTTAAAAGTAAGGTTTCGAGTCTTGGTTATAGTTTCAAATTGGGGTTACACACCTGGGTCAGGGTTTTAAACAAGAGTTTGGTGTTACAGTAATGTAAAAGGTTTCAAGCCAGAGTAAAGCTTTTAAGGTAGGGTTTCAAGTCAAGATTAAAGTTAAGTTATGAATACAAACATTAGGGTTCCAAGTTTGGGCTTTACTATAAATTTAGGTTTGGAAACTACTGTTAAGGTTTCAAACCAGGTTTAGAGTTTGAAAGTACGGTTTCAAGTATTGGTTTAGTTACAACCCTGCACAGATTAATGGAGTGGGGTGTTAAATGTCACACACAGCTTCCCAGCTGGGAGACATATTGAGTGTTCCCGGGAGCAGATGTCGACCAAATCTAATTGGAGACTCATCTCGCCTCCAGGATGGAAAACAGCCTAGCGCTACAGCTGCGAGCCGTCGATGAGGAAGAGCCAACTGATGCCGGCCGTAGCCAGAAGCGGCAAATATGGCGCGAACGTTCAATCACACACCACCGTGCATCAAATGTCATAACAAGCCATCCTTTTTTTTGCATGAACATTACAGGAGAACCTTTTGCTAATAGAAGAAATGTAAAGCCAACACTTAACTTTAGCTTTGGAAGAAAAAGTGCTAACATTGACTTAATTTGAAACCCCTAACCTAAGATCAAAATCTTATTTTGAAACCTTAAAATTATTGTGAATATTTCGTCGTCATTTTCATTATTGAAACTTTATCTTTTTCAAATTGAATCAGCTCAGTAAGTAGTAAGGTGGCAGGAACCCTGCCCCCCTCTATTGACCAGCCAAAGCCAGTCCCCTCTAAAAGTATTTGAATAGCAAGGTCGATTCTGTTGCATTCTTCATTTGAAATGCTTTTCCAGGCCTTTACTGCAACCACTTTCTGTTCTTGATTGTTTCTGAGGGTTTCCCCCTTCAATCTCTTCTTCAGGAGATAAAATGTATACACTTTTGGGTTAAGAACTCGTGATTGACTTGGCTAGGTTTTAACCTTCCACTTTCCCCCCCTTGATAAAGTCCTTTGTTGTGTTTGACAGTGCATTTTTGGTCATTGTTTTGGTGCATGATCATCTATGAATAGGTTTGGATGCATTTTTTTGTAAATTGCCAGAAAAAAAATGATTTTGTAGACTTCAGAATTAATTCTTAGCGACCCCGTTCCGGAAGCAGCCATGCAAGCCCAAGCCATTACATGACCATCACCATGCCTCACAGGTGACCCTGTGTGTTTTGTGCCGGAACTGGAATTTGCCTAGATGTACAAAGATGAGCCATGAAAGCTTTGGAATTCAGTTTTATAGAGTAATTATACCAAGATTAACTTCCACTAAAGTGCTGGAAAGGGCAAAGTATGGAGAAAGAAAATATCTGCTTCTTCTTCTTCTTTTCCTTTCGGCTTTTCCAATCAGGGCTCGCCACAGCGAATCAGTTGCCTCTGTCCTCTGCATCCTCTGCTCTCACACCAACTACCTTCATGTCCTCTTTAACTACATCCATAAACCTCCTCTTTGGTCTTCCTCTAGACCGCCTGCCTGGCATTTGGAAACTCAGCATCCGTCTGCCAATATACTGACTATCTCTCCTCTGGACATGTCCAAACCATCTCAGTCTGGCATCTATGACTTTATCTCCAAAGCCTCTAACATATGCTGTCCCTCTGATGTACTCCGGATTCTATCCACCCTGGTCACTCCCAAAGAGAACCTCAGCATCTTCATCTCTGCCACCTCGAGCTCTGTCTCCTGTCTTATCCTCAATGGCACTGTCTCCAGACCGAACAACATTGCTGGTCCCACCAAAGTTATATAAACCTAGAAAGAAAGGATCTGCTTATTGTTTGAAAATGAAAAACATATAAAGCTATTAAAAATTAGTTTGGTGACTCATGGGGTCGGATTTGGTTCTTTTTAATGAATTGACATGTTATTTATTGAACGCATTAATGGCATGTTTAAGCAGATGCTGCCCTCATGCATACGCTAAAGACAATAGGTTGTATGTAAATGAGCATGGGTTATTCATGAGGAAGTTTGCAGGGGAAAAAGTCAATTTAAGATAAAAAATCAAATGAATACAATAGTCAGTTTGTGAATCATTCATGGGAGACCTTGTGAGCTGCAGATTGAAGGCAGAACACCTGGTGAATGTCAACAGAAGCCTGGATGACGGTCAGGCACGCTCACATGCTCAATTGCCGGACAAATAGTCGGACAATCGCAAAACTCAAAGTCCTATATTTCACAATTGAGATATCCAGTTCTGACATAAAACCTTACTTTGAAACACTAACACTGTCTTAAAATTCTACTAACCTAAACTTGACTTGAAATGGTAAATTGAAAATGCCAACCCGCTCTTGAAATCTGAACTTTAAAACCATCCCTGTGTATTGAAAGCAAAACTCAAAACTAATTTTAAAACATACTTAGAAACCCTAACACTGGATTTAAACCCAAACCTCGTTTTGAAATCCTTCATTTGAAACCTTCCCTCTGTATTTAAATCCTACTTTGACACCCTAATCCTGTTTTTTTTTTTTAAAACAACCTAAAACTTTAAAACCCTTCTTATGTCTTGAAACAAGGACCTGAAACCCTAAACCCTATCTTGAAACCCTACTTGTAAATCACAACTTGGTCTTTAAGCACAAACTGAAAACCATTACATTGCCTCCCAAAAATATATACTTTGAAACATCAACCCTGATCTGAGACTCAAACTTGACACCCTAAAGGCTGTTTTAAAACACTACTTTGAAACCCAAACCTTGCCTTGAAACCCTACTTTGAAACCGTAGCCCTTTTTTGAGACCCAAATTTAAAACCCCACAACCCAGGCTTGAAATTCTAAATTAAAACCCTCACCCTGATCTGATACTCTCACCGTGACTTGAAACCCTGATCTGGCCTTTGAAACCCTAACCTGAAACCTTAACACTCTCAAAACAGTACTTTAAAACCCCAAACCTGGGTTGAAGCTATAAACATGACTTTAAAACCTACCTTGAAACCGTAACCCTGTCTTAAACCGTTAACATTACCTTGAAACATTACTTCGGAAGCGTTACCCAGTTTTAAAACCTTAATCCTAAACCCTAAACCCAAACCCTAATCTTTTTTGAATTTCTCACGTGACCCGAAATCCAAACATGAAACACTAACAGTGTCTCCAAAGTCTTCTTCGAACCTTGCTTGAAACCCTAACCCTGTCTTGAGAATCCAAACCCTGTCTCGAAATCTTACTTTTAATTAAATCCTTCCTTTTTCTTTAAAACCTTAAACCTGCCTTGAAACCATTTGTTACCCTGACACTGGTTTCTATGGTGCGCTTAAGCTGTCTCATTCAGCATCCCAGCTAAAGTTGACTCCGCCCTGAGTGGGTTCGTCCTCGTCCGACCCGCTAATCTTGCCCCCCAACCCTCGGCTGCGGGGTGAATCAGACGAAGTGCCGACATTATCGCCCATGACACATCACGGCCTCCACGGGAGACCGATTGGCTCGCTTAATCAATGGCGGCGTGTTGATCGTTCACCTTGAAGTTACTTTGCCAACTGGCTGAGCTAATTGACTTGCTCACAAGGGCAGAATGCGTGTGCGGAAACAGCAAGGAGAAGCCATGATGCCTTCAATCTCATCTCCACATCATAATTATGAACCACTTGCAATTATTTTGGGCATCAAGATGTTTTCATGGCGCAGTTTTGAGATCGGTGGTAATTTGCATGTTCTCTTTGTTTGTGTGATTCTTGCATGGTTGTTAAACCATTCTTGTTACTCTACTTTGAAACCTTATGCCCTGGGACCCTAAATTGAAATACTAACCTTAACTTGAAACCTTAATTTAAAACTTTAACCCAGGCTTGAAAACCTATTTTGAAACCTTGCTCAGTCTTCAACCCCCAATTTCCCTTTCCATGAATTGAAAGATCAATATGAAAACTTTAATCCTGGCTTGGAACCCTAATTTTAAACTTCAACTCTGTCTTAAAACTTTTCTTTCAAACCTTACCTCTCTTCCGAAACCTTAAAACGATGTCTTCAAAACCCCGATTTCAAACCATATCCTGTCTTGAAACCCTAATTTGAAACCCCAACTCTGTCTTAAACCCTACTTTCAAACCTTACCCCTCTCCTGAAACCTTAAAACTCTGTCTTCAAAATCCCAATTTCAAACCATATCCTGGAACCCAAATTTCAAACCATAACAATACGTGGAAAATCCCAACCCTGATTTAAACTCTACTTTTGAAACTCGAGCCGTGTCCTGAAACCCTAATTTAAAACCCTAACTTAAATTTAGGTTTAAAACCCATTTTCGAAACCCTTGCCCTGGTGCCCTCATTTGGAACTCTAATTCAATACATTAACTCTGTCTTAAAAATCCTACTTTCAAACCTTAATCCTCACTTAAAACCCAACTCTACCACTTTCTTTCAAAACCCAAATTTCAAGCCATATCCCTAGTTTGAAACCCTAATTTAAAACCATAATACTATTTGGAAAACCCAAAACCTGTCTTGAAATCCGAACATGAAACCCTGATTATGGTACCCTGAGGGAGACTGCTTCTGCCTGGGAGGCCAGTCTCAGCACATGAAAACTAATATATATATATATATATATATATATATATATATATATATATATATATATATATATATATATATATATTCGATTCCCGTATCCTATTTGGCCGTAGACATCAGCTTGTGTAGAGTTTGCATGCAGGTCAATCACCATTTCATCTTCATACAAACACAAAATGCATACCATGTGTTCGATTCAGCGGTTCCTCTTTCCTGAAACTGGGAGTGCCTGGCAGAGGCAAATTGTCTATTTCCTGAGCATGTGTATGGGGGTGGGGGGGGAGAGTGGATTAAAAGGAAACATGTTCCCCAGGGAACACACTTGTATCTCCTCATGCCAGCCAACTTGTCAGTGCAAAGGCTGCACATCCTTCAGCGTATTCAATTACAAGACGTTCCCATCAGGCCAGTTTACAGTTGCAGACATGAAATAGTGTATGATGTCAATATGCTGCATTAAAGGTACATACATTTAATGCAGTCCTTCTCAATTATGGGGGTGGGCCACCCTGGGGTGTACGGTGCAGTGCCGGGGGGGACTCCTTCTTTTTTTTGTCATGCTAGAATAAAATGTCATTGCACATCCACTACAGTCGGTGGTAGTGGCTCTCTCAGTCAGAAAGTATGCAAAGAGTATTCGGTCCTCTGCAGTGGTGTTTCATAGACAAATTATAATATTTATAGTTGTGGCGGAAAGAGCGGTGGGAGGGCTTCTTCCCTTTGGGTGGGGTGGGGGTGGTGGGTGTAACAAAAAAATTATTGAGATGCACTGATTTCATGTGAAGGCAATAGCTTACATTAGTGATTTATATTGTACATTAAAAATGATGCTAATAATGTCAATCATAGTTGTAACAGCACCATATGACAAATTAGAGATATAGAGAAGGCTAAATATGATGTAAAATGCGTACACAAACTATGAACATGGTACATTAGAGGTATAGATGTAAAATAAATCAAGAAAACCCGGTATTTAATCAAAACAAAACATAGAGACCAAAATCGCTTTTATAAGGGTGAGCAAGAGTGAAAGGCAAATTGTGAAATATATAAGGTAACGTATAAGTAAAATATTATAATATGGTTTAGTAGATGTGTATATATGTGTTATGTGTAATTATGGTATATGTGTCATATAGTACATCTGGTTGTTTTAAATATGATACATTAGATGCACAGGCGTGAACACCACCAGTGTAAATGCAGCTGAAGTGCCTGGCAGCCACAATGTTAGCCATTAGCAAAAGTGCGCCAGTGGCCAGCATTGGTTTCCGGCATTTCACTGTCAGCCCTGAGGTGCAGAAATGTTGGCATTCATTCTGATGGGAAAAGGCTGGCAAGGTGCGCTGGCTTGGCTGCACCAGTATCCCTGTCTAATAAGACTTGCCAGAGTTCTCTGCAGCAGCACTCCAGCCAAACCTCACCCTCGCTCCCTTGCAGAGGCAATAAAACGGCAGGGCGAGGCCCAGCATGTAAACGTCCACTCACTCTCCCGCCGCGCGTGAAAAGACACTTGACTGTCAAATAAACACTGTGGGAGGCCTGCTTCAAACTGTGCATCTTTTTGCCCAAAGGCAGGATTGGCATCAGCCATTTTTAACGGCTCTTACCTGCATTGCTGGACTGCGCGAAAGGGGCCGATCCAAAAGGGACTGAGATGAAGGCGGCCAGCAAATTTTGTGACTTCAGAGGCGGGAACCAGGACAGGAACGTGTGAAGTTAGCTTCTCTTTCCCCATGCCGTTGAACTGTTTGAAAGAGACCAACATGGAGTGAGGTGAGATGAAGGTAACCAGCAAATGTATGGGTTTCAGTAGTGAATGCGCAGGCTTCCAAGGCAGTGGAGTCGGTCAAAGTCAGATCTTTCACATCGTAGGATTGTGTGAAAGGGGCTGAAATAAGAATGAAGGTGACATTGGAAAGAAACACAGGACACACATTTTTCAAAGTCTCCTTTTCTCAATACCGCTCAAATGTGTGAAAGGGGAAAGCACAGAATGGGGTGAGGTGAAGGAGACCAACCCATTTTCCAGATTCAGAGGTGAATTTGCAGGCTTCAGAGGCAGAAACACAGAACACAAGTCTTGTCATAGCCAACTTTTTCCCATGTGGCTTGTTTGTGTGACAGCGCCCAACACAGAAAATCAGGAGGATGAAGGCAAAGCACAGACTTTCTGGCTTCCGATTTGGAAACCAAAGAACATAATGTTAGATTGTGTCAAAGTTGCTCACTGAGCCCCGCAGCTCCTGCTGCGTGTTAATATATCGCTCGTGTCCACTGAAATCTTCCTAACTCCGAGAAAAACTTCGTTTTTGGTCTCCGCTTGGAGATAAGCAAACAGTAGGATGGACATAGCTCAGGTGGTAGTGTGGCAGTCTCCCAAAACTGAAGGTTGTGAGTTCATTCCTCAACCCTTGAGAGACGGCTATTCCTGTAGGTGTCTACAGTGAGATCAATGGAGTTTTTAATTGCAATGAGGGCTACTGGCCGATAGTCATTCAAACCTGTCACTGTGGAGGTCTGGTACAGGGATGATGGATGCAGTCTTGGACAGACAGCTTGGGACAGAAGCTAGTTAGAGCGAGGTGTTGCAAATGTCCATCAGCATCTCAGTCAGCTGGTGCATATTCACAGTTCCTCAGTATGCATACTGACTTTGGGGTGTTGTTGGTAGGGTCCTCAAAACGGGTGAAGAACTGGTTGACGCCGTCTGGCAGAGATTTGAGCATTAATCATCCTTAATGTTGTAGTTTGTGATGCACTTAATACCTTTCCGGTTGCTCTGTATAGCCCGCGTATGTTCGTGTAAACACAGTCCAGTGTGTTAGCCTCCCACATTGATCTGGCGACATACCGGTAATAACTTTAGGTGGTTAACTTATTTGGTCCCAAAAACATATCAATATGTTTTGTTTTAAATGTTTTAAGTGTCACAAAGACATATTTATACGTTCTTTATGTGTTTTTTTATGCTAGAGCATACGGAAGGCTTTGATGCAGCCTCTCAATGACAGAGAACGGGTGAAGAAATGGTAGTAATTACAAAAACGGCCAACAGGTGGCAGCAGAGTAAAAGAGCTCAACCTGGGCCATGTTGAAAAAAGCTCATATATACCCACAGTTCTAAACAGATTTGTGAAGAAAGATGAAACTTAGCTATGTTTGAATGTGTATTGCTGCAAAACGGAAATATACTTTTTCTTCCTGATGAAAGAAGCGACTCTAGTCTTTCTTTTGGTAGGTCCATATTTTTATAGCAATAGAACACAATATTCTGTGGGCCTTGCAAAATCAGTCAAAATCCAGTAAAACAGCTGGGAGCGAAGGGGGTTGCTTCAGTGAAAATGGCTGGGAGTGAATGAGTTAAAATACGACCATGTATAGTAATGCCGCTGGATGCTTTGATTGTAGGAAGCTAATGGTGTTGTGAAGCTCCAATAAGGCCCAGCTAATGTTAACGTTAGCATTAGTGGTTGGAATAATGAAATCAGTGATGAAATAAACAGCCGTAAACTTGCGTCACAAATAGCGTGACCGGCATATAACAGTCAACTATCCTCTGAACAATGGCCATCTATAAGTATGCTGTTTGTGTTCCAACCTTTGTTAACATTAATACAGAGTTTCTTCCCCTAACGTAAGTCAAGGTCAGCTCAAAACCGGTGTCGTCCATCGATCTTGAAGGCTGAGTCAATGTTGTCGTTTTGCCGCATTCCCGTCAAACAAAGCACGTAACAATTCCTCATCTCGCTGGAAACACCCAACCTCAGATGAAGTAAGTCCACTTTATTGTCCAGAGAGATAATGTTGGCCAGGAAGAGTTATAGCGTTATTAGCGCTGAGACGGCACTAAAATCGGCTTCAAAGTCTTCAAATTGGCCTAATCCTGGGAGCTCGCGAAGCCGCTGCACCGCGGGGCGCCGCCATCTTGTCAAACAATAAACTGTTTTATAAAGTGTAATTATTGTTCGTTTCTGTGCGCCCTGCGATTGGCTGGCAACCAGTTCAGGGTGTACCCCGCCTACTGCCCGAAGCCAGCTGGGCTGTAGCACCCCCCGCGACCCTTGTGAGGGCAAGCGGTTAAGAAAATGGATGGATGGATAAAGTGTAATTACGGCACATTGTGTCGTATTTGTTTGTTTGATGTGTGGCCTAATGCCTAAGAGCCATTGTCCAATTTGTTTTTTGCCGGTGGTCTCATTATGTATGTGTGTGTTCGACTGTTTGTCCCAGTCAAACAACATTTGAAAGTGCACTGGCGACTCTGGCTCTCCTTGCCCACATGCAAGGGCATTACCATAACTTAATTTTCCATTTAATTTGACCAGTGGTGGTTCTGAAAGTCGCTCATACCTCAAATTTGAAAAAATCTTCCAAGTGACGGCTCGCAACTTGCAAAACTTTTATATTTGGGCACTTGTAAGTAAACTCACCACATTAATTAGTGTCTCACAATTATCTTGACGTTCACTGTAGTGACCCATCATCAAACCGGGTGTGCATATAGAAAATGTCCTCCGTGTCTTATGTGCTGTATGCTGAAGCGAGAAGCTCTTCCACGTATAGTTTCGCTCTCGGGTACGTTTGAAGGCTGTGACAGCGACCATCCGAGGCATCAAAACGCAATCAGAAGCGTGTTAGGATGTGTCTGTCGTGTTAAGGTTGAGAGCATCTGTGCACTTGACGACGCATGCCACATCTATTTTTCTCTGACACTGCAGTAGAGATATATTGAAATATAAGGAAAAAATGGAAATATGTAGAAAACAGCGCAACAAAATGATGAGATTCTTTGTGTCGACAATTTTCACTCCGCTAAAGTTGAAAAAGTTGAACATGGGAATCTAAGACTGGGTAACAAAGGCCGTACTTCTCGCACTAGGCCTTTCAAACCGTGCTTCGACTCGCCTGAGGCCTAAAATACGTTTATGTTTAGGCATATTTAAGTTTGGTACATTTGATGAGGCATGTTAAATATGATGTAGATATTTTACATTAAAAGTACATTCATTAATATTATGTAAATAGCACATTATAGAAATGCAATACAAACGTTAAATATATATAATATGGTAAATTGAAGGTATATACTTTAAATATGGCACATTGGACATGTACATGATATGTTTGTTGTACATATGACAACTTAAAGGCATACAGAACACTGAATACTGTATAATGTAAGTATGATTAGAAGTGTATAGACCAGGCGTGTCAAACTCATCTTAGCTCAGGGGCTGCATGGAGGAAAATATGTTACCAAGTGGGCCGGCTCAGTAAAATAATGGTATATAACTTAAAAACAATTGCCGTCAATTATACGCAGATTTTCGCTATTTGTGGGCCAATAGCCTGTATGAGTTGCGACATGCTAAATCTACCTGTTTTGTATATATGTTGTGCCCAGAATGCATTGTGTGGCGCAGTTAATGAAGTTGAAAGGACGTTAATCCTTGTCATATGTATTTGTGTTACCAGTTATTGAATTTGTGTTGTGTGTTGCTGCTTGTGAAATTACGAATTTATGTTTTGAATATGGCTGGCTGATTAATTACGTCTGACATTACAATTTTTTTTTTTACTTTACAAAATCATCTCGCGGGCCGGATTAAACCCCTTTGCGGGCATGATACGGCCCGTGGGCCGTATGTTTGACACTACTGGTATAGACCCCCCAAAAAAATGTAAATATGGTACATTCTAATGACATAGGCATTAATAATAATGTAAACATGATACATTTGTACAATAGAGATGTATCGATCAATAAATATGAAGTCCATACTGAATAGTTGTGGAGATACAGCATTCAAATGTTTCTCAACATTTCAGTTTTCCATTTTTTTGGCCTTGGATAAAAACATCGCCCGGTGACACACCAGCATGAGTCACAGCTCCTTCACAAAACAAGAACTGAGAGCCTTTCTTGGCATCAGTCAGTGGCTAGCCAATGCAATTGCAATTGAATTAGTTATTTCGACCACTACAGCGTGCAGTCAGCTAGCTAACTATGCCTATCCAGGTGGAAGGCGGTCTTCAGGTGCCCACTACACCGGTCTGTGATCTCCCAGGCCAACTTCACATCATATGCCCTTGCAGGTTTGTTTGAAGTTTCTTTCAAATGTACCGTACTTATTTCGACATCCTGCCATGTCAAAGAGTGTGTCTGTCATGTGCATATTATAAATTGGTGGTGAATCAAGTTGTCTGTGTTCACACCCAAGCTGCGTGCGTCTGCGAAAATGCCAAAACCCAGTCTAGCTGGTAGAAGCATTTGTGTTAAATTTTCATGGCTATGGCTTATTAAGCACTTATAGAAAAATGCTATACCACCAAAAATTGTATTAGCATCTTTACAAAACAATGAAAACATGTTGCAAATCATGAAATATCATTTGGGACACAACGATACATTTAGTTATTAAAAGTGTGGAAAAAAATATCACTTTAGAACATTTTTCCCCTTACAAACAATTACTACCTTTTGAATGAAAACTGTTATCAATTTAAACCCCCATATCAGTAAAAGTATCAGATTTTCAAAATTAATTTAAGTGCGGCATGTCGTTACTTTTATTGATCATATATGATTTTAATTCATTTTCAAAAATGAAGACGTACATTTCAATTAAACAATTTAACTGTGAAAAACAAATTAATTCGTAGCCCAGGGCTACCAATTTGATACATGCGTCTGAAATAACAAATAGCATCAATTTACCTTAAAATACAGTATGCGTTTTTAATAATATGTTGAGACACTGATCATGTTAATGATTCCCAACAATAATTATCAGTGATCATGGCCCGGTGGGTGGTGTCTGGCCGGTGCTGGATTTCACTTTCCTTTGTTTTCTTTGGTCCCCTCGGGTCTCCTGACGGCGGTGTTCGGTTTAGGTGAACGGTATGGGATTTTTTCTAATAGGTTTTTGGTGAGCTAACGAATACTCACACACTCGCACGCACGCACCCCCATACACATACACATACTCACCCACATACAAAAAAAAAAAAAAACACAACAAAAAAAAAGAGCAATGATGATGACATTACCGAATGAACAATACTGAGCTCTTTTTGAAAAATAAATAAATAAATAAATTTATCAGTGATCATTTAACAAGATAGAAAACAGATGATGATCAATATGCAACATTTGTATGAATCTCTGCAAGTGTTTACGTTTTGAAATGAGTACTTCTACAACATTCCTAGGAAATTACAATGTTACATCAATGGTGAGCTATCTTTGAAAAGTTCTGCGGGCTATGCATGTCGTGCTCGGGGGCAGCAGGTTGATGAGTCCTGCTCTAGCTGACTCCAATCAGGAAAAAGCTGACAATAAAGCAGTGTTTCTTCAATCTGGTGTATGTGTTTGTGTGTCTCTATGTGTGTCTGGTGCATGTTTGTGTGTGTGAGCTACTAAACAGCCTGGCCAGCGACTAGCCATGGCGGTGATGAGTACTTGGGTCGGTGAAGGGAAGAACACCCGAGTGGATGTACCTAATGGGCCAGGAAGCAAGCTTATCACGACTCGGAGACTGCGACGGTGTTGGCGCTCGTCATCGATTTCTCTTCCAAATGACGTCCAATGTCTTCAAGACGATAGTAAAACGTGGAAAACAAGACAGCAGTCGAGGGGTGGGCACATTTTTGGGCTCAAGTGTCGCATTTGATTTAAATAGGCCACAATGTGTGGCATTATTTTTAATATCAGTAAAGATTCTAAATACAGTCCTCTCCAAAAGCATTGGAACGGCAAAGTCAATTCCTTTGTTGTTGTATAATGAAGACGTGGGTTTCAGATCAAAAGATGAATATGACCCAAAAGTTGAGAATTCCAGCTTTTATGTCATTTCTATTTACATCTATCATTGTTTGAAGTTGCCCGCTTTTCAAGAGAGCAAATGTATTGCAACGTGACTGACGTATGTTTCCAGTGCTCAGCTGTTGCCGTTTAGATTGGTTGCCTAAATATTTGATAGAGCTTGTTTTTAGATTTGGATTTCATTTGTGAAAACTGCATTTACTGTTAAAACTCATTTGCTCCCAAAAAACGTATGAATACGTTCTATTTCAAATGTTTTAAGTGTTCCAAAGACGTATTTATATGTTTTTATGTATTTTATTTTATTTTATTGTTTATGCTGGAGCATACGGAAAGCTTTGATGCAGCCTCTCAACTGCAAAGAACGGAGGGTCGTGTTGAAAAAAAACTTCAATTACTCACAATTCTTAATAGATTTGTGAATAATGATGAAATGATGAAGCTATATTCTAATATGATTTGCTGCAAAACAGAAACAGATAGAAATACACTTTTTTCAGATGAAAGAAGAGACTTTAATCTTTCTTTTGGTTCCATGTTTTTATAGCTATAGAACACAATATTCTGTGGGCCTTGCAAAATCTGTCAAAATCCAGGAAAACAGCCGGGAGTGAAGGGGATTGCTTCTGTGAAAATGGCTGGGAGTGAATGAGTTAAGCAAACATAATGCCCAAAGATCTGTTATGGGAGAAGCGGGAACATTGATCATCATTAGGCATAGTCAATACAACAATTTGGAATGTCGTGAAAAAGAATAACTGCTGGTGTGTTGAGCAACAGAAATGGACCAGATTGGCCAATGATAGCAACATTATTTGATGTCAAAAATATTGTGCAGTGACGAAACACCCAAAGACAACTGTCAATGACATCACTGCCAACCTCTACAGGGCATGAGTGAATGTATCACAATCCACTGTTCAAATAAGTTTTCCAGAGAAGAAATACAGACAGTAGGGGAGACTGGGGCTAGTCACATTGCAATTTTCTTCCATCCACCAGAGGGCGCAACGAAAAAGTGGAATACCAATTTTCTTCGTATAAATGTTCAGGGGTTGTGTACTGTCTGAGAAGAGAATAGCACATTGTGAGCTGAGAGGAGTGCCAGTTATCTGTTTTGTACAACCCGAAGTAAAGTTTTTCAACTTAATATATTTTGAAACAGCCGTCGTACATTCTACAATTCTAGCAGCAAATCATGTGGACTCGTTAGTGGAGAGATTCAGGCATCTTGTCATGCCTCAGTCACTGCTCTGTTTTAAGGTAACTTTAAACCAGAGCAAGTGTTAGCCAACATGGTAGTTTGAGGAAACTTGTCTCAATGCAAAGACTGGGCCAATGAAAAATGCACTTCTGGCAAATCTATTTTCGTATAGCAAAAATAATCGGAAGGCCAGATTGGATTTTATAAAGAAGTACAGAGAAAGTTTTGGAAAAAAAGCTTTCATGAACGGATGAGCACAAGATTAACCTCTACCAAAGTGATGGAGAAAGAAAGGATCTGCTTATGATCCGAAACACACGAGCTTATCTGTGACGCTTGGTGGAGGTAATGTCCTGGCTTGGGCTTGCATGGCTACTTCTGAAACAGGCTCACTAGTCTTGAGTGATGACGTAACTCATGATAGTCATGGCAGAATGAATTCTGAAGTGTACAAATCAATCAATCAACCCAATAGAGCACGCGTTGTACCTCTTGAAGAGGAAATTGAAGGGAGAAAACCCCCCCAGCAACAAACAAAAACTGAAAGAGGCTGCAGTAAAGGCCTGGAAAAGCATTTCAAATGAAGGATGCGTCAGTCTGGCAAAGTTAATCGGTCGCAGGCATTTACTGCAAGTAAGAGTTATGCCACCAAATATTCAGTATTATTCACTTTAAGTTAATTTAACAACATCTGTTCAAAGACTTTTTGGGTTCAAACAAAAGCTTTTTTCTTGAAAAGACTTCCCCCCCTCAAAAATATATTCTTTCCCCTCTAAAATAAACATATAAACAACATTATTCCTAAACAAAAAACAAATAAACAAACAAAGCGGACAGTCAACAACTGGGCTCATGAGATTAGCCTTTTCTAGAAAATATACAACTTTTGTTTTTTCTTATTTTCTTCCACAAAATGAAACATCATTTTTGGAAAATTTCCACCAATTTTCCCCGCAACTATCTGACTGCTTTCTGGCTTTTCTCACAAGACTCCAACATTAATCTGGAAGTCCGATCAGCGACACACTAAAACTCCTCTGGAGAAAACAATTGAGCGTTTCTAGAAAGCGAGTGTGTCGTCGTGGCACCTTTTCCATTTTTAATGAGTACAAACACCTGAGTCGCTGGACTACTTTGTGGCACACGCGCTAATTAGCTTCGGGAGAATCAATAAAGGCAAACGTGAGCGTCCAGCCCCTCCGGTTCCGATGCATATCGCGCAACCTCTGAAGAATCTGGCTCAGCTGATTACTATGAAAAGCTATTGCCACGGCAAAGTGAAGGGATCAAGCTGAAATTACGGGCTCTGTCTGCTCATTTTAACGTGGCAAAGTAGCAGCGTTTTTTTGGCAACATGGAGTTCCTCCCACAGCCGGACCCTGGGGGATCCTCGTGGTCATTAAATGTGCTCCATTTTTTTTCTCTTTGTCCTAATTGAATGGCTCGATGACTAACGACGGCTGTCATGGCAGCGATTCACCCGACTCATATGCGCACTATTCTGCCTACGGGATTGTCCTCTCAAGTTTGCACAATGACAAAGCACAAAAAAAAAAGAAAAAAGAAATGCAAACGTTGTTCTTCGAAAATACTGTATGATGTGTTTTTTCCTCACACATAGTATATGAATTTTGAACTAATTTTTTTTTAAATCCAAAACTACTTCTTCTTTTTTTTTTTTTTAACAATATATATATTTTTATAAACAATAGTTTAAAATTCTCAAAAGTATAACCCTAGAACAGTGATTTTTAACCTAGGTTCAATCGAACCCCAGGGGTTGGGTGAGTCAGTGTCAGGGGGTTCAGCGGAGGTCCAGACACACATCCTCAAATGATGACTCATATGATTTGTGATGATACACCCCGCTTGGCCGTCATTGGCTGCAGGTGATCACGCTTCATTGCTTGGCCTGTCTGTGCTGCAGGGAATTTGGTGCGCTCAGTAATCGACTTGTGACTGTTGTAATGGTACGTCGTGTGATTTAAAAAAAGTAATTATTGTTATCCCTTAATACTATCGTTGTTGACCAAAAAAAGAAGAAGTCACATGTAGAATGTATGGTGTACCACAGGGTTCAATTCTAGGGCCTCTGCTGTTTTCATTGCATTTTCTGCTCCATCACAAAAATGATAATGCAGCAATTTTAAGCTAAGCACACGTGTGCCTGTGTACGGAAAAAAAGGCCCTTTAACTCAAGTGATATTCCACAAACTGACTTTTACTTCTACCAGAGTTATTTTCCATTAAGATACTTGTATCTTTACTCAAGTATCGCTATCAAGTACTTTATACAAGACTGCTAAACAGTTGGAGTCCAAAAAGGAAATAAAGGCATCCAGGCCTCAATTTTAATTTGGCCTTTGCAGTAGAAGAAAACTAGGAAGTTGGAAATAATTTAAGCAGCTGCCTTGGGCCGGCAGAAGATGAGAAATAATGAGCAAATAGCAACAATAAAAGTGGAATAACAGCAGGATTAGCGATGGCCTCACAGGCCGCTGCCCGGCGCGTGTTATTATTTACAAGGCCTGGAGCAGACGCCGCTGCAGATATTAATAATATTGTGCGAGCAATAAGAATGAGCAGAAAAAAAACTGGAGGCACCGCCCGCTCGCGCTTTCCCAGGTGGAATGTGTGCGGGAAGCAGAGCAGCATCATGGGTAGTCATTAGTGAGCCGCAGGGTCTTGTTGTTTACGGCTGCTTCATCAAGTTTGTGTTTGCGGGAACCGCGGAGCTCGGTGTCGGGACCTTGGATGGAGGAAGATGATGGGGATTTACAAAAAAAATTATTCTTATTACAGAAAGGTGGTTTACTGTGGTCTTACTTGGGTCTCGTGGAATCCGGTAGTCTTTGGTGTTACATGGTTTCAAAAGTTCCCATGTACTGTCACATTCTTTCACTTATATTCTCATGTGGTCCCAAGCAGTCGCATGTAGACTTATTTGTTCTCATTCAATCTTAGAGGGTCTCAGATGGTTTAGTGTGGTCTTAGTTGGGTCACGTGGTCTCAGGCAGTCTTGTGTAGTCTTTGGCGTTCTACGTGGTCGCATGCTTTCACTTATATTCTCATGTGGTCCCAAGTAGTCACATGTAGACTATTTGGTCTCATTCAGTCGTAGCTGGTTTTGTGTGGTCTCATTCAGGTCACCTGTGTTCTAAATTAATCTCAGGTGGCGTCATGCAGAATCGTGTCGTCCCTCTGGTATTCTTAAGTGGTTTCAGTTGGTCTCATGTACATTCATGTGAGTTCAGGTATTCTCATCTGCTCTCATATGATTTCAGATGTTTCTTATTCCAGGTGGTCCCATCTGGTCTTGTGTGATCTTAGGGCAATGTTGGATTTGGATAGATCAAATTGGTCTCATATGGTCCCATTTGGTTTCATGTGGTCTCAGGCAATCTCAGCCAGTCACAGACGGTCTTGTGTAATCCACATTGTTATTAACCAGTTTCAGGTAGTCACACGTGCTCTCATGCACTCTTATGTGGTCTCACATGTAGTCTTGTGTGGTTTCAGGTGATCTCATGCAGTCCTTTCTGGTTTCATGTGGTCACAGCTAGTCTCGTTTAGCCTCACTCATGTGGTCTACCATGCGGTTATAGTTTTTAGTATTTGTGTGAGGATTTTTTTTGGGTGCAGTTATAGACAACTTCATTAATTAAAAAAAAAAGCAGCAATGCTTTTAAGTGGAACATGTCTCGTAAAATTTATGCTGCACTTACATTTTTTGGACAAT
Organism: Leptonotus elevatus; assembly: GCF_054856555.1. NCBI lineage: Eukaryota > Metazoa > Chordata > Actinopteri > Syngnathiformes > Syngnathidae > Leptonotus > Leptonotus elevatus. The sequence goes on from NC_141247.1 coordinate 10,575,647, forward strand.
CATGTGAAAGAGACAAAAAAAAGTTGGTCCTCCAGTGGCTTGAAAAGAAAGTCTAGGGATTGAAGTGTTTGCTATTGATCTGCTCTCCCTTAAGAAGCTTTCAGCTCTGCGGCATCTTCAGCCTCTATGAGACTCCGAATGCAGCATTTAGTCACGGGTGCACCTGCATTTGTTTTTAACCCCACATGTCAGAGTCAGGAGTTCACTGGCCGGAGGGCCGCCCAGGGGTCACCCGTACCTTGTTGGTGGCAGCGGGGCTAATGGAGGGTGGAGGTGGGTTTGAAGTGTGAGGCACAGCAGTGGTACCACACATCTTTTCTTTCAGCACAGTTGGCTGTGAGAGGTATTACAGTGAATCCATAAAGTATTTGGAAGGCGTCATGCTTTCTACATTTTTGTATTTTATAGTCTTATTCTAAAACCATATGCCAGTTGTACATGTGATTTCTTCATGAAAGGACACATTTGTTATTAAAGGACTAATTAACCCTATGGCAGACTTTCTTTTTCAAGCATGGCTTTGTTGTGGCTCTACTTGTAATATCTATGCCAACCAAAATTCAAGTTGGTAAGTGAGGCAGGATCAGCGGGATGAATATTAAAAAATAGTTCTGTAATATGATTTATTTGATTTTTTCAAATTATTTTTGCCTCAAAAAGAACAGTTTTGTCAGAAGGGTAAATAGTGATATTAATCATCATGTAAAAGTGTTCTTGACCCAGCAGCAGCAGCAATCCAGACAAAACACAGTCATTAGCTAACCACTTTACAGTGACTCATTTGTCTGACATTTGCGACAATGACTATTTTCATTTATGTTTCGCATCGCATTGCTATGTGTGCAATTTTCACTCTGCGACAACGACAGAAGACGAGTGTGTTTGCTGTTGTCTAAACCAGGTTTAAAAATTAGTTGTGAAGATGTGATTTAAAAATAATATTAGCTTGTATTATTTTGGTTTGCCTTGAGATACCAATTTAACACATCTTAAATCTTTCCCTCTTGAAATGAATGGAAATTCCATTCATTTCTTGCAGCAGCACCCCAAAACATTTTTTAAATATGGAAAAACTCTTCGCTACAATACTGTACTTTTTATAACATTGAATAATAACATAATTAAATAGAATGTAAATCATTAAATAGTTTGTGCATCATGATTTAATGATGCAATCTAATTCACTGTGCTACTCCTTCTGTCAGTAAAGAGTACAGTCAGGCAGACACAAACAGAGAAAAATATATATTTTTTTCTTGTCCTATTCAGTAAGTTGCTTCAATATTAGTCATTTTTCATAGAGGATAAAGATTACATGCCTGTGAGTTCTGTCTACATATATTGTTCTACCATTTGATTGCAGAGTTGTAAAACAGCAACTATTGATAGCCACTAGCATGTCAATGGGATTTTCCATTGATATGTTAGCATTGAGCTAGCAGGCTTTTAATAAGGCAATGTACAGTAGTTTGGTTGTTTTAAATATGCAAAGTGTAATTCTCCTTGTTATATATTTAATTTGGAATTTATTTAATCTTCAACCAGGAGTGGCATTAAACAGCTTGAAGTCTTTTTTCTTCCTTCTGGTGACTTGTTCAATATTTGTCAAACTGTTGCTTATTGTGAAGTTGAGTTGAATTTACTGCCACTATACAGGGCTCATATCTCAAGTTTGCGCTCACAAATCAAAGCAAAAAAAATTGGTCGAATGATTATTTATACTGAGAAAGTTGTAGCTCAAGGCACCACTGTAAACTGTTTTCTAAAAGAGGAGGGCTAGTCAACATTACGGAAGAAGATTAGAGCCAGTGAAGAGAGGAAAAAAAAAAGTTTGGCAGGATTCTGACTTTAATCTCAGAATTCTCACTTTAATCTCAGAATTCTGACTTTATTAGTGCTACTATTATTCTCACGTTAAGGTCAGAATTCTGAGAATAAAGTCAGGATTCAAGTCAGAATTCTGTGATTCTGTGTGAGAATAAAGTGAGAATTCTCTCTTTAAAATCGGAATTCTGAGATTAAAGTCAGAATTCTGACTATAAAGTCAAAATTCTGACTTTAAAGTGAAAAAGCAGAGAATAACGTGAGAATCCTGTCAAACCTTTTTTTCTCTCTTCACTGGCCCCAATCCTCTTCCCTACAACATAAATAATTTGTTTTCTTACTTTTTTTTTTGAATGAACAAATATATATATATATTAAATATATAATAAAAAAAGAAAAGGAAAAGTATAAAAATAAAGACAGAAGAATGATCCTAAAATTATTGCAACTTAACAAAAACATCTAGAGAACAAAATGAACCTTAATAACCCATTCAAATCAAAATGGGGGAAAAAAAAGGAATGAAATCAAATTAAAAAAATGAAAAATACTTGTGCCTGCCTACTAAATTTCATGTTCCTAAGGGAACTAAATAGCTGGATTTGTAGAGGTCAATTTGACCACCCGCCATGTAATCATAGGGTTATAAAATAACTGAGTGCAAGGTGACAAACACATGTAGATAGTTATGCAGTCACCACAGGCTCCCATCACCATTGGGAACTGATGCAACTTTTCCCAAACTCTTCCATTTACATGTAACGAAAAGTTGACGGCTGTTTTTTGTTTTAATTTCTTTATTTTCATGCATGCATTTCACTGTTCTCTGATTTGACTCAAGCACAACGTTCGGCATGGAGAGGGAGTGGATGGTTCCCCGGGGAGCCTCAAGGAGCCGCTGAGGCTTCCACGGGAGGCGCAAAGGAAATGAAGATGCGCTAACAAAGAAGCGTCAAGTTTGACGGCGGGAGGTTAGACGAAGTAAGCCAGTGGGAGGAAGGAATGAATGAAGCCATCGGCGCGACAAGACACGTGTGCTCGCTTATAATAGCGGCCTTGACGAACGCGGCATAAGTCATAGCATTTTGAAAGATAATTATTTTATCATTTATTATGATTATAATTAACATTTGTTTGCATAACAATGGCGCATTTTGGGGAGCCTGAGAGAAAAGGGGATTAAAACTGAAAATGAGTGGTGGGCAGATGGATCTAAATAAAAATGATACCAATAAGTGAAGTTGATTGGGAGGTTGTTTATTGTTGTTATTGTTGAACCATGATTTTCCCAATTAAAAAAAAAAATGGAGATTGATATTTTTTTCAAAGTCAGAAAGGAAGGGCACTAAAGAGGAGACGATTATTCTTATTATTGGTTCAAGTTTTATATTTTTAACTAGCTATGCACTGATATTGTGACTACGTATGAGTACAATTACTTAAATTTGAGTACTAGCCGATACAGAGTACCGATACTTAATAATATATTTTAACCAAATCTTGCTCAAAAACATAAAGCATAAGTCTCACTCAAAAATATTACATTTTTGAGTGTTCCAAGTCTTGCTAGGCATTTCACTTGACTGTCGTCGAAGTATTGTAGGAATGTAACACTTGGGGGCCACTATGTAACAGGAGTATGAAGATAAGAGATAAAGAAGAACATGTATCTCCACACGGCTGACATGGCTTCTACCTAGAAAGTACATAATATGTGTCAGGCTGATGAAGTGGTATTGGTGGATAGTATCGGTGCATTTTTACGACTAGAAGTTCTGTCCAGACGTCTTTATTTTGCACACACCTTCAAAATAATGAATAGAATAATTTATTTTAATAAAATTTAAAAAAGAGTGCGGTGAAAAGGTAATTGTATTTGTAATTGTGAGAATGTTAGATACCACTTTTTTTCAGATCGATCCCAGTATGAGTATTCAACTCTTGAGTAGTCTCCAATACCAATACCAAGTACCGTTACCTCTTGTACTTTCGATACATAAAAATGTCCCCAAAAAAACAACGACAGATCATTTTAAGGAAAGACCTATATACCATAATCTAGCATTTTTCGTTAAAGTTGCTTGAACTTAACTGAATTTATCGGTATTCAATTTGATATAAAAAAATAAATATACATATATATATTTTTTTAGCAAATATACATTTTGTATACAACACACAATAAAATGAATTAATATATATATATATATATATATATATATATATATATATATATATATATATATATATATATAATATATATATATATATATGTACATATATATTAATGGACATCTGTCAGGCATACCTTGAAATAAGACCTGGTATCGGCTTGATACTGATTGGTGGTATCAGTGCTCACCCTAATTAACTGTTTGTATAATGCTTGTTTCTAAATATAACATATAAAATATATTTTTTGAATGATGCTTATTTGATTAGAAATAGATTTTAATGTTTTATTTCTTCTTTTTATTATTATTATTATGATAAAGTAATAAAGAAAAAGGAAATGAAGTGTGATGATGCATCCACTTTAATTCCACATATAATTGTGTGTGCGTGAACGTAGACACCTCAATGCTATGCTATGCAGATTTCCAATGTGTATGTGGTGATTAAAGTTCCCGGTTGGAAGGTCTCCGCAGTGCCCTGGCGAAGGTCGAGGCAAGCATAAGAAACACCATAAAGGTTCCACACCTCGTCAGCATTTGAGCACATTAATGCCTAATCTCCTTTTACGTTATAATTTATCTCCCTAAGGGTTGTGGAACGCCTCTTTCCCCTCTCATGTGATGGACAATATCTCAGTGTGGACCTTTTAGAACAAGTTCCATAGTTCCATTTCGCATTTATTTCAATGACCTTGACAGAGTGAGCTCGGAATCAATAGACGCCGCCCAGTCTGTATCGCGGGTCGCCACGACTGCTACGGAATAAAACCTGTTTATTTGAGGAAGGATTACTGAGCTTTATCGCACACAAAACAAAGGCCATAAAAGGTGAAGTGCAGATTTATTTTATCTCCGTCTTCTGATCATTTCATCTGTAGATCAACACCACTGGGCCGGAAGGCTCCGCATGATATGGATGATGTCACATCGATAACAAAAAAACACTTTGTCCCCCCTGGCGGGGAGTGGGCGGGTCTGCCCCTCTGTTGGCTGCTGGGTGGCGGCTGCGTCTTGGCCGTTCCCTGGGTCTCTTGGGGGGTGCTGCGTTGCGGGGCTTTCCCTGGTGTCGGGGGCGGCGCCGTTCCGGCGCGGTCCGTCGCTCTGGGCCCGGCGACGCGGTTCGGGGCCTGTGGGCCGCCGGGGTGCCCGGTGGTTCCCTCTCCCCTCCCCCTTCCTCCCCCTTGCTGCCTCTCCCTCCTCGCCTCTCCCCGCCCGTCCTCCGCCTCCCTGTCCCCTCTCCCTCGTCGCCCTTCCTCCTCCTCTCCCCCTCTCCTTGCGTCCCTGCCGCTGCCCCCTGCCCTTCTTGTCGTCCCCTTCCCTCCTCCCTTCCCCTTCCCCGGTACGCCTTCCTTCCCCTCCCCTGGGCCGGGGGCTCCATCCATGGCCCGGGTCTCGGTGCTATGGGGGCCGGCGGGGGTGGCTGGGGTTTGGTGTCGTGCCCGCCCCGCTCCGGTGGGCGTCCTGACACCTCGGGCGGGACCCAGTATCCGGGGGGCGAGCCCTATCGCCCCGCCGGACGGGTCCCATATGCCCGCCGGGGTCCTGGTGGGGTGGGTGGGGGCTTGGTGGGCCGGTGCGCCTCCTGCCCCCGCCCGGTTGGGGGGGGCCCCGCTGGTCACACCTCTTAACTCACTACACTAGGTTTGCACAATACACTTTTATAGACATATAGGGCACATAACACACTTTGGGGGGTGGGGTAGGGTGGAAACACCGTCTTCACCCTACAACTCCCCTCCAATTTTAATACACCACACAACTTGTGGGTGGGGGGGGGCTTGTGGGGTGCCATCGGTTGGGGGGCCGCAGTATAGAGCAGTGCTGCGGTCCCCTGTCCGTGTCGCCACCCCCCCCCCCCCGCCCTATCTATTTTTTTTAATGCACCACATACACTCAGCAACATGCTTGGGTGGCGGGTGGATCGCCAAGCATGTTGCTGAGAGTCTGTGGATAGCATTCAAATCCTCCGATTGGGGCGGGGGCGCTGGGCGGGTGGGGTGGCGGGGGTGGATGGGGGGCGGGGGGTTGTGGGGGGGGGCGGGGGTTGGGGGCCGGTGGGGTGCCTGGTGGGCCTGCAGTGCCCCGTCCTGCTGCGTTGGGCCGGGGGCGCGGGCCGTGTTGGGGCGGGGGGCGCTCCTGCTCCTGGGTTTGCTCTCCGGCCGGTGGCCCTGGTGGGGCCCGGGGGTCGTCCTTTGGCGCTGCCGCGGCCTGGGGGGCCCTGAGGTGTTGCGCTTGCTCTGTTCCGGCGGGGGTCGACGGCTCCCCTCTTTGGTGGAGATTTTCATGCATGCCAGATCCACCACACCAGCATCTACCGAAACTCAGACACAATCTGTTTCCTCCTCAGGTTATTGAATCGGTGGAGGCTGGTGTCTCGGATCTCACGCGGCTTCGTCTGTCCTTCCTTCCTTTTCTCGGTCTCTCCGTTGGTCTCTTGAGGCCTCCCTGATTTTATGTTTTTTGGATTTGTTGGGGTCTGGATGTTTCTTGGGCTGGGGAGGAGTTCTGGTGGGGGGTGTCTGGTCGGTGCTGGATTTCACCTTCCTTGGTTTTCTTCGGTCCCCTCGGGTCTCCTGGTGTTCGATTTAGGTGAACGGTATGAGATTTTTTTTCTAATAGGTTTTCTGGTGAGCTAACAAATACACGCACGCACGCACGCACGCACGCACGCACGCACGCACATACACATACTCACCCACACACACAAAAAAAAAAAATGTATGTATGTATGTATATATATATGTATATATGTATGTATATATGTGTATATATATATATATATATATATTAAAAAAAAAAAAAAAAAAAAAAGCAATGATGATGACATTTCCGAATGAACAATACTGAGCTCTTAAAGAAAAGGAGAAAAAAAAAAAAAAAAAAAAAAAAAAAAAAACACTTTATTTAGCCCTCTTATGTTTGATTCTTAAAAAACACCAATAGTGTGCGTGTATTGTTGACTTTGTTTTGAATAGACTTAGTTTGATTTCAAGTTTTTGTCATGTGTTCGCCCACATGTTTAATGACTTTGCTTATTTCTCATAGTTTAGTTTCTTTTGTGCTAGTCCCATTGTTCAACTTCAGGGGCATGTCAAGCACCACAGTATGAAAAGTGTGATGGAAAATTGGCTGGCATTGACAAGCGAGACGACACAATCAAAGACTCAAAAGGAATTGGAGGGAGATGGGAAGCATCCGGTCGTTTCATCCAACTAATGTCTCCAAGGTCGTTTCACTATTTTTGGCACATAAAACGAATGGCGGAGCGTTTTTTTTTTTCCCCCCCTTTCTCAAAGCCGCTGAGCTGAATCCATCACCAATGGTTGCCACTCACAGCATGTGTCAATCCGCTCGAAATAGACGAGGAGAAAGTTGATGGCAGCTGACGAGAACACTTGAGGCTCAATTGTATCGACTGTATTCGTATGATACTGTACTCTTGCATTTCTACATTCTTATGCATGCCAAATGAAATACTGTACATATGAAATCATGACACAACATATAAGCTGTAGTATATAACTCATGAAAACTACAATATTACAGTGACATTTTTCCAATGATATTATCACTATTATGAAAAACTTGTTTGGTAATTGATATGCATACAAATGTATACCATACATACGATATCACAATATTTTGCAATGATACCAAATTACCGATGGTAACCCGATACAGCGATGGCATGGTGATTTATTTTAAAAATAAATATGTATTAGTGGTGCAACGGATCTCAAAAGTCATGATTCGGATCGGATCACGGATCAGCAACAAAAAAAAAATGAAGAAAAGAAAGAAAAAATAGATAAATAGTACTTAGTCTTCATTTATTTTGTAAATCACTTTTTCCCATAAATACAAAAAAAAACAATTCAAAATGTCTAATATAGCCATGTAGGATTTAGGAACACAACTTTTAAGTGCAATATGAGGCAGAAACATTGTTATTTTTACAAGGTTCATGTGTAAAATAATAAGGTGTTAATTGTGTAAAATAATAAGGTGTTAATTGTGTAAAATAATAAGGTGTTAATTGCGTAATCTAAACGGCTCAGTTTGACATTTTGAGTTGAATGTTTTTCTTTTTTTAAAGGGCAAAAGTGTTTTATAAAATAAATGAAGACAAAGTTCTATTTATCTTTTTTTTAAATGATGATGAAAAGACCTCAACTTGCAATTAAAGGCACATCACCTTCCTTTAAACATGGAGAGTGAATTGCAAAGTAGCCTTGGTCCAGAATATTGAAAAATAATTAAAGTAAGCCAGGTACCAGCTATCAAACTCATTTACAGCTATCAGTCAGACACTCCTTGGTCATGCTAACAGCTAGCCGCTAGTCACTTACGTCGGAGACTTCATGCAATGAATGTAATTATTTTGGTTTCTTAGCGTCCTAAATTAGCGATTGAACATGAATTTGGGATTGTGTTGATGTTGGTCGCAACTACAATGTCAATCAACTATGATAAAGAAACGTTTAAAAGGGAAGTCAAGCTAACCATCACGCCGACGCAGACGTAGGCGAACTTCAAAGTAAAAGTGTTATAAGGCTATTTGCTTTGCCGACAACGTATTACCGCATTTGGTCAACTTTTTTTTGAAGTTAGGCTTAGCGTGTTACGTTGAGTATGTTTCAGCTTTCTTGACATGTCAGAATTGTATTGATTGTGAATGCGCGCTTTTTTTTGTTTAGTTTTTCCCCCCCACCAACCAATCCGTGGATCGGGCATGATCCGAACCGACCACGGATCAATGATGATCCGTTGCACCACTAATATTTATGACATCTATTTAACTTCCGGTAATGCAAACTGACAATATGATATGAGCACATCCTTTTTCCAATAATACCAATCAATGGTAACATGATAATCGATATGCAGGATACATCTTTCTGATAGAATGAATAAAAACTCCCTGACAGTATCACCATACAGTGATAGCATGAGCATCGATATCTAGGAAGAAAACTATCAAAATATTTTTACTAACCAATATTGATGACATCGTAGAATAGCTATTGTGTGATAATCGACATACAGGAAGAAAAACATGTAAAGCCAATCGGGGTGTGCATCTCTTTCAATAAATGACAACTAGATTTTTATCTCCACATCATTCAAGGAGGATTCCATAATTAGTGACAACGTCAAACAATTCGATTTGCTTGATTCAAAACACTGGCATCGTTTTTCCGATTCAAATTGATTTATTTTTTGCTTCTCTCCTAAAAACCATACATCTTTGTTAAATTTATACCGTAATGCCTGAAAACTCCCAATATGATATTGCAATATATTTCCACTGATACAGATGATATCAGCATAGGCACCAGCGCACCTGCTAAGCAGTGCAGCTGTCCTGGCGTGCCGCCCAACTTGAGCTTTACCAGAAAGACGTTGTTGTTTCTGCGGCTTTTGCCGAACACAGTGACGCTTGTTGTGCAGTGCAGCGCAACGGCATGCAGAGACATGCGCTGGATGCTAACGCAAGCACAGAGGAAATACTGTAAGCAACAAGAAGTAACAATATGGAACCGCTAGCATCGTCCTGCACTATGGAAATTACTAACATGCATCGCCAAAGGAATAACATAATGTTCGCTATGACATTAAAACAGCGATTCTCAAATTGGGCGCGGTGCTGGGGTGAATTAGAAGTGCAATTGCACATCCACCACAGTAGATGGCAGTGTTACTCTCATTTATTGTGTTTTAATTTCCGGCAAATTGATGCACTTCCATTTTTCTTCTGTTACTAAAAAACATAACATAATTGAGAAGCAGCGGATTAAAGTCATGTGATCAGTGTTAGCGTGGACTCAGACTAGGTCTATTTGCACCCTTTTACTACAAATGTACTGATTTTGTGGATGTTTTCCTTGTCATTCAGTTTATTTTATCATGAATAACTGGTGAGATGAGTGATCTTATGTCTCAAGACATGTACAATGCAGTTTATTTCTACTGTGCAACTTCTGGTTCTCATGAGTAAATTGTGCAATTGTGTTTTTTTAACTGTTTGGATTATTTCTAGCCATTTATAAGATTTCTATTGTGCGAGGTAGTGGTCATATGTCTAACATATGTCAGTCATATGACCTTTTCTTTGAACTTGTGAATTATTTCTATTATTTCAGTTTATTTAATTTGTACATGGTGGAGGAGAAATTATCTAATTATTGTTCATCTCAGCATTTAAACATTTTAATTCTATTTTGCAAATCACCTGTTATCATGTAATTAAAATTTTAAAATCTCCACCCAAAAATCTGCATTTACTCGCAATAGAAACCCTAAATGTGCACACGTGCCCCTGAATGCTTTTGCGTCCCATTTACCGTTGTTGTGTGTCACATATTGCGGGAACTGTCAGCGCACTAATCAAACCCAGCCCCGACAACGCACGAGCGGCAATCACGGGCACTCGTTCCCCGTCACGGAAGGAAGTGACAGCTGTCGAATAAACGCTTCAAAGCGACGTCGCAATAAACATTTGTATTGAGATCAGGAAGTGAACCTTTGTGTGTTTTTGACGTTACCTATTACGACACGTGGTGAAAAGCAAGGCAAGAGCTTGTGCTTTTGTTCAGTTGACAGCACAGCTGCCATGTACAATAGAAATGAACATCGTAAATAATTCAGGCATTTACTGTACGATAAAACGAATATTTTTCTTGAACTGACTGACTATAGGGTGTGTAAAATAGTGACATTTTTTATACACTTTAATGCAAAATTTAATTGAATCAGATTAGTGGATTAATTGATTGAATCAATCAATCAATCAATCAATCAATCAATCAATCAATCAATCAATCAATCAATCAAATTTGTTTTAAGACTCAAAGAAGGTCCATAAAATAACAAAATATGTTTGAAGGGCCATAATCACCACAATTTAATTAATTGGTCCGACCCCCAATATCTGCCTTATGGCACAGTTGAAATGAACTAGAAATAATCCACAGTGGTTTCATATAAAAACCCAAATCAGTTTTTTTAAAAGGAGGTTAAGAATTCTTCCCTCAAGCAAACACCCTACTTTTAATTCACGTTGCTCGCCGCAAAACTACCAACAAAATCTTTATGTCCCTGTTGTTGTTTATTTTCCCACGAATCCACAGATGCCTTGCAAAACATCAAACACTGCGAGACAATCTGTTGAAGAAGGCTCATCTTGTTTGTCGCAGGTGCAGACGAAGTCGGGGCTCACTTGACGGCTAAATTCATCCTGGCAGACGTTTTTATTTGATCAAGAACCCTACACCTGAAAAGTGGGTCAAACCACTTCAGTCAAGTGTAAGGGGTGGGGAGGTGTGATGTGGTGCTTTCATAATGCAGCCCCTTTAATGAAACACCATCCAACCTTGACAAAAATCCATACGGGCCGGCTGCGCATTGAATGAAGTCGGCAAATGAATGAAGCCGCACGGAGCTCGCGCCTCAACGGAGGACGGCCGCCATCGCTGCGCCGGCGTTACACTGCGATGCTTTGGCACTTAGCAGCGATGGCGACGGAGCCGAGACGGTAAAACAAATGACAAACACGACAGTTTGGAAAGGCACGCTGGTGGCAAACTGGTGGAAATGTTCCAGGGTGTGTGTGAAAACAAGCAGACACTTTGAAATGATTTTGTAGCAATCAGAAAAAATCAAGATGAGTTTGTCTTTGAAGGACTCTGGGAAATTGTCAGATGGCGGCTTCAAACCAAAATGGCCTTGCCTTGTCTTTTGAGGCATTAATTGAGACTTTTTTGTGGCTCTGCTCACAACAGGCTTGCCTAACAATTTTTTTGAAAAATCTTCTCAATTTAGCTTATCTTTCCAAAAATGTAAATTTTTGACCAATCGAACACATTTGTTCACACTGCACTGTGAACACTGTTCCAAATTCAGATAATTCGGGTCAATCTGATATGTTTCTGTACTCGTTCACATTTGAAAGATTTCTAATGTGAACCGCGTCAAGGGGCACAAAAAACAAAACAAAAAACAAAACAAGATCACGTATAAGTTAATATGTGTTTAACTCATTCAAACCCCAAAAACATATAAATACGTTTTAAAATGCTAGAGCATTTTAAAACGTACAGCTTCTGACCTGAATAGGTCGCTTAAAGCGATGATAGTTATTACAAAAAACGGCCAGCAGGTGGCAGCAAAGTATAAGAGATCAACCAGGGCCATGTTGCAAAAAAGCAACAGTGTTTTCAACAGGTTTGTGAATAATGATGAAACTTAGCTATATTCTAATGCTAATTGCTGCAAAATGGAAAACGATCTAAATATACTTATTTTCCTGATGAAAGAAGAGATTCTTTCTTTTGGTAGGTTCCATGTTTTTATAGCAATAGAACACAATATTCTGCGGGCCTTGCAAAAAAAAGTCAAAATCCAGTAAACTAGCTAGGAGCGAATGGGGTTGCTTCAGTGAAAATGGCTGGGAGTGAATGAGTAAATAACTCATTTCAGAATGATGAGCGAGGCGGGAGGACGGAAGATGACGCCATGTAACAAATAAGCAAATAAATCGTCTTTTTAAATTACTACAATCAACACTTAAAAAAAAATTAATTTTACTGTTCACATTATATATGTATAAAAAAAAAAAGACCAGTTACATGTCGCATATGTGCAAAGAAATTGGAATTTATCTGCAGTGTGAACATAGCCCTTGCCTTAGGCTACTTGAAAACAAAATGGACGACCTCCAGTGTCTTATTCAGCAGAGTTATTTCAGTCTTTTTATGGCTCTGTTCATGGCAAAATTGCCTCCCAAATTTCATGTTGCTAAGGGAAACTGTCTTTGCCAGCCATGGCATTCAGAGCCTGTTTGTGGGTTTACTCATGCAAGAGCATACCAAATTTCAGGTTGTTCTGTCAAACTGACTACAGGGGCTGAATAAAAAAAATAAAAAATAAAAACTAAAAACTTTCAGTGCTCCTGGTGCAGTTTGCCAGCAAGCAACAGCAACTCAAGCCACAGTGCAGTGGAATGGAAAATGTCGACAGAGATGATGAAACAATTTTTGTCCACGATTAACGACCGCTGATTCTCTACGGACACTCACAGAGATGCTTACCAAATTGAGGCGAACGTGTAGTGTGTGTTTTTGTGTTTCAAACATATAATCTATCACTATTTTATTCTCATGGGTCTCAAGGTTCAGAATGATCCAGTTGGTGGGTGACGCGGGAAATGTGAAGCAGTGTTTGTTTTCCCAGAGGAACTCATTATTTTTGGCATGCTGGATATTTTTTTAATAAACATATAAACTGTTCACCTCTGCAGCACGACACTCAAACCAACACAAAATCTACTTTCGATTTTTACACATTTTTACACCCAGTTTCGCCAGAGCTGTATGATGTACAGTATAACCCCAAAATACCCTGTATCGAGTTCTGATTGACATGAGCAGCGAAGTATTATTAATGTAACCTGTAGATTAATTTCATTTTGTACAAAACTGGCACTTATTATATATCAAATTATGAGAAAATTTTTAATTTTTTAAATAATTAAGTCCTAATTTAAAAAAAGTCTAGTTTTTCCCCAAAATAAAATCTACAGACATTTATTCAAGACAAAAAGCTATATAGTTCAATCAAGCCATTTAAAACTCCCCCACAAATCTTAATAATAAGGGATCAAAGTAAAAATGCATTATTATGATCAAGTTTATGCTTGTAATATAAGAAGACAGTTTTATTTTTGTGAGTTATGAAGTAATATATTTCTCATGATAAAAAGTCACGTTTTTAAGTTTTTCAAGAGAAAAGGCTTAGCATTAAAGAATAACGTCATATTGTTTCAATAATAACATTACGATGTTAAAAGAACGAAATGTGATTTTTTTTCAACATTATGAGTCATTTGAGATAAAAAAAAAAATTTTGAGAATGAATTAGCATGTATTACGAGGGTCATTCAATGAATACAGGGAATTTTTCGGAATAAGGACTTCTAATACAGAAGTATATTGCATATAGCAGTGATCGTTCAAGACAAAATGCCAAATTTTTTTGAAAATTAAAAGTATTTATTTTAAAAGCCACAACAGTAATAGTTTAGAAATATCAATAGGTGGCAGTAAAGATTCCAAATAATTTTCTGCGTTCAGTAGCTTTAAAAACAATATTATATTGTCTTTAAATTACCTATTTTAATTTAATGGGAATTATCTTTTTTTCTGGATTAAATTTAAGATGATTTGAGATTAAAAGAAAGATGATTAAATATATGTTTTAAATAATTTTTCTTTAGTAAACGTCACATCCTCTCATGAATATTTCAAGATAAGAATTTGAACCTTACAAGACTAAAGTTAGATTTTTTTTTTGAAGAAATGTAACGTATTATTACGACTGACTTGATTCTTGCCAATGTATACTAACTTCTAAAGACTTTTGTAAGAACTTTTCAAAAAAATATACCATCATTCTTTCAACACTATTACTTTTTTCTTGGAAAATATGACTTCATCTTTTTGTTATTCCCTATGTGGCCCTACTACTCCTTCAATTCAAACACCTGCAGCATTAACAGTAGAATCAAGTAGCAGCAGCAGTCCATGTTTTGACAATCTGTTGTGCTCTTCAAACTCACCTCGACATCCAAACAAGCCGACCTTCAGGAGAGTAATAAGAAGAGCGAGCTTGAGGCGCGTCACGCCGTGTGATAAACGTCACCACTTTTATGCCCAAAGGCCCCCGGCGTCAACGAAGGCCTTGAAAATACAAGAAAACGAGAGTGGGACGAGGCGTGAAGCCAAGCGCTGTCGCGTCGTCAAATGAAGACGAATGGCGTTTGACGACTCGGGTCCAGTTTTCGGCGGGTCCTCGCCACGGGAAACGGGGGTCCGTCCACATGTAACAAAGCGGATCGCAGGCGTGACTTTGTCTACCGTGTTTTTCATTTACTGGTCAAAAGAGCAGAGGAAGGTAGCCAAACCCTCAAGGCGACGCCAATTTGGGCAGCACAGGTGGCGAAATGCTGCACAGCCGCAAAATGATGACATGTTGCAACATCAGCTTTCATTTTCATTTCACCAGCAGCACAGGTGGCAAAATTACTCACACTCTCTACTTCACAAGTACGGTAAAAAAAGAAAAAAAAAGAAGTACTGATTCAACTTTGGTCGTATAGTAAAAAAAAAACGCCATTTCAATATTTATGGCTTCAAATGAAAAAAGAACGTTTTGCAGAAATACTTCATAATCTGGTTCAATCTTCTTGAGTAGGTTCCTTAGTGGATCTTGTACACCTTATCTAACATCCAAACAAGTAGTTCAGTTTAGTAATTAACCTGTCAGGGATTATTCCGCTACATTAAAGGCAGTACATTATTCATGGTCGCTTTTACACGCCATATAAACATTTGGATTCGCAGCATTTACACAATGGATAAAAACATTCACAATCAATTGGTAAAGTCACCAAGATGAACATCCCACTAGACCCCTCGGACACTCGGACAGTAATGTGTTAAGGCTTCAAGCCAGGCTTTGGGTTTCCAGTTAGGATTTCAAAGCAGGATTTTAAATAGAGTTAAAATTTGAAGTTATAGTAAGGGATTCAAATTATCTGTCAAGTCTGAGGTAGGGATTCAAATTGGGCTTTATAGTGTCAGGGTATTGAATCAGGGTTTAAAGTTGGGCTTTCAAATCAGAGTAAAGTTTTCAAATTAATGTTTCAATTCAGAGGTTTGCAAGAAAGGGTTAGGGCTTCAATTTAAGGTTAGTGTTTCAAGTTATGGTTTCAAGACAGGGTTGGGGTTTAAAATTGGGATGTCAAGTGCTAACCTTGCCAGCAAGCTGAATTCTCGCAGTATTTGTTTACACATACTACGAGAATCCATCTTGTACTGCTCACGCTGATATGTTCGCAACCGGCCTTTTTTAGGTCGGAACAATCAGGCGTTGTTTAGGGCGGGACATGCAGCTGTGAAGAAACCAGGAAGTACCAACGCTCGGGGAAACAAACAAACCTTACATAGATGAATGGATGCTGCAATTAATTCTATTTCCGCAGAATTACTTACCGTTTCCTTGTTGAATGTTGAACTGCCAGAGGCGCTTCGTGCATTTTCATCTGGTATAGCTGTTCGTTCTTTTTTTTTTCCTAAAACGAGACCGAAGACGACAATTTCCTCCATTGCCGTGCACAAGATGCCGCATCGTCCAATCATCTCGAAGTATTGTACAGCAAGTTCCTCCTTTCCTGAACGGATCTGCCGAGTGAAGTTCCAGATTGTGTGTAGAACTCCCTTGAGTGAATCACAATTATCAATCTGACTATTGCCAGGTTAATCAAGTCCATGTTAACATTTTTAACTTTAAATTAATACAATTCATGTGTCAACATGAATTGTATTAATTATCAATCCAGGGTTAGGTTTCTAATTGCAGTATATATTCGGTTTCAAATCGGGGTTCTAATACAGGCCTAGGTTTTCAGATGTTGTCCCCCCACCCCAAAAAAGAAGTTAGGGATTCAAGTTTGGCTTCAAGACAATGACAGGGATTAAAGTTAGGGTTTTGAATCAGAATTAAGTTTTCACATGATGGTTCCCGGGTTAGGGTTGCACGTGGTGGGACTGTGAAGTTCTGTTAACTGTGAGTGAGATTCAGTATATTATGAATGAATTATACCACATATCAGCTTGAAGTGGCATAAAAGAAGTACTTTTTAAAAATGGTTTTGTTTGCAGGATGATGCCAATACACTCCAGCTGCTGCACTCAATCTGCTTCACATCACTGGTATTAAGGGATGAAGTGCGGATCTTCTAAAGAATGAAGCGCCACATGCCGAGGGGGGAAAAAAAAATCACAAATATACTGTCTGTGCACGCAGCAACTCCTTATGGAATCATAGAAAAATATGTATTCCTTTCTTTCACTTTGACACTGGAATTGCAATAAAATGTAAATGTTATTCTGCACTTCATGTGATGTAGAAAACAAAAACAAAAATTATGTTTTGGTTGATTAAGTGCATTATGTTGGTTGTAGATGTGAATTGCATCAGCCACAGAGGAAATATTTTCCACCCTCTTGTGTAACTCAGAGTAATCAAAATGCCAATGTCAATAAAAAATGGTCTTAACTTCAGAGATGGAACATTTTCACAATCAACTGTGCAGATGTATACCAAAAAATAAATACATATAAAGGAAACAAAAAGGTATTTAAATTGAAATTTTGATCAAAATGTATAAAATCTTTTGTAAATCATTTAAAGTAGTCAATTTAATGTACTAATTTAAATGATTTAATAAAAATAAATATGTTTTCAAAAAATCTATTAACCTTTTCAAGGACTTAAATATATTACATTTATTACAAATCAATTTAAAGTCAGTTTAAACAAATCTATTTACTTGAATGTTTTCAAAATCAAATAGATAATAATAGAAATGTAATTCCATGTATTATTTTTTTCATATAATTCATACAAGTTTGTTTGTTTTTAAAATACAGTGGAACCATGAGATACATGTGCATTGACTTATAATGGTATTTTATATATATATTTATTTATTTATTTTAGATATGAGCCACCATTAAATATTTTTTGTTTTTTTGCTACAAGCCAAAATTCAAGACACAATTGCTTCTTCAGATTCCCACCATTTGGAGGCGGCAGCAAATTTGACAGTCACTGTTACATTGGTTTCTTGCACAGGAAAGACGATGGCCATTTCTCCATATGAAGAATGCAGAGTACAATCTTGTGAACTCCAAGCCAGAACGTTTTTTTCTGACAACACACATCTCTTTGTAAATTGTAACGGCTGTGTACTTGTTAACACACTCCGCAACGCCCTCAACTCTGACGTAATCCCATGATAGCAGCACAAAATGCATCTTGGGATATTTTCCGAGCCAAACGTTCACAATCTTCCAATCACTGCATCCATGATTTAAGCTAGCTGACAAGAACAACATCCCGGTATTCCGTGCCCTCTTGGTTTAGCCGTATTTTCAATTGGAACAGTACTCCAGCTGCGATTGATGACATTCCACGAGATCACAAGGACGTAAGAACGCATGCAGCAATTGAGCAACAACTAGTATGTTGCTAGCGGTAATGCGCCATGTCAACACAATTTTTTTGGACAATAATATGTTCTATGCAGCTCCAATAGTCTGAATTTGTTATTCTGGTTGATATTGTGTTAGTGGAATATGAGTTAAGCAGCTAAATCCAGACATTTTTACCCATCACAGGGGGCGGCATTTTGCTCAGGCAATGACCAATCACCTGTTTTCTGAAGCTCAGCTATGATTTTTGTGCTCGCATTTTCTACGTTTGCAGGTTATAACACAAGAACATGTTATTACCGCACATTCACTTTTTATACAGTACTACGGAAGCGTGGATCCGCCAATGTTTAGTAAACATTTTTGAATGTCGGCGGGAGGCTCCAGGGATGACCAAGGACACGCCGGAGAGACTATGGCTTGCACGGGCGTGTATGGGGCTATCGGCTATCCAGTAGCCTAATATATACAGATCAGTGGTTTGAACATATTTGTAGGCTAAATGCTACAGACGTACCATTTTTTTTCATATAATGCCACAGTGTATTATTTGTGCATTCACAAGTCAATACCCCATTGCATTATGGGAAAATGCCAAACTCAAATCATGAACTGCTTACATAATAAATCATTTAAATAAATATTTTTTAATAATAATTAATTGTTAATAATTTTAAAAGTTTTTTTACGTTTATTTTCAAACATGTACATGCTAAAAAATATATATAATTCTCTCACGCATACGCAAGTATTACCCAATATGCTATGTTTGTAGCATTTAGCCTACAAGTACATTTGAATGTATTTGCGAGTATGTTGGACGTACCTCACTTAAATATGTTCAAATGTAAATGTTTACTCTACATTGGCAGTTTCACGCTTCTGTGCAGTACAATACTGTTTAATGCAACTTCTGTGATAAAAGAAACACACAAAAAATGTGGGTGATTTTTTTCTATTCACTTCAGTGGAGAAAGATTATTTGAGATATAAATTAAACTCATGTCTCAAGGCACCTCTCTAATATTTATTAGAATTTATTAATTCAAGCCATTTGCGATTTCACAATTATACGATAGCCGCTTTGTGTCATTAATAAAGCTAACTTCAGTCACAGGTACAAATACAACTGCTTTTATTCCACATACAATTTTTTGTTTTTTTACAATTTTTTTTAATTGTCACAATCTAAATGATTCAACAACAAAATGAGGAACTACCACAACAAAGTCCTTTTTTTCTACAGGGGAAAGAATAAAGAAACAATGCAAATATCACTGTAGCAAAAAGTTGACACACGGGCCAAAAAGTTGACACATGGGCCAAAAAGGTACACTTGAAAGGAATATAAAGACACTCAAGTCGGACAAAACGGTGGTTCATGTTCATCCAAGGGACCGTCCAGATATTATATTGGACAGCCGACAGCAGTTGAGGATTGGTTTTTGACCAACATTATTAATAAATAAAATATTTTATTTGATAAATATGTATTTATCCATATTTCTTATTTCTGAGTCAATCGTGGGGGAGCAGGGACACATATCCACCCATAGAAGCCCTTCCTGAATCTATGGAAACTTCAAAAGTCTCAAGTGTGTTTCTTTTTTCTTCTTTTTTTGCTGAACATACAGTATAGGGTTATATCAATTTTGGCTAATGCATCCCATGAATATTGCTATGAATAATTCTTTTGAATGAGTATGTACATACAGTAGGTGTACATAATAACAAAGCATTAGGTACACACGGGCAAAACTATCGAACAGAGGAAGCGATGGCCGCCGTCATTGATTGATCGGATGGGTGACGAAGCATGTGGCGCAAGACTCAACAAAGGTTATTTTAGCGTAAGATACAAATTGGTACTGTACACGGTTCAGCCAAGTCCAGAAGATCCAACCCAGAGTAGTCGTAGAGCCTTTTTTTTTTTCGGGAGATGGCATATAAATCTCAAAAAGCAGATAAATGACACTTAATTCCCTGGAAACTGTTCAATCTTCGTCTGAGCTGAAGCAATTCCGACATCCATCAAGCATTGTGTTCAAGGTCCCGCTCATTGTCTCTTACCCCAAAGTCCTTTGCGACCACTCATCCGTTAGCTGTGGTTCTATTTGCAAAAAAATAGAATGTACTTTGGGTTATTTTCCATACACGATCCAGAATTGTTTTCCCTATAAAATAAGTCACATCATTTTCATGTTGAAACGATGAGGACCAGCCTGGATGTCGGCCGAGTCCACGTTGGTGCCATTGGACTTGGATCGAGGCACGTATTCCACGTCGATGTTGTTTTTATGTTTTCCTTTGCCCCTGCTCCAGACGAACAGGAGCAGGAAGCAAAACAAGACCATCCCCAGGAACGTGAAGCAACCCATGGCCGTCGACACCAAAATGGTCTTAAGGTCCAAGCCCAAGGTGACGCTGGCGGTCCCGTTGGCAGTGGTGTTGCTGGGGTCGGTGTAATACTGGGTTCTGTTGGCGTACAGCGAGCCCAGGCTCTTGACGGCCAGCGACGTCATCAGGGTGTCGTTCCCGGCCGTGTTGGAGGCGAGGCAGAGGTAGACTCCGCCGTCTTGAATCTCGGCCGACTTGATCTCCAGGGTGCCGTTGTTGTGCACCGTTACCCTGCCGTGGCTCCTGGCCGTCAGGACGCGCCGCCGCGGAGACACCCAGGACACGGTAGGCCTCGGTGTGCCCTCGGCGCTGCAGTGCAGCAGAGTGTGCTGGCCCTCGTCAACCGTCACCGTTTGCGTCTTGTTCTCGCGGATTTTCGGCTTGGTGCAGGTCACGTAGTAAGACAGCAGGCTTTCCTTAAATTCCTGGAAAGGCCTCCCTCGGATCCCCTCGGGCGTGTTGCACTCCGGTTGGGAATCCCCGAAAAGGATGGAGTGCCTTTTCTGTAAGATCCACATGAGGCGACAGTCGCACACCAGCGGGTTGTTGTCGATGAGGAGGGCCTCCAAAGCTTCCGGGGATTGAAACACTCCCTTCTCCAGTGTGTCCAGCCGGTTGTGAGAAACGTTGAGCACCTTCAGTCCCCGCAGACCCTGAAAGGCGTACGGTTCGATGGCGGTGAGCTGAGCGCCGACCAGGTGAAACTCCCGAAGGCGAACCAGGTCCATCAACATTCCACCTTCGATGTGCCGGATGCGGTTGTAGGACAGGTTGAAGTGCGTCAGGTAGGGCAGGTGCTTCAAGGCTTGGTAGGGGAAGGACGACAGGTTGGTGTTGGTGATGGACAAGGTGGTGAGGTTGAGGCCGTGCAGGGTGTTTGCTGGGACGTGATCCAGCGAGGGCCAGTTGTCGATCTCCAAGTGGCGCAGCCGGAACAGCTTTTTGAATGAGTACGGATGCAAAGTGCTGATGCTGAGGTATCGCAGGTGAAGGCTGACCAGATTGTGTAGGTGCGAGAGGGCCTCGGAGGGCACCACAGTGAGGTTGCACCTCTCTAAGGCCAGCATCTCCAGGCTCAAAAGTCCGCTGAATGCACGATGCGAGATGTAAACCAGGTCGTTGTCGCCCACTTCCAAAAACTTCAGATTGTGCAAGTCCTGAAACATGTAGTCCAGGAGGATGACAATCTTATTGTCGCTCACGTCCAGCCGGGTAAGGTTGGCCAGCCCCGAGAAGACGCCCAGAGGGATAAGCTTGATCCGGTTGCTCTTCAGGCTGAGCGAGTGCATGCCGAATAAAGCGTTGAAGGCACCCGGTTCCACGTAGCTGATTATATTCCCGCTCAGGTCGAGTTCCTCCAGGCCCGGGAAGGCGACAAAATCGTCCGGGTTGATCATGGTCAGCTTGTTTTTACTCAGGTCCAGGATCCTGGTCTCGCCCGGGATGCCGTCGGGGATGGTGGGCATTCGCTTGCGGTGGCACACAACGGCCTTGGTCTGCGCCGAGCACTCGCAGCGGGAGGGGCAGCCCAGGGAGGATCCCACGAAGACGGCCAGCAGGGCCAGTCCCAGGACCGGCTGCCAGCATGAGATTACCGTGTGCAGCATGACTTTGCTCAAGCAGTCCACCATTCTGTCACGGCTCTGAAAGACAAGAACAACACAACATAAACACAGTGAGTGACTCAGGTTGGACCTTGCCATTACAATTCCAAAAGGCCCAAAAGTTCATGTAAATTGTACTTATATTTATATATTTCCGCCTTACAAAGCCCTCAAAGCGCTTTACATTCATCTACTGATGGCGCAGCATCAGGAGCAACTCGGGATTCAGTATCTTGCTCAAGGATACTTCGACATGGTCACAATGGCAGGTGAGCGAACCCACAACTTCTGGGTTGGGCTACGACCCCTCTATCACTGAGCTACACCGCCCCGATGTTGGTCTACATGGATCCGACTCCGAGCACCAGTCCCCCCTGCACGTCGGGGGAGTCGGCGCCCAGGGAAGGAGTGTCATTCCAGGTAAGTGAACCATAAATGAGCCCCCCTGCCTCCACCAAATTTACAATATGTGCATTCAAGAAAAATACATATTTTGCCGCATCATAAAAGTGTATTTGGGCAACGCCAAGGCACAACCCCCACCCCAACACAACCCGCGCCCCAAGCACAACGCAGCAGAACGGGGCACGGCAGGTTTTTATTTTTTAATAGAATGGCTCCAATTTCCACAAAGCTTTTTTTCTTGTTTATTACTGTATGTGGCACTTTGTTTATTTAAAAAAAACAAAAAAACAATAACTTAATCCATTAAGAAAATGGGTGTTAGGGGATGGAATTGGGTTGTAACAGTCAACATGAATATTGCACTGCATTTATTCAATAATAATCTAATGACGATAAAGAGATGTTGTGCTGGCAGGTTTTGGAAGAAAAACGTAAAAAATGAATTAAAAAAAACAAGATGTTAAGTTACATTTGCAGCCCGCAGGCGAGAAACAGCTGGTGAACTTCAGCGTTATGAGGCGAACGTTTATGCATAATCGCCAACCGGAGGAATGAATTATTGGCAAAAACACACTGCCAGAGAGACTCATTTTTATGGAAGATAATGTTAAGTTATTACAAAAAATGAAAACAGACTAAATTTTGACCAGATTTGGCAACACCACGCACCCTCTCCGACTGAGACTAAATGAGTGTTGAATATTTAATGCGGTTTTGATTTGTCGAGTCAAAGCATCAAAAATGCAACCTCTGTGCAGGTGATACTGGCTGACTTTTAATAGAGCACGTCAGATATTGCACGTTCATAAAAAGAGGGTTATGTATCAGACATAGATTTTTCATTTCATCCTTTAGTTTATGTTTACAAGAGAATTATTTAGTGGAGAGCTTACACTTAAATGTAGAATATAGATTGACGACTTATCAAATGGTTAACGACGGGTGAAAACAAAGTGGCAGCCAAGGTGTCACACTGGGCACCACAACAGTGGCCAACACTGCGCCGACGGGATGTATTTTTTTTCTTCTTCTTTTTTTGCTCTGCAGGCTCAGTTGCCACGGTGGCAAGGGTCTATATTTAGTCTTGGCGTTAATAATTCAGTGCGGTGGCGGTGGTGTCAAATGAATGCGTGCAGAGAAGAACAAGTGTGATGTTTGCACACACAGATCGTCTCCTGACGGGTTCATAAAAGCTTAAAAACAAAAACAGCGCTTTTAGATAAATCCTCCCCAAAAATACAAAACACCATTATTAGGATGGCAGCCAAAGATAAACACAAAAGCGACAAGGCAGTAAAACATATATATACAAAAATAATAATACAAAAAAAATGTGAAGAGAGAAAAGTGGGAAAAAAAGTCATGAAAACTTAGCCTTTTCTTTGACTTAGTCTTGACTTGGAAACACTAAACCTTCCTATTTATAACCCTAATTTGGAGCCTTAACCCTGGCTTGAAACCTTCTCTTGTAACCCTATCTCTGTCTTGAAACCTTGGATTGAAATCACACCCTGTCTGGAGTTTGAAAACCTAACTTTGAAACCATACAATTTCCTTAACCTGCAACCTGAAACCAAACCCAGGTTTGAGATTCTAATTTGAAACCCTTACCTTGATTCAAAACGGTACTTTAAAAGCCCAAAACCCCTAAGCTTTTAAAACTCTAACTCTGGTTTGAGACTAAAATTGAAACCCCAACGCTGGTTTTAAACCTTAATTTGCAACCATGCCGCTGTCCTAATACCCAAATCCAAACCCTGACTTAAAAGCCTAATTTGAAAGCCAAGCTTAATTGAAACCCTACCTCATCACTAAAATCCCAATTTGAACCACTAACCCAAACTTTAAACCGTATTCATGACTAATTTGAAAGCCGAAACTTGCTTGAAACATTAACCCTGGCTTTAAACTCTACTTGCAAAAGCTAACCCCACCCTTGAAACACGGGTTCTTATTTCAGACATGACAGTGACTAAAACGATGTATGTGAACCCTAATGTTACACAACTCCTCACGCGTCCAAGTCGACGAGTCGAGTTTAGCAACAGTGAAATAAACATGTTGCATTTCCGCATGGTGATTTTCCACTCAGGCTGCTAAACACTATTACACAGCCAAAAGGGATTAAAAGGCCTTTCGGTAATAAGCGCTTGACCCACTCCACTCTGCGTCAAATGAAAATAAACAAGATGTAAAGTACTTGGCTCACACATTTAACTTTCTTCTTCTTGGCATTAAAACCCAAGATAAATCTTCATATTCATTCGGATGCGTTTTGCACGCTTCGAACGGAGCGCAGCCGCTGACAGGTTGCAAAGATGGCGTAGAGCATCCTTGCTTAATTTGCTGTGTCACGGCCAGTTCTAAAATTAAACAGCGAGCCGAGAATCATCTCCATTTTTCCTCCCCGAGGGGGCCGCTGCTACGCCGAGACAACCACTCACATATAAGAAAAACACAAATGCTGCATTACAGACAAATACAATCGAAACACAGCAATACATGGAGCGGAACGCAGCATTTACAACTAAAGTCTTGATGTTAACCTCACCAAATAATTAACTGTCATGTTCTGTGGATGTTCTCTATTGTGTTGTGGATTTGGTTTTGATTCAATTGAGTTATGTCATGTTTTCCTTGTGTCCCTTTTGTCTGTCTTGTTAGGTTATGCTGTCCTGTCCACCTGTGCTTGTCAAGCCGGTCCCTTGTGTTTTTCCACAGCGTTTTCACATCATTTTGTGTCTCTACCGCGAAAACGCCACCGTTTGTGCCTATATACACATACAGTAAATACAAGTATATAAGTCCGCGCTTCTTTCGTGTAACCCAACCGGAAATACTCAAGCCGTTGTCAACAAACATTACGCTTGCAGCAAAGAACCACACTTCTGGAGCGAGGAGGAAACCAACTACTTTATTTAGCACGGTGAGTGACATAAATATAATGTCGTTATTTACATAATTACGTTGTCCGCGCGTCGCGGTCCAAATGGGTTATTCTAATCGAGTACAAATGAGCATGTAAACAGGAGTAGCTCTTTCCGCCACGCATGTAAACGTGTTACCTTTGTTGTTTCAGGAACCGGAATTCTGACCTTAACCCGAATATTGCCTGCACGTAAATGTAGTCGCTGTTTCTTGGTTTCTTTCTGGCCTTGTCGGTTCATTGTTTGATGTCTCAGTCCTTGTTCAAGTCTAGTCTAGTCATGTCATGTCATGCGGAGTAGTCTGTTTCTCACTATTTGTTTTGGTGCTGTGAACCTTTCTATTTTACACTTCTGTTTATTAAGAATTATGATTAATCGAGTATCTTGTTTGCCTGTTTGCACTTTTGAAATTAAATAATTTTTTGAGTGCACCTCTGCCTCATCTCCCTGCTTCCCTGCAATTGGCTCCTCAAAACGAACTAGCTAACTAACCAACTAACTAACTAACTAACTAACCAACCTTGGCTTGAAGCCACAACTTCAAATTCCAACCATAATTTGTAGTGAATGGACTTGAAATCTTGATTTGAAACCCTAACACAGATTTGAAAATCTATTTTGATACCCCGACACTAACTTGAAAAACTAACCCCATCTTGAAGACCTGATTTTTAACCCAAGTCCTGGGTTGAAACGATCATTTGAAACCCTGACCCTAACTTGAAACCCTGACCATATCTTGAAACCCCAACTTTAAACCTCAATGCAGGCTTCAACACTAATTATCACCCTAACTTTGGCCTTAAACCCCACTTTAACATCCTATCACAAATATACAATTCTTACTCAGGCTTGAAACTCGACTTTGAAACCTTACCACTTGTCTGAAAGCACTTGGCTTCATGTCTTTAAACTCTACTTTAACAGCAAAACCCTGTGTTGAAACCCTAACCCTCACTAGAAAGTTTAACCATAACTTGAAACCTCAATTTGAAACACAAATGCAGGCTTAAAACAATAATTTAGAACCTCATCCCTGGCTTTAAACTCTACTTAGCCTAATCCTGTCTTGACACCCTAAATTGAACCTCGAACTTTGGCTTGAAACCTGAATTAGAAGCTATAGCCATTGCTTGCAATTTACCTTACGCTGGCTTGAAACCCTCATTTAAAACCTTAAAGCTGACTTGAAGCACCTTTACTTGAAATCCCAATCCCGGCTTTAAACCCTACTCCTTGCTTGCTTAAAGTAGTCCCTGAAAGTTCAAGTTGAGTATTTGCCATTCATGTCTGATTATTTGAATTCAATTGGCAACTTGTCTGAGCCGCTTAGCACATAGTTTTTTATTGCAGTAGTTAGCAGAGCTCCATATGGCCAGCTCGCTGGCACTGCTGACTCGCAAAAGTGCAGCCAAATGCGCGAGAGGCTCTTTAAAACTTCCGACGCTTTTTCCGCCACATTTATTTCCGACGTCTAAGATGGAAAATTTCTCACTTTACAAAGCAAAGCAACTTGACGAGCTCTGCAAATAAACTGTTCATAAAATGCTTTGCGGCTGATGATATTAGCAGAACGTAAGCATGAATTTGAAAGCATAACCCTGCATTTTATCCTTTTTAAAACCTTAACCCAGGCATCGAAGCCTACTTCAAAGCAGTTGCCTTATCTTGGCTTGAAATGGAAATCAACCCCAAAAATCGGAATCGTTATGTGAAACTCTAACCCTGGCTGGAAACCTTAACTTAAGCTCAAAACCCTTATTTGAAACACCAGCCTTGACTCCCTGTTTTTTGACAATATGTTCTACGAATCCCCACTAGTCTAAATACGGTAATCTGATTAATATTGTGTTTGTGGAATTTGAGTTAAGCAGCAAAATCCAGCAGTTTCTATCAATATTAGAAGGCGGCCATTTTGCCACTTGCTGTCGACTGAAGATGACATCAATGTTGCTTAGGTCTCAGGTAACAACCAATCACAGAAAACAGGTGAGCTGTGATTGGTCATTGCCTGATCTTCAGTCGACTGCAAAAGGCAAAATGGTCGCCCTTTGAGATGCATACAAATGGCAGGATTTTGCTGCATAATTCATATTCCACAAATGTAATATGAATCAGAATGTCATATTTAGACTAGTGAGGTCACATGTAACATATTATTCTCAAGAAATGTTTAGGATTGACTTCACCTTTAAAATTTTTTTTGAGACTTTAATCATTGGTTTGAAAACTTACTTCGAAAACCAAGGGCCACAAACACAAAGCAAAGAAAAGGATAAGGACACTTGGCAACACCTTGCAAAGCATTACAAAGTACACAATTCTTTAAAATCAGGTGCAATGCATCAATAAATTAACGGCAATAAATGTACAGTGTAAGTCATTGAAAAGGTTCAAAATGACTATACTAATGTACAAAAAACAAAATGGCAGACTCCTTGATTCTTTCAGAGCATGGATTCTTGGAGACTTTTTTGAGGGTCTACTCATGATAGACATGTCTACCAAATTCCGTTTTGCAAATTTAAACTGACTTTAGGGGTGAATTTAACAAAAAAATAAAATAAAATAAAAGCCAGGCTACTTCCTGCTTCATATAAAAAACTGATGTAATTCTTTGACAGACAGGAATGCATCACTTGCACATTTCTGAGAAAGGGGGGTAATGGGTGCAGCATTCTGTGAAAGTGAGACTTAAATGGTTTCTTCTTACCATCTCTGCCACCAATTTCACAAAAATTGCTTTGTGATTAAAGTCTTTTCTGTGTAGTAATCAGTCAAATTGTAATGCTTGTGCTTTGAGGAGGTAATAATTCCTCATGTGAGGTGTCGAGCTGCACAGTCCACATCAGACTAAGTATTAGTTTCATAATACAGTCGACACCCACTCTTTACAGGGGGTTGGAAGTGGGCCAGCTTGCGAAAAGTGAAAATTCACATATCACTGATGGCCATTCAAATGCATTGCAGATACAGTACATACATCGCTAGCATCGGGCCAAAAACTTGTACCTCCAAAATCGTCACTTTTCAGGAGACAACAAAAACTGTTTTTTTTTCAACCTTACATTGCCCCGACTAAGGGAAAAAGCCATTTTCAACACTTTAGATTGGCCAATAAATCGTAAAAATGACACCCCCATGTGTGGACTGACCAGATTTTTGAAAAAAAATAGGACATTTGGCAAATTGTGACTCATGAGGTTTTGGCCTTACGCCATATAGAGTATGTAAATCCTATTTTGAAAAACTAAAGGATTGCTTTAAACCCTATGATATAAGGAACTCATTATTCTAATGCAATCACTTTTGTAGTGATGTTCGCATGCAACAAATTGATATGCACTCTTTTACTCACTGGACACTTCATTAGGTACACTTGCACACAGCCATTAAAAGAGCTGCAGCAAATATTGTGTCTCGACAAAGACTGCTCACTTTTGATTGATGCAGTCCCTAGAGGTATTCATTTAACAACAAGAATGATCAAAGAGGAATAAGAAACAACTAATAAGAACATTCTAGGAAAGGGATTAAAGCACCACAAACACACACTGATCCGACTTGTGAATAATTTTGGAGAACACAATTCAAACTATTTGTTGTATGATCCATTGCGCTTCACAATGGAGCCCTGGACTTAACATGATGTTTTATACACACATTAAATTTATTGGAGAATTGTGTATAGATTCAATACAAATAAAAAAGATAGAGTTTAGCTATTTGCGACACAGGCTAGGTCCCAAACTGAATACCAAGGGTTGACTGCATGTTTTAACCTCATCTTCTGCTGTTTCCAAACCAGAGTTTGTGGACATCGCTGAGCTAATTTGAGTTTCCTGTGGCGACAAGACGGCTCACTTTGCTCTTCCTGCGCATTAGTATCCCGCTTGATAGCAGGCCGACGCGCCTTTCCGAAGAAGGTGGGCTAATTGCGCGCGGGCAGACTAACCTGCGAGTTAATAACATCTCTCCCTTCCGGGCGGCATCATTACCAGATGTAAGCCTCATTAAAATGAAATTAGGATTTAACAAGTGCGCCTCGCCACTGCCCGTTATTTTGTCGTTACACGGGGAAATTAATGCATCAATCGCCCCTTCCTCTTCTTCTTTGTCTCGTTCGCGTCAGTGAAGAAAGGCCATATTCATTTGTTATGGGCCATATTCTCCCATGCGTGCGTAAATCTGAAAAAGCGTGCAGCATTCTCCAGTCCACTCAAATCTGCCATTAACGCATTCCTCATGCCAGGTGCGCACAATGGGTGGAGCAACCCTAAAAGGTGGGCGTTCCCTGCGAATCTGGCTGCGTGCATTCTCTCGTGAACTGAAACACTTTTACACTCCAGATTCTGTAATAAGTACAGCACCCCGTGAAGGTGAAACATCATTTTGCACATTTCGTTTCAGTTAAGGTGGATGACTGGTTAGCACGTCTGCCTCCCAGTGCACAGGACGGATGTGAGATCGAGTCCGGGCTTCGGCCTTCCTAGGTGGAGTTTGCGTGGGTTTTCTCCCACATTCCAAAGACATGCATGGCAGGTTAATTGAACACTCCAAATTGTCCCTAGGTGTGATAGCGGGTGTGGATGGTTGTTCGTCTGCCTACTGCCCGAAATCAGCTGGGATAGGCTCCAGTGCCTCCCGCGAACTTTGTGAGGATAAGCGGTTAAGAAGATGGATAGTTGGATTGATGTTTCAGTTAACTGCCAGGTGATAGCTGTCGCCGGACACAACTGGCCCAAACTGCCCACCAATGATTACCAATGGCCATTACGTGTCCCTACCACATTACTCCAGCTGTGGAACGTTAACATATTAACTGGAAAAAAATAAAATTTCCTGCTTCAAAAATGCAGCTGGCAGCTTGGAGAGTTTTTGAACGTGCAGAACTCCCACTATTAAAACAATCGCAGTCGTCGTAATGACGCAATGGTGAGTTAAAATGGAATCATTTGTCTTTATTTGCTTCATCGAATACGATAAAGTGACTTGCACGGTCTTGTCGCAAGCTTGGGCACTGCTGAGCTATCTCTTTTTCATTGATATCCAAACATGCATTCAGTTATAAGCACAGTATTTTGATTACATGACTTTTGTTGAATGGGAAAAAAAAGCTGCCTTTTAACGTATAATGTGTGAGACACATACACTACAGATGGTATGTTGATATTTAAAGTGTGCTATATTTTTCAAATCGATTTGATTCTCAAGAGTCAGGAGAATTCTATGCACTATTATTTACAGCCAACCTCCAACTTCAATGAGTCATGCCTCTTTGGTGGTTGCACACAAGTTCACAGGTCAAGCACGATGAGTGTGTCAGAAATCTGAACAGGAGAATGAGCATAGGTGAAAGGTTAAAAAAAAGAAAAACACGCATTGCAGATAGAAGAAAACATGTTTTGAACACTTGTCCATTGTCGTGATACATGTGCTGTCAACATAGTTGACATCAAAACTTACACATGTAGAAAAATCTGTTTTTGAATAGTTGGTCACTGATCATGATTGGCTGCGGGTCACACAGACGCATATTAATCAGGGTGGACCCACTTTACAGTAGCCAATTTTACACCATCCTCAAGTGGAGATCGTTTTGCAGTTCCTTCTAAACGTACTTTGGGTGCGCCGATCTCCACCGAGCAAGATCGCTTCATGTGCACTGAATTAAAAAGGATTGAGAGGAGCCGCTTTGATTGGCTGGCAATCATGTCGGCTGTTCACTCCCACAAAAGCCTATTTCTAACTGCACCCATCTACGAAAATACCAAAAGAAAACAGCACTCCACAATTAGATTGCACTTTGTGCTAGACTTAAGCTGAACGTGAAAATTGTAATTGCCATTGCAATGACTGATTGTCAATTTGTAGATTCCTGAGAGTGCCGTACAATGCAAGAATGACACATTCTCATGCCGCATGATTACGCATCATGTTGCTTTCACTACGACTCTCTTTCCTCACTCAGCCTCGTGGCTCGTCTGCCTTCCCCGGCCAATCGTGGAGTTTACTTCTATCTGCCTTTCATGCTCTTCCTCCGGAAACTCTCTTCTCCCGAGTCAAAACATCAAAATGCGAGGCTTTGATTTTCCCTTTTTTTTCCCGTTTAAAAAACGGGTTGTCGATAATTGCCTGGTAAAGAAAACGCCGGCATCTCTTCCCAGCCCGCCATAAAAGTGTGGAAGACTTTTTTTTTTTTAACTCTGTGTGAAGGAGGAATCACATTATGTGCCACGATCAGTGCCGCGGGAGCACATCAAACACAGTCGGAAGGGGAGAAGAAAAAAAACATACCCGAGGAGATAGACGCGGGCCAATTTCACGAGTGGCTTTTTATTGGTTGATTGCACAGAGGCCAAGTTGTTATCTAAATCTTCAAACTACATGGGGGCCAAGCGGGAGAAAAGCCTCGCGGCTGTACGGGGTGTGGGGTGGTGGTGTTGGGGGGATATGTGAGCTTACCCACCAGGAGAAAGAAGACCCACGGAAATGTTTACAACCGCTTCCTTTTTTTTTTATAAAGCGAGGCAAGATAAAAGTCACAACAGTCAACTGCTAACATACCGCTGCTTCACAGACCTTTCTGGCCATTATTCTCTCTTTGATTTCGAGACAAATTTGGAAAATGAGTTCACTGTAGTGATTGATGCACAATGTTGACAATACAACTACATATAGATGACAGCTTTTGAATAGCTGTCCACTTTAGTGACTAATGCTCAACTTTGAAACCTTTCTTTTGTCTAAATATGTTCCTAAATGTGACCTGGAAAAAAATCCGCTGAGATCGCAGAAGAGCTCAACATTTAAATTGTTATATGTCCCATGTTGAAGCTATAAGTCCAACCACATTGTAGCGGGTTGCAGTGCAGTTCGCCTCGACGAGAATGAGGCAGCAGATGTCAACAAATTGCCTAAGACTGCAAATTTAACCTCGGGTGCAACATTAGATTTTTCAATTAAAAAACAAATGAATCACTCAGATTACAAGGTGTGGTTGTAGCAAAATGACACAATAAGTTGATATGTACTTTATGGTAAGACACCAGGATAGGATGGTTTGCATTCGATCATTTACATTCTGGAGTGTTGGGGTCACTTTTACCATGTGTGAAATGAAAGTGAAAGGGAAAAAAAACTGACTTTGTGTTTTGGTTGTTTCTCTTTTTGTCGGTTTTTCAGTTAGCGGGCCATTTTATGCTCCATATGGAAAACATGAAAATAGATTTGACAGATGGTTTGCTCCCATTTGCATTCTGGAGCGGGTTGCCATTAGCTTGCCAAACAAAAAAGGAAACAATCATGCAATGCTTAGATTTTTTTTGTTTGTTTATTTGTTAGTAGGCCATTTCCTAGAGGATAATCTCAACCCTCAGAACACAAAGACTGGACTCTTCCATTTGAACTGAAGGGTACAAGTTCACTTTGTGTAAAATTTTTGACACGCCCCTACAATTTGCATTCTGTGGCTGAAGTAACACTCTCTCAGGCTACTTCCTGGTTTCTTGGAGGATTTGAGATGCTAAGAATAGATCATAAAGACTACAAATTGCACTCAAGTCTGAGTGTAACACTTACCACGTGTCAGCCAAATTTCACAAGTATGTTTGCTTGACAACGGGTTCAACAACTTGAGGGGAAACAACCTGTTTCTCTGTACATTTGTCAGTTGGCAGGCTATGTTGAAGAAACAGAGAGACTGGACTCAACCATAACATAACCATGTTTGTTCTTTAAGAGAATAGTTTAAAAAAAAATCACAAGTTGCTGGATTTGAATTGGTTCACAAGTTCCTTCTAAGAGGGCAGTAAGAATACCGTAGACGGACAGGACGCTACCATTTCATCCTGGGGACACCATGTGTCAAGTGCAGCATAGACTGCAATCTACCACTGACTGATTTAATTTCTCATTTACCTAATGACTTCATGGTGGAGTGAGTGAGGGGGGCGGGCGGCTAATTAGCTGGTAAATTGTTTTGAGACCAACACGAGTCCTGGTTGTCCACTGTGTTTGTGTGTGTGTGCGTGTGTGTGCGTGTGACTGGCAGGAGGAGAGCCGATGATGTGCAAACTGACCCATGATTGCTCCACTCAAGCGGTTCCAATTAGAAGAGCGAGCTGACTTGTGTGCAGTTTAAAGGGCTGAAGTTTACCTCAATGTGGGGGTAAACGTGCCCTCTGGACTCAGTCGAGTATGATAAGCTGCTTGTGCTCAATTATTTCCATATTGAATTCAATTCAATAACACCCAAAATACTAGTAACACTAATAAATTGCTACTTGTGGAGAAGCCTGTTACTATAATGAACATGAAAAATATACTATAATGAACATGATATATATATATATATATATATATATATATATATATATATATATATATATATATATATATATATAATGTGTGTGTATTAAAAAATTATCATTATTATTATTATTATTATTATTGATAGGGATCTTGAGTAGTAATCGATACAGATACCAAGTATCGATGCCACTAGTACTTTTAATACATACAATTATAATACATACAAAAGTACTCTGAATTATGAGGTTTATATTCTCAAGGGATGTAACGGTAATGTAAATGTTGCCATATCCCCGTTTGAAAATTCTCCCAATAATGCTTGGGAAATGACGGTACTGTATCAGAGGCTCCCAGCTACGCTACACACTGAGTAGCCAGCCGTCTGAGAAGAAAAACACTGCCCCTTTACCGCCAACATTTAATTCACGTGTGTGAGGAAAAATCTAGAAGATAGGCAACATTGTGGTGTTCTGCGAACTCGCACTTGTAGTTATCTTAGTCGATAGCGTGTGTGCATCCATTGAACGCAATGAGTAACACGCTCACAGCAGCAAGATAGAGTGTTTGGTAAGCGCGTGGATCAGCAGCTTCAGGGGGCACTAAGGCCTCCTCCCCCGTGCCCCCCGGTACGCAAATGGCCTTCCGCTTGGCAAAAGCTGATGCTCAATTAATCTGCGTTAATTAGCGATAAACACGCTAGATTGAGCCGCCTGCTCTTTTGTGAGCATCCGATAGCCTTTGGTTTGCAGCAAGACTCATAACAGACTCATGTGATCTGCAAGCTAATCCAGTGTTTCATCACTTATTAAAAAAAAAAAATGAGATTTAGTTACAGGCGAGGGCTTTTGAACTTGGGTCGGGGTGAGGGGAGACAAAACATGATTATGAAATTTGCAAGAAAAACAAGCTGAAGTGGCCAAATTGGAGGTTGGTTACAGAACAGTTTGCACTGTATTAGTGACGGGGTTTAAACGACTGTGTGTCCTGCTTTGTGCTCATGCAGTATAAATGTTAACGCGCCATTATATTTACATTGAGGAGATGCCATTGCTTTTCATCAGCCCACTTAAGCGCACCACACTGCTCTCTGGAGAAGGGACGCTAAATGGGACACAGGCGGCAAGTGGTCAAGATGGATGCTGCACTGATACAGATGCATTTGTGCATCATTTGCTACTCTAAAAGATAATGCCTTCCCTCCAATAAATATGTTCATTCCTAACATCATGACTCAATTCATAACCAGGTGCATGTTCCAACTGTCTTGCCTCACATATTTACATATGTTTATAATACCATGTCGCAGTCACCAGATGCATCATCCATTTCATCATCCAAAAGCCCTACTTTGAATAAACATCTTTACACAAAGCTGGCAAAAAGCTTGCATAGATTGATTGCCAGGCGTGTTTTGTCTGTTTGCAAAAACAAATGCCTTGCCTCAAGCAAACAGCCATTTATAGCGGTATGCCTAAATTGATCGGCAGACATCATGCGCTTAAAAAAAGTAAATACCTTGTCTAAAAAAAGATCCCATTTTTTTAAAACCCCATGCCACAATTAATCTCCATGCATGTTGTAGAGGTACACCATCCACAGAAATGCCTTTCCCAACTTAACATTATTTTCTAACACCGTGACCGAGTTGATGAATGACTGATGAATTTGCCAGTACAACACAGTTTTACAATGCAAAACCTCAAATGATCATCAGGAACCTTGTGTCCTTGAAAAATAAACACCTCGCCTCATATAAAATCATATTTTTTAGAATGCTTTTTAACAGAATGCCTCATCTCCAATCATATAAAACTAATGAATGTGAAATGTGAAATGTAAAATGCAGACCCATCCACTACTACAATTACTTGATTCCTCTCTGATAGCTTTGTGCTTTCACACAGGTACAACTACCAACTTGCTAAGTAGAACATATCGGTGTTCATTAATCACGGGAGCCAGACTTATTTTTAGAAAATGATTAAACATGAGTGACCATCTGTGCCCTGACCACCAACGAGCAACTCCACTTGCTGTGTAACTCCAGTCCACTGCATAAACACGGTATATGATTAGAATAATAATATTGGGGGTCACTTGGCAATGCTGGTGTCGTAATGGGGCGGGATAGAGTTATGCTCAACGACTTATGCATATTTCCTCAATATTTTGGGTAGAGTGTTGTCACAATACTGAAATGTTCACTTTGATACTACTGTATAGCTGCACAAAAGTACCTTGGTACCTGCAAAAGTAGATTTACAGTAGACTTAGGCCACCATGCACCAAGCAATGACATCACGATCATCTGTAACCACAAGGCCACTTAATATTACATAGACCTCCACCAAGGCTAAACTAGTAATACAAATGAACACAATCCACATAGCTTTCTTTTGGGGTTTCTCTGTCCATCTATTTGTTAGCTAGCAGGCTTTTTCCTGGAGGATAGGAAACAGACGAAAGGTGCCAATATAATTCTGAAGGTAGACGGGTCTATTGATGCCTTATTGACTCCATCCATCCATTCTCTGTACCGCTTATCCTCACCAGGTTCGAGAGCCTGCTGGAGCTTAGCCCAGCTGTCTTTGGTTGACAGGCGCTGTACGCTTGAACTGGGTGCCAGACATTCACAGGACAGGCAAACAACCATTCATACTTATATTCTCATCTACGGACTATTTATACTTTAAATAGAAATATACAGTAAATATGCATATTTTTGGAATATGCTTGTATGTATTTTTCTCAGTATATACTGCATTTGATTTGTTCTATTTTAAACAATGCATTTACTTTCAGCAAATGTCATTTAATCGCTAATGACCCAATGCAATGGAAAAACAAGGATGCTGTATTTTGTACTCCGCTATGGACAGTGCCTCGTCAAAATAGGGAATACAACTGCTTATCACCAAACAATTCACAAACATTTGATATAGAGGGAATTGTTTGAAATGTGTCACATGCCAACCTGTCCATCCATCCATCCATTTTCTGTACCGCTTGTCCTCACAAGGGTCGCGGGGTTGCTGGAGCCTATCCCAGCTGGCTTCGGGCAGTAGGCGGGGTACACCCTGTACTGGTTGCCAGCCAATCGCAGGGCACACAGAGACGAACAACCATGCTCACAACCACACCTATGGACAATTTGGAGTGTCCAATTCACCTGCCATGCATGTTTTTGGAATGTGGGAGGAAACCGGAGTGCACGGAGAAAACCCACGCAAGCACGGGGAGAACATGCAAACTCCACCCAGGAAGGTCGAAGCCCGGACTTGATCTCACAACCTTTGCACTGGGAGGCGGACGTGCTAACCAGTCAGCCACCGTGCCAACCTGTATTGATTTGAATTCATGATAGAATTCAGCTCGTTTGCGAAGTCCTTAGCTGGTAGAAGGTAGCTTTAAAAGACAACCTGCGGACACTATATCTTTGTCTGTACGGTGTGCCCTGTCTGTCGGCCACGTAGGCAAAATAATTCCAAATGACACCGCTATATGAGAGTAAGCAGTCTCTTCTATCTCATGTTGTCTGTGTATATTTCCGATGTGCACAGGTACTGGGTACCGCCCACTTTTGATATGGAGTTTAAGATCGTGATCGCCACATTTTTACATCAAGGTGATGGTGCGGTGGTACCAAACAATTTTTGCCAGATCGGTATAAAGTTCTGTTTTGGAATCGGTACTTTGTAGCATATCGAATAATTCTAAAGCTACTTTTACAAGTTAGCTAAGTCGATGTGA
The DNA here is from genome assembly GCF_054856555.1 of Leptonotus elevatus. Classification (NCBI taxonomy): domain Eukaryota; kingdom Metazoa; phylum Chordata; class Actinopteri; order Syngnathiformes; family Syngnathidae; genus Leptonotus; species Leptonotus elevatus. The sequence goes on from NC_141247.1 coordinate 10,613,095, forward strand.
TTTATCAACAAGTTTTTCTGAAAGCACTTTACGTTTTACAGAAGACAATTAGGCTTTGGTGGCATCTTAGGGTGTTTTAGAAAGAGCACAAAACTGCTTATCAGCGAATACATAGTAGGGGATAGTTTCCAAAGAAATATGGGAATTCATTATTATATTATTATTATTATTATTATTATTATATTTCAACTAAAATATTTAATAATTTTTTTAATATATTTAATAACAATAAAATTAATAATAAAAGATAGATGAACAGCAGGTCGTCTACTATTTCCAATTTTTTTCCTATTCACAGTGGGTCTTCTTGGCCTCTAACCTTCACGAATAGCTTAGGCTTGAACATGAAAACAGTGAATAAAATGAATTTTTCAGCAAGCCCTCAAACGGGCAAATTTGTTAATGGTGCAAAAATTTGGGGGCTCATTTTACTAAAAACAGTGCCAGTGAAGTTCATAAATATTTAATAAAAACGGTTTAATTTCTATTTCCTTTTTTTTTTTTTTTTAGTCCCAACCAATGTTTCTTACAGAAGATGACAACACTTTTTTTCCTTTCAAAATAATTCCTTCAAAAGGAAGGCGTGCAGCTACAACACGACCTACTGGCGTATCTCCACGAGGTCCCACCAGTGTCCACTTGGCACGAGATGTGACCAAAGCACCTGCGAGACATCGTTCCATCTCCTTCCCGCTTTCATACATCTCATTAATGCTTTTTTTGTGCTCATGAGCCGCTTGCTTCGCTCGCACTCTTGCTCTCATCCTACCTTTCTCTTTCTCTCTCCTCACTGAATCAATAGATCTGACCTCTCAACCTGCTGCTCAAAGCCAATAAATTCCTTTCAGCTCCGCGGCTTGTAGCCAAAGACAACAAAGCCGAACGCCAACTTTATCAGCCTCAGTAGCAGCTAGTGTGTGTTTCTGTGTGTGTATTTTCCTCTCAAATCATCTTCGTTTATCTGAACGCTTTGGTTTGGCCCAATATAATTTGAGGCTTTAGGGTGATAAACAATTTAGCAGGTAGTCTAGGGAAAAGCACTTTGTTTACGTGCGTCACACTGAAAGCCTTATTTAGCAACATGAGAAGTTATTGCAACGCGACTATGAATCTCTTTAGGATGTGACCTTCACTAAAGATATTTGATAGAAGTCTGACCTTATGGAGTTTGCATAATAGAAAAAATCATGGTGAGTAATCAAATTTCACTAACATACACAGCCCACATGCAATGACAAAAATTCAATCAGTCTAGTTCAAATTTGTTAGCATCTGTACAAGTTCTCCAAAATGGCTGTCACCCTGCATCTTTTCAGCCATAGCTTCTAGGTAGTGGCTTTTTTTTTTTTTTTTTTTTGTGGGTCTTCTCATGATAGACCACGCTACAAATTACTTGTAGCTGGATGTAACTGGATTTGGGGCCTGACATTTTGAATTAGCATCAATAGCTACAGTAAAGGGCAAAGTAAAAATGTAAAAGTAAAATGGCAGCTTCAAAGCAATATCGTCTTACTAAATGTTTTGAGGCATGGCATGTTGAGACTTTTTTGTGTCTCTACTATGCTTCGTGAAACTGACTTTGGGAGCTGAAATTCTGAATTTCTGAGCGGGAGACTTCCTGATTGTGTTCTCAGGCATAGGTTATTGAGTGCTTTTGCCAATGCTACCAATGATATGTGCAGTATGCTCAATTGCTTGTTGTTAGGTGAACCTGATTTCAAACAAAAATAGCTTAATTCCTGTGTATTTCCAAGCACGGGTCCCTGAGACTTTTTTTGCGGGTCTACTCATTGTAGTCATGTGCTCTGAATTGTTGTGAGAAATTGACTTTTAGGGCAGAATTTTTTGAATTGCGTTTAATGGCCAAACTAACCCTGAATCACTTTACGGCTTTGCGGGCATGGTTTCTTAAAATATATTTATGCCAGATACGTTTACCGAAAACTATTGATTTTATTCAGATGAACAATCCTGCACTTTTTTTTTTTATGTGAAAACCCTGAAAATGCCTTCAAAAAATTATTCCATTTGAATTATTTCCTCGGTGTGAAAACCATAAAATAGTCATGTTGATTTAATTAGACAGGATAATTAATATCTGTAATTACAATGCCATTGAACCGACTTACTTGCAAATGACAAAAGCAGAACACAGAAAAGACAAATCAAAGCAGACATTGACTGAGAGATTTGACAGTTTTATAGCTCGCCCTTATCAGCCTTTCAAAATGGCGCCCCCAACGGGATTATGAGCCACACGAGGATCAGAACGCCTTATTGGATATCGATTAGGCCATGTGATTCACAGTTGTCATAAAGCAGAGGACGAATAACAGACACAAGCAGGTGGCAAATGATTGCCTCAATGATCATCATGCTGATTCTCGACTGACACCCCCCCCCCCCACACACACACACACACACACACACACACATATATATATATATATATATATATATATATATATATATATATATATATATATATATATATATATATATATATATATATATATATATATATATATATATATATATACATATATATATATATATATATATATATATCTTGTTGTTTTTATTTCCATTTATATTTATTTTTTGGGATTAAATGTTTTGGAATTCCATCCGTTTTCGTGACCGCTTATTCCTCACAAGGGTCGCAGGTCTGCTGGAGCCTATCCCAGCTGCCTTCGGGCAGTAGGCGGGGTACACCCGGAACTGGTTACCAGCCAATCCAGGGTTCACAGAGACGAACAACCATTCACACTCACAATCACACCTAGGGACAATTTAGAGTGTTCAATTAACCTGCTATGCATGTCTTTGGAACGTGGGAGGAGACCGAAGTACCCGGAGAAAAGCTGTATCCTGGCGAACGCTGCGCCAACTTGCCAGGCAATGAAGTGACAATGATTAAAATGTAATTGAGCATCCAGGCCTCACCAGATGAATTACAAGATGTGTAAGGTATTAAAACAGAGCTAACCAAAATAGCCAATCATGTTATTCATCACGATGACAAGCCAGCGGCACGGCCAAGGCAACTAATGCACGACACACTTTATTCCTCCTCAGCTCTGGTGTCACTTCCATATATTAACAGAAAGAGAGAGAGTCCGGGCTCGGGCGACAAAACACGGCCTTCATCTAAATTTAGTTGTGTGATTAATTATCCAAGCGTGATACTGATGAATAATTCATGAAGAGCTTGCCGGGTGGTCTCGGTGTATCTTTTTTGTCTTGCTGTGCAACATGAATGGGGCTTGTTGACTTTGAATGGCTCGCTTGTCACATGCCATAGATGCCGGCTGCATTCTGTCAAATAGGCAGGATGTGCGTGGGCGTCGCCCGTGGGCGTGCGTGTAACAATTTAGACTAAGGAAAACGGTTTAAAAAAAAACAATGCAGCAGAGTGAAATGAAAATCCACATCCTTATTATTATTGCCTCAAATACACGCACAGTAACATCACTAGACCGACGCACGGTAGATTGGGATGTAGGTTAGTGTATGCAGTTATACCTCAGTAAATATAAGTAAAGTAGTCAGGTAGGTAAATATAGGTAGGTATGTAGTCAGAAAGGCAGGTGTATATTGGTAGGTGATGTCAAAATGCCGGTATATTTATATTGGCATGTTGGTTGGTCAGTTGGCAAGTAGGTATGGGTTGGTAAGTGTAAGTCGAAAGTGTAGGTAGGTAGGTAGGCATGGGTAAGTTATTGGTAGGTATAGGGAGGTGGGTAGGTAGGCAGGTAGGTTTTGATGTTTGTAGGTCTTGGTAGGTGAAGTTGTTTTGAGTAATAGGTACATACAGTTGGTGTAGATTTAGGTAGGCCAATAGGTAGGTAGGATTAGGCATAGGTGATAGGGAAGTAGGGCCTTGTTCCATCTGCCAGCCAAAATCCGATTTTATTAGCTCATCCAGTTTGTTCCTGGATGGCTCTTTTGTAGTCTGAACAGTCACCAAGCACATGGAATCTGATTTTTGCAAGATTAATTGAAACCACATTGGGAAGGGAGTTTCATATCCCAATTGGACACGGATAGGTTAAGACTCTCCATGATGTCAGACCACAGAGTTCGGCCTGTACTACATCGGTTCCACCTGTCTGACTGGTTCCTCGTTCGCGCGACCGGAAATGCAGTGAGTGTACACACTTTACGGCACTCATACACCTCGACGGCTCCGCTGCTCCATTGGCTCCTCGAAAATATAGTGATGCATTACTCAAACATTTAGGCCGGTTCTGCTACCCCGTAATTTCTTTGCATGCACAAGCAGAGTATGAGCAACATTTTTGTACGCGTACTGAACATATATACTGTATCAATTGGAGCATACATTAATAATTCGCCCCCATTTGGAAGATGGTGAGCACTCAGAGGATGTCCCTAGCTTGACGATGCCTTGTGGAGTTAAGTCCTTGCCATGTGTGTTTGCTTAAGATAAGCCACTGCCCGGCTGCTAATGCCGGCGAGTAGTCATTAACACAGCCGCTCTGATGGCATCTCGCCAATTTGGACTAATCGCTCATCTATGTCTCCTGACAATGACGACTAACTGTCTGCTTGACTTATTGACTTGACCACCTGCATCTGAGTGAAACAAATCATATTTCAGTATTATTTTTTTTTAGATGTAATTAAAAACCATCAAATTTATCTTTCGCTCAATCACTTGCACTAACGGCTGTCAAGCACAACCTATTACTGTGTATAGAAAAGGTATAAAAGTAGATTTATAGGTATACTATAGATGTGTATGTAAAGGTACATAAGTAGGTAGACAGGGGTAGGTTGGAAAGAAAATATATGGTAGGTAAGTAGGTGTGAAGGAGTAAGTCTAGGGTAAAGTGCTGATGTGATGCTGATAGGAAAGTAGGCACAATATACTGGTAGATACAGTTGTGCTCATAAGTTTACATACACTTGGGGTATGTAAACTTACGAGATAGGTGGGCTATGTAGGTACACACATGTTGCTATGGGCAGGCTGTAGGGGGCGTGCAGGCCCACCAACATGCTTGTGCCCTCAACCCTCACACCCACTCAAGGCACAGATCCCAAAAAATAAACACCTTTTTTTAATCTAATATTTATTTTATCATCATAGCTATTTGTTTGTTAAATAATACTAGTGTTGAATTATTTTTAGTAAGTCAAAAATATAAAGAATTAATAGTGTGATTTAGAAGTCTATCACAGCCTTACTGAAAATAATGTCACATGCACAGGCCTACATGCCAAATACATCATTGTTGGTGTCCTAGAGCTTCTCACATTTTTCGAAATGAACTTGCATGTTTTTTGTGTGTTGTTGTGTAATAGATTTTAAAAATAAGCTTAAAACAAGTTGGATACAGTAGACACATTCAAAGTATGTGCAAGAGAGGAGGGACGTATTGCCATGCTAATCATTGGCGTTAGGGCAGGGATCAGCAACCTGAGAAGCACTTGAACTCATTTTATACAGAAAAGAAAACACCGGAGCCACAAAACTCTTTCAACATCTAAAATAACGACAGTTTTTATTGTCCTTTTTTAAATTTCTGCTTCTGCATGCAACAAAAGTGTTGTCAACTCTTGGGAATAAAAGACTGGTTTGGAGCTTAATTACTTTCATAATATGCTATTAAATGTTTAATTGAGTCCTCCTAGTAATTACAAAATAAAAATCTGAACTTTAATTGTTCACCTGCAGAAAACAAAAAATGCTAATTGCTCCCTTACAGGGGGAAGGGGGGGTGCAAAAGTAGGTATACAGTAGCATCACATAGGTGCAAAATTAGTGGCATATTATATGATGAATGTATTTTTTCTCAGTTTTTTTTTCTGTTTCTTTAATTTTTTTTCCTGTATGATGAATTGAACACAGCTTCTGCTGTAAAATGTATAGAAATGTAAACATAGAAACCGCTTTGAGTGGGGTGCCTTTTTCTGTGCAATAGCCTACATCAGTGTCCACCATATTGGACATAGCCAACATATTAGGAACACAAATTGCAAATTATATTCAAAAAATGTTGTTACAATGACCTAATAGAAATCAAATTAATGCTTCAGTCCTATGAGTGTAAAACAGTTTGTATACATACTGTATCTCGAGCCAGCAAGTGAATGAGGCATCTTCACACATCGCTACGCTTTGCCACATGCAGTATGGCTGTGATGACGACATATGATTCTGTTTTACTTGTCTATGTAGGCATGCTTTAAATGTTGTCTGCTGTGATGTGTACTTGAAGTTGCTCACAACAATTGTATGCATGTTGGCTCATGTACTACATGTCATTCAATTGTACATGCACTGTGTATACATGTACAGTGTACATAAAGTATACATTAATGCGGAAGTCAAGTCAAAAGATGTATTTGCTATAACACGTTATATGTGCCTTTACTAGTCTAAACCAAGGTTATATTTCTGAAAAGTCACGAAATAACAACTAATGGTGTACTGTATATACAATTGAATGAGATGTAATACATGAGCCAACATGTATACAGTACATCTCGTTGTTTCACATGGAGGCACACCATACATAAAATCAATAGACACAAATAACCATGGGAGTGAGTCCTCATGTGGGGAAAAAAGGAGTGATCATGACTTCCATTTTCATCACAAAAAGCATCAACAGCGACAGCGCGGCAGTGCTGCGAGGCCAGGGCCCAATCACGGCCGCATGCCGCTTTAATTTGTCTTTCATAACGACCCCTTTTCTTTTTCCAAGGGTTCTCATTAAGGCGCCGTGTGGCGGGCGCAGCCAAAACACCAGCACAACGCTAGTCCTGCTCTGAGGTTTGCTGCTGAGATCACTGGGTCGTGATAGGAAGAAGCTTCTTTGAAATGAAATCTGGCAGGAGGCACAACGACTCGGAGACGCAGGGTCCTCTGGTACCCAATTACGGTGCAGATGGTGTGAATAGGTTTCAGGCTGGAGCATTAATGACTGAATGGCCGGCGTCAGGGTTAAAACCGCTTAAATGCTAATTAAAATGATCACTCATCATCGTGTATCCCCAAGAAAGGAGGATTTACAAGGAACTAATTGCTTTTGTGCTGCACTTGTAAATACAGTACATCACAACAACCATCTCATTCAAGAAGTACTTTTTTATCATTGTTGCTAGTAATTAATTTGAATATTCTATTAGTCTTTTGTTCTTTATATTTTCCCGAGACAGCAGTTGTTTTTTAATTGTATTGTGTTGTACATCAAATGACACCTACCAGTAGTAAAAGTGATAATAATAATAATAATAATAATAATAATAATAATAATAATAATAATAATTATAATTATTATTATTATTATTAGTAGTAGTAGTAATAGTAGTAGTAGTACCGTATTTTCCAGGACAATTAGTCCCTTCGGAGTATAAGTCGCCCAAGGCCAAAAATGCACAATTAGGCAGAAAAAACATACATAAGTAACACTAGAGTAAAAGTCGCATTTAGTATATATAGTATATTATAGTATAAGTCTAGAGTGCCTAGTTGTGGCTGCCTGTAAAATCATATTCCCTCTGGTAGCCTATATATATTTTTTCATATAGCCTATAAGTTGCACCGGACGGAATATGTCGCAGGAACAGCCAACTTATGAACAAAAGTGTGACTTATAGTCCGGAAAATACAGTAGCAGTACTGGTTGCAGGGATAGCAATGGTAATAGTGGTGGTAGTAGTAGTAGTGATAGCAGTAGTAATAGTATTAGAAAAAATAATAGTAGTACTTATAGTAGTAGTAGTGGTAGTAGAATTACAAGTAGCAGTAATAGTGGTGGTACTAGTAGTAGTAGTAGCAACTGTTGTAGTAAAAGTAGTAAATATATGTACTACTACATGTAGTAGTAGTGGTGATGATGATAGTTGTTGTACTAGTAATAATAGCAATAGCAGTTGTAGTACTGATAATAGAAAATATAGCCTAATGGTACTGGTAGTAAAAATGGTGGTGGTGATAGTAGGAGCAGTAATTGTCACAGTAGTGGTCATGGTAGTCGTGGTAATAATAGTAGATATGGAGGTAGTGGTAATAGTAGTATTAGCAGCAGCATTAGTAGTAGTGGCAAACAGTAACGTAAACACAAGTACTTGTCTAGTAGTGGTAGTGATAATAGTCAAGTGTTACTGACAAGTAATATTGATAGTGAAATAAATTGTAATAGTTGTAGCAGTAGTAGTAGTACTTGTAGTAGCTACAGTCGTAGTAGTAGTACTAGTAGACTTAAGTAGTAGTAGTGATAGTAGTAGGAGTAGTCTTTCATTGACTTTTACCCATTCGTCATTGAATGTGTAAAACACGTATGATGTAGCGTGTATTCTTGATCGTAGGATTTCTAAAATCACCTTGTGAAGACTTTTTCTTTCTTTTTCTTTTTTACAAGATGAATGAGCAGCTGCCTTTGTCTTCTGGAGTATTTTTAGTAGTTAGGTAACCTGCTTGAGGATTTTAGGAGGCTGTTTTTCGGGAGCGTGAAGGACGACAGTGACAAGAAAGGGTGAGTGTATTCTGGGAGATACAACTGTGCTGATTGTCCAGTCGCATGTGTTGTGTTAGGACAGTACATTTGCTGTACATACAAATTAACAGTTAATTTTGTGTTAGTGGCTCGAAGTCAGTACGCCATTGTATTTATATTGTATTTCGTAAACTGTACACATTTTTTTGTGAATGCTGATTAAATTATATATATATATATATATATATATATATATATATATATATATATATATATATATATATATATATATATATATATATATATATATATATATATATATATTAGTTTAGTTTCCTGATTATAACACAGGCTTCTCCACAAGTAGCAACTTATTAAAACAAAAAAGAATTACCGCTTCATTAAAAGACATTAAACTCATTTTGTACACATTTGAGGATTCTATGTTGGTGTGTCCCTCAACAATAGTTTCATTTTCTCACGTCCCATTGGAAAAATAAATTGCCCATCCCTGACTTACAGTATGTGACCAGGCGATCAGCTGTTTTGGCACAGTTGTGGAGGGCAGTGGCTCCGGTGCTAAATCTTAAAGGACCAGTTTCACGTAGATAAATTTTGACGACCATCGTAGCCGCCGCGCCCTGAGACTCACGAAGCCAGCTGCGCTTCACCACCATGGCTGTCCCGTGTGTCACAGTGAGTTGCAGGCAGATGCGCACGGTTTGATTCAACTGAACTGAGATAGGGACAAATGAGTTCATTAAGAGTGTCTGCTCATTGTGTTCAGTCCAAAAATGTGTTGGTTTGCATTAACATTTTGGGAGCTAACTTCTCCTGGCCTTGTTCTTTTAGTTCTATTTAGTGTGTCAACCAGGTGGTGTGGTAATCCGAACGTTGAACCGAGACAATTTTCCCTTTGTTTGTTGAAAATGAAAAAGGTGTCTTCAATTCAAAATTGTAATGGTGCAGTCTAGAGATGATTCATCTCAAGGGGTACATTCGTAATTATAATTTAAAAAATGAAATTTGAGTCTCCGTATTTATGCAACATCATCAACTATTTTGAGCCCCAACAATGGCATTTTGGTTTGAACAGACATGCATTTTAAGGTCATTTTGGTCCTTTTCAGAGGCCCTTCAAAGTCAGACTCACCCTAGAGGTTTTGTCTGATTACAACCAAATTTGAACCTGTGTACTAGACAGGCTAATACTAAAATGTAAATAATAAGAGTTTGCGTCATTGCATGTGGTTCAGAGCATGGTGGCAAACTTTGACGACCGGTCATAAAACACGAGAATGTCCAACCACTATTTCTTGTTTATAATTCAGCCCCCAGTAGGGCTGGGCGATATGGCCCAAAATTCATATCACGGTACAAACTGCATCCCTTCACGGTAACGGTAAATATCACGGTATCGAATTATGTGTTGTTGTTTTTGTAAATCAATAATTTGCTTACTGGCTTACATCGTCTTTTATCTCAAAATCAAAACTAAAAGTCAGCACTCTCTGGTGCAAAATAGTGCAAACCAAAAATATTCAGGGCTCTACACTAACTTGCACTGGTAGCAATGGTACTACCAACTTTTTCAGTTGGTCGCACCAGACAGGTTTTGGCGCACCTTTTTTGGGGGGAGATACAGCTTGACCGTATTTGCTCATGTATAGTTGTCTCAATTTGCATAGTGTACTTTCAGACGACGTAAAGAATGAGAGCGACTTAACATAAAGCTTCAAAATATTTTACTGTAACAAAATTTGTCTGAACTAAAACGGTCAATTATTTTATATTACTTTAAAAGAAATTGGGGGGAAAAGGCCTTGCTTTTGTGAATATTAGTTTGTTCAATGCAGAGGGGGCAGCTCTTAGCATGCCGAGCATCAGTCAAATCTGGCCCTTCAACATTATTTTGGATTAGGTCGTCCGTTGCAGTGTTTCCCAAACAGGAGTATGCGAGCACATTGCAAGTGGGTATAATATGGAAAGTCAGGTAACTGATGAAAATAAAATAAAACTGACTCAGACTGTGTATTTCCTGTTCAATGTTTGGTTTATTCTCTGTTTAAATGGGACTATAGTAACGATGCTCCTATTCTTGATGTAAAATGTTATAAGAATTATATAAAACAGCAGGTTTATTCTTTATTTTTGATTCATTGACATACCAACAACTAGAATGGAAGATGGAAGCCTAGTAGATGATTCAGTATTGTAAACATAAGTTACTAGTTGGACCGTTGATTGCAATTAAGTCAACAAACAAACAAACAGTGATATCACACCATTCTTCTTCTTATGTATGCCAACTTTTCTAGATTAATAGAAAGCTTAAATTGTTAAGATATTTGCAATTATTAACGGTTAATGCATTAATGGACTTTTTCCTGTCTGAGTTTAAAATGTCCGACAGTATTTGAATGCAGCTGCAGTTTGGCTCGCATAACGCTGTCATTTGTTTACGCTCCCGTTAGTGGCTAGTTGCTAACGCTGCAGACTTGTGTCTATCATCTAATGACAGACCCAATAACAGACTAATTAACTTTCTTAGCGTCCTTAATTGGCAATTAATTATAATTTCGAGGTGGCGTCGTGTTGATTTTGGAAGTCGATCATCGCGTGAGGACGAGTCAAGCTGGCCGCCTTAACTGCGAGCCGTGCACCATGCCGGGACGCAGATACAATGATGTCATCAACATGCGCTACCGCGGAAAGACGGTAGAGTCAAAATTGCTACCTTCGGCAAAATGTATACCTTATATTGAATATATTGTTTATATTGTCCAGCCCTAGCCCCCGGTATGCATTTCACCGAGCAACATACCAAGTTTGGTAAAAATCTATCATCAGCTGATCCACCAAAAAGTCTCGAGAAGTCATGTCTGAAAATGCACAGGAAGTTCTAAATTTTTTAAGCTGCCTTTTTAAGGTCATTGCGGCCATTTTAGGCACTTTTTGGCCATTTCCACACATACTTCAAAGTCTGATTAGAGATTTTGTCCAATTACTATAAGATGTGAGCTATTTTTGACTGGTTAAATTGTGATTGATTTGAGTTTGTGTCATTGCATGTGGGAAGAGCATGCCAAAAACGGAGAGGAAGTCTGCCATTTTGGTTTAAAGCAGCCATTTCGGGTCATTATAGACATTTTCACAAGGTCCTTAAATCCTAGAGATTTTGTCTACTTACTACCAAATTGAAAATTTGGCCCTTGGTACTCATTTCACTTAGCGACATATAATTTGACAAATTGTCTATCATGAGCAGATCCACAAAAAAAGTCTCAAGAAGCAATGCCTGAAGATGAACAGGGGGTTTGCCAGGAGGCTTAATGACGCCTCACAATGCATTGTGTACTAAAAAGTAATAAGAAGTAATTGTAGTCTTCCCCAATGGTTGGTGCTCGCATTTTATTTGGAGCTTAAAAAAAAAACCAAGAATTAAATACAAGCCCCGCCGTTATTTCCTTCCATTACTGCCTATGTAAGCAAGCAAATGCATAAAAGTGAGTCCTCCTGATGCGATGTGCATTAGAGCGCACTTACACCCCACGGCCTTCATTTTCGGTGCCTCTGGCGCGACGCTGCGATAATTCATACTTGCTGTTAGAGACGCGTTGGTGCACTCGGTCCCTCAAACAAAAATGTCTCGACTTGACTCATCACATTCCCAAGGTGTATCCAAAAAGCAATTACAGAGCCTCTGGGTGGAGGAGGAGGGCGCTCGCCAAGGCCCCCCCCCCCCTCTCTTTCTCTCTCTCTGTCTCTAGCTCTCTCTCTCTAGCTCTAGCCTTAATGAAGGCTTGCCTTACAAACGCCATGAATCACGCGGCTCTCTTTTCCTTGAGTCTCAGCACTTTAGGTGAAACCTCAGCGATTGGTGTGCATGGCGGTCTCTCAGCAACCCTTTTCAGGAATTCCTTATACTCACCAAGTTTTGCAAGCATTTTCATGCTGGTAAGAATTTCCTTTGGTAGGGGTGTGGATGTGATGCCTCAATTTTGTCTTAATAGTTTTAACTTGGATTTTTTTTTGGGGGGTGGGGGGTGATTCAGCCCCTGAAATCTGTTTGTCTTTAACGGCACAGAATTTGGTAGGCATGTTTATGAGAGGATCCACAAAAAAGTCCCAAAAACCAATGCCTGAAAATGCATGGTAAGTCTTCTATGGTGGTTTGAAGTGGCTGTTTAAGGTGATTTTCTATGGTCCTTTAAAGACAAACTTGCCCTAGAGATTTTGCCCAAATTCTTCCAAATACTTCAGTGCCTAAAGTCAGTTTCACTTAGCAACATCAAATTTGGTGCATATGCCCAAGTTGGTCAGTTTGGTTAGAAGCAGCGATTTTAGAGGCCTTTATGCCATTTACCCCAATGATAACAGTTTAGCCACGTCTAGCATAAGAAGACAATAAAAAGTCATCCCCAAAAAGTAATTTTCTTTTGAAGCTGCAATTTTAGACCTGTTTGGCCATTCACATGAATGTTGACAATATGTAAGTCTCAAAAAGCCATCTCTGAGAATGCACCACTATTTCTGCCATTTTCATTAGAAACAATCATTTTAGACTAATTTTAGCAATTTAAAGCAGCCTCTTTGGAACAAACTCCCAGAGGTTTTGTCTGATTGAAGCATATACAGTATCTAGACACTAACATATGAAAATACAAATTTTCATCATTGCATGTGAGTGGAGCATGGCAGCCAAATTTGCTAACTTGCTATAAAACAACGCTTAATACTTTATCTCCTCAAGGTCAGGTTCAGTATATGTTCAATTTGGTGGATATGCGTATCATTTGTAGACCCACAAAAAGTTTCTGGATCAGCACCTAATTGTTCCTAGATGAAGTAAACAAAGAAAAGTGTAACAACAACTAAAGGAACACAAAAAGTATCCGAAAATCTATACGGTTGAAAACAAACAAAGATGAAGACAAATCTTTTATGGCACTAGTACAAAATATATTTTCTTACAAAGGTATAAAGCTTACCATAATCAGAGAGACTTTATGCAGAAAAAGGAAAGAGAAACATTCCCTCTGTTTGAATCCTTTGTCATTTCTCTTCTGTCAGACCTGAAATGCCTCCAGAGCATTACAGCTAGAGACATGCCATCGAAAAACAACCCTTCCACGCAAAAAGTGTTTTGTTTTTTCAGTTTTCCGGCATTTCTGAGATACAACTCCTCGCCTGCATGGTGCTGCTAAGCCTGTGAAGATTCAATGAGCATGTTTGTCTGCTGAGGCGCTAGCTGGTTAGCCGCTTGGGCTAATTAACCCCCGGAGGTTTGTGAAGCGAGATTGGGATGGGCCTACCGGGCTCAATCAGGAGCACAGAGGCAACAATGCGCATATGGCTGAAAATTGTTGGCGTAAACACATTGTCTGGCCCTTGCGCACAACCCCCGGGAGCGCTTAATCAAGCCACAGTGCGGGAGAGAAAGTGCGCAAACCAGCAAGGCCCTCGGTCCTGAGAGTTGAACTCCTTTGTGACATTTAGAGTCCGTATTCTCCTGCAGGACTCTTCGGCCAACAGCGGGTAAGGCTGGAAGGAACAATTACGTCAACAATACGACATTATCGAGAGAAATTCATCTTTCAAGATTTTGCAGTTGATAGCGCTCATCTATCGACTTGATCATAAAAGTATTCTATGAAGGTCGTTAAACTTTATGCATCCCATAAAGGAAATAAAAAAATACAACAAATTAAAGCTTCAAGCAGTGATGAACGGGTCCCTTGCACCCTATTTTCATGGCGAATCCCAGAAAATCTCAATTATTGACCTGTTGCCCCACCCGCATTACATAGATTAGAACAGTGGTTCTTAACCTGGGTTTGATTGAACCACAGGGGTTCCGTGAGTCAGTCTCAGGGGTTCAGTGGAGGTACAAGAAGGAAGGAAGAAGCCACCATTGCTTGGCTGTGCTGCAGGGGATTTGGTGCACTCAGTTGTCAACTTGTGACTGTTGTGATGGTACGTCATGTGACTTCTTTATTATTGTAATCCCTTGATACTATTAAAAAAACAAAACAAAAAAAAAAGCGTTGGACGAATATGTGCAATATGAATTCACATGTATAGCGGAACATATGGTGTTCCACAGGGTTCAATTCTAGGTCCTCTGCTGCTTTCATTATATCTGCTGCTCCTGGGTTCCATCTTAAGAAAACTGAGAGTTGAGTTGAGTGATGGGAGTCAAGTCAGCATACTAACTAACTTGATTTGCAATGCCAAGTTGAGCTACAACTTACAACAAGTATAAACAACTTATCAACTAAATACAGTATAAAGCAACAGTAAAGGAACACGGCACGGAGATGGGGAATACAAGAACACAACACGTTTTGAATTTGAGAAAAAAAATAATCACATTTTATTTTTCAGTAAAGAAGGGTTCAGTGAAAGAGCATATGACTAGCACCGTCTTTTGTATTGTATTATGTATGTATAGCACTGATTGCACTACCGTTGTTACCAACGGTGTCACCAAGTCATAATAATTTAATACCAAAAGTAGCAATACTTTAATTCAACTATAACCAACAACAACACTGTAACATTATTGCACCCTGTCTGTATAAAATAACACATTAAAGAGGCATAACACAGTCACAAGTGTTACTTGTAACGGCAACAAAGCATGATGGAGCACTATTGGTGGTGATCATAAAGTTAGCATCAGTCAATTTGATAAAACTGCCTTGTTTAGTGTAAACATGTTTGATCCCATATTGTGTTCACTTGCCTTTTTGTCCTTTCTCCCCTTTTAATTATTTATGTTCTCTACTTTTCATAATTATTCAAATAAATGTGATCTTGTAAGCACATTAAATTATGTATTAAAAACAATATAAATAATAATCTATTTCATTCAAATTAAATACAATCATGCCTTGTGAATATTAGCTGACAATGAATTTAGGGTTTGTTAGTTAGCTTTAAAATTCTGTTTCTTTTAATGATCTTTTTGTTTTTTTCTTTGCAGAATGACTCACAAGGTTTCTCCACATCAGAGTTCAATTTTGTACCTCATCAATTCAATTCTCGTAACCATACGCGGCACGGCTCTTTGGCCAATAACGGTCTTTCATGTTGTGTTTATGTGTCGGCGGGTGAGCAAACGTTGTTAGTGACCGACTCGTGTCCTGTTCGCGCTCGGCTGTCTTCTCCACTCGAACGTAACGTTTTAAAGAGGCGAGGCTGGCAGGCTCAAGTGAAAGGAGAACAGACACTTGGCAGAAGGCCTCGACGGGTCGCCGTCAAAGTCAACCGAGCGGAACCTGCATCTGTCTCGCCGCTGTCGTGTAAATCACCGCGAGGTAGGACAGCGAGATTAATCGATTTTAGCGATTAATTCAAGTTTGTTCGCCTTTTTTTGTTTTTTAGCAGCTTTCGTCATTGTAATGCGTTTCTTTAACTAACAACATGGCTGCGGTCAAAGACGAGCTACAGTGGTGCCTTGAGATACAAGGGACCACACTTATGAGTTATTCGAGATACGACCTGACATGCATGAATTTTTTTTGTATGTATGAGCAGTGAACTCAGCTAAACTCTTCACAACACGCAGCAGTTTGACAGACAATTCTTCAAAAAAGCGGCATAATGCTGTTCAATGCCACTCCCACTTTAAATTTACTGTCAAACTTAACATAAAGCAGAGAGATTATGTTTTTGTATTTAAAATAACCACAAAACTTTGCGTCTGCTCGACTGCTTGCTAAATGTTAACACACCAATGCAAAGCGCAGCAGAGGGACGAATAGCATCAATGGCCACGATGTATAACCTTTGAAGCAATGGAGAGTTGAACATAAATGGAGCATCAACATACGTAGACAGACAAAATAACTTCTTCATCCTCTGTGAAAAATTTATCATTTTAATTAGTGGCAAGTTCTGCACACCAGAAGTTGCAATGAATTAATCATAATACACATTATTCTTTACATTCTATTTTCATTATTAATGTTATTCTATAACATTAATATTATCAAGTGAAATTGAAATGATAAAAAATTTAATAAATTAGATTTTTGTTGTTGGGATTGTTGTGAGGTTGGAATGAAATAATGGCATTTGCAATAAAAACAAAAAACAAAAGCGAAAGAAACATGAGAGGAACTGTTTCCACATTCTTTTGCATGACAAGAAAGGATCCAAGTAGAAGGCAACCACAGTTAATTCAATTCAAATCACTCTTTTACAGTATACATGGTTTATCACGCTGTAAACTTTTGACCTGAGGTATGCGCTCCAAAACCACAAATATTTTGCAACACAACATGAGGAAAGAAGGGAAAGGCAAGTGCGGATACTGGGTATCTGTATAATTCTGATGCCGGGCCTTATTTCTAAGGTATTATACTCGCGACGGTGTCTGACGCTGGCCATTTTGCAATCAGGAACTAGAATTTCAAAATGAGAAGAATAGAAAATTGCCATTAAGTTCATGCAATTTAAAGGAAAAATGCTCTAATGGGATATATAGGTCTTTGTTGATAATGACCTGTTGTAGTTGGTTTTTTTTTGGGGGGGGGGGGGGGGGTTATGTATCTAAAGTACTAGTGGCATTGTTACTTGGTATCGGTGACAACTCAAGAGTTGAATACTCGTACTGGTATCAATCTGGAAAAAGTGTGGTATGAATTACCCCTAGAGAAAACACAATGAAAAAGCTGGCAACCGAAATGTGGAGCAGGCGAGCCATGCAGGTTTACGGCTTATTTGTTATTGATTGATTATTATTGTTATTGAACATTTTATGTGCACCTTTTAAGGATCATGTTAACATGCTCGTTTTGGCAAAATAAAAATTTTCCACACTTGTTGTCCTACTGTCAGTAAAGAACACAAATCATCTAAAGTTGATGGAAGTTATTGTTGGCAAAAAAGAAAAAAGAAAAGAAAAAAACTTTCAAAGCTGTTTGGTATCAGAAGGAATAAAGAAATTCCCAGAAGAAAACAACAAAACTAAACTTGTTTTGAATAATTTAATTGTCATTTGCTATTACTTTGTGTGTATCATCCCTTCTTTGTATTTTAATCAAACACACACATGCAAAAGATAAATGTCAGATTTTTCCTTTTTTGAGGCTTTTTTTTAAGGCTTAAAAGTACAAATGGAAAAATGAGCTGCAGGACTGAATCTAATTTTTATATTAATTTGTTTGGGTTTATGTGATTTATGAATTATGAAAACAGTCAGATCACAAACAAATAAGAAAAAAATCACTCTTTCTAAAAGAGGAAGGAAACTTGAAACCACAAATTAGAATTTTGCACAAAAAAAAAGTAAATAAAAATTCGGAGATGTTCTTTTTTTTGGCATGTGTTTCCATATGCAGCCTAGTTTGCAATAACATCTGGGCGTGAAACTGGCCTGCACAGCGTTAGAAAAAAAAAGAAGTAAACATTTGCTGATCAGCAAATCTTCATATTATGCCACTGTTCTCTCGAAAAATTACTCATTTAATAAATAAATTTGTTACTTTACTGATTACTTGATTTTAACAGTAACTAAACTGAATTAGAAGTTACGTTAGTGGTTACATTTTGAAGCTTCAGAAAGCACATTAACCAATAAACACAACTTAAGGTATACACAATATCACAATATAAGCCCAATTTACAGAAATAAATGGGAGCTAATGTAGCACCAAGCGGCTAGTTCATATGCTAACTCGGCGCATAACAAGCAGATATAGGATGGAGACATACATTTACCAACTTAACAACTGTTCACACACAAAATGGCGGCATGACTTACATCCGTCTCTCTCACATACCCCGGGAGTAATTTATATAACTGTCTCACTCTCGTTATTGTAACTTATCACTTTCCAACCACTTTATCTCTTTTCCAATCAACTATGACATTATTTAAGCTACGGAGGACCCAAGAAAATTGCACCAACAATATTCACTTGATGATAAAACATAATGTAAGTTTTTTGTAAACAGCAAATTATACTGTTATTGTTTGCTTGTTGTTTGTGTTACCTCTTTGTATTGGAACGTGTGTAATGCTCCTGTCCTATCGTATTTGTGTTTCAGGTTTATTTGATTTTAACTTGGACTACAGGATGCGTTTGGTGTAGTCGCTTCCACTGTGTTACTAAGCAATTTAATACGTTGTGAGTGTGTCTTTCTGCTAATTGGCTCATTAAAGCATTCCGCTTCAGCAAACTCAAGTACCCCTTTTCTTTACTTGGGTGACTCAACGTTGCCACTAGGGTAAGTAACTTTCATCAATTTAGAAATAGTGTTTGATTATTCGTAGTCGAGTAACATGTTGCTGGGCTCACTGCTCATATTACATATTGCACTAATATTATAACTCACGGTGACAGATTCACCATCACAAAAGTACACAAGTAGAAACCAATACCTTAACTATTTATGAAAAAAATACATATAACACATAAATACGACATTAATGTCAACTTCAACATTCCTGTGATGTGAGTCGAGCCAAGCTAAAAGGCTACATTCCCTAACACTGAAAAATCCAAACGAATCACCCCAGACGTCCCCTTAAGGGGTACTTTAATGAGGCTCCATTATTTTAGTTTATTACCAGCATTGTAGTAAGACACAAGCGCTGATTGTTTCTTTAGCTACAGGGCTCTCCCTATGGGTGTGGCCTTTAATTGACAGCTGTGATAATAAATGGAGAGTCGTTAACGTGATGAACAGAACTTGTCTGCTTTATCATAATATGAAATCTCAGAATGTCTCTGTGATAACATGAAGTAAGGTGTCCCGGCTACTCCAGTAGTTGCGACTCGAGAAACACCCACTTGTCTCCCCCACTCCCCACCCCACTTGAAAAACATATTTAGAAAATATACTGTATAATAAAATACAAACAAGACAACAACAGTAACAACAATAATACTAGAAGGAAAATAAAAATCCTAATTTCCTTAGACCTTTTTCAAAAAATAATAATACAAAATTACACATTAGACCTATTGAAACATGTATTTTAATTTATATTGAAAATAAATACATACAAATAAAAACAAAACATTACTTTTAGTAGGGAAAAAAATCATTTTAAAGTGTCTGACTATTGGCAAATTTAAAACGGATTATAAAAATAAAATAAATACCAATAAAAAAAACAATAAATCCAAATAAAATAATGCCAGAAGACTGAAAATATATTGGGAAAAATAAATGAGCTGCAAATAACCAAACTAATAGAAAGAAAAAAATAGTATCCAATTATTGGAGGGCTTTTAAAAATATTTTTCTAGAGTTTTAGGTGACTGACTCACTAAAAAAATCCTGTCAAATTTGAAAGTCATTAAAAAAAAAAAGACAAATACAACAAAAAAATAATGCAATAAAGTAAACATATTAATTTGGGGGGGATTTTAAATATATTTTTCTAGCTTTGTATAAGTGTCTGATTTTATAAGAAATGTTTTGTCATTTTAAAAATATCTGACTAGATTTTTTTAAACATTGATTTGACCCAGTGCAGCAACCACAATCACTTGTTTTGTTTTAATAATTCTTAAAATGCATGAAAAATAAAAATAAAAACTACAAATAATCCCAGGAGGAAAAAGATAAAGTTTTTTGTTTTTGTTTCCTCCCAGATATTCTTACGGGTCAATTTGACCCGTAAAAAAATAAGACAGGCCAGTCCACAGTTTGTTTCACGGGTCAGTGCGACCCAGTGCGACAACACCAGACTTTAAAATTAACCCCAACAAATATAATATCATAAAAATAAAACAACCAAAATAATCCGGTTTTATTGTAATATTTGTGTACATTTATTAGGTATTATTCAAGGTTGCGGGTCAGTTCCCCCCCTATCACAAACCAGAGTAGCAAACACACAATTCCGACGCTGTGACATTAAGGTCAAATTATTACAGTACTTTTTTTTACACTTCTATGAAAAGGATGTCGTTAATGTTTTGGGGATGTAATGTGAAGCGAGTTCATCTGTATTTAAGTCAATGAATGTTTCCATTTAAATGGCAGCAAATCAAGATGCAAATGGATATATTACAGCCACCCGGAGGGAACTTCAGCTTCATCACAGTTAAGTGTTGCAAGGTTTGTGGAAGACGAGCATGGAAACTGGCCGTATGCATACTTGGAAAGCAACTGGGTTGAAATAATGCATTCAATCAAGAATGTTTGTCCACTGAAGGCCACCGACAGGCAAAGGGATGAGGGATTTACAAAACACGCTGGAAACAATCCAGTTCAGTGGTGCCTTGAGATACGAGTGACATTACTCAGGTGGTTTTCACGATACGAGCCATTGCTCGACTGACTTGAGAGATACAGCAAGTGCTGCATGGTGACAGTGAACTCAATTCAACTCATTTGACGATAAGGAACACTTATACAAGTAGTGAACAAAAAAGAGGCAGAGCATCACTCTTAAAAAAAAAAAAACAGCCATAACTGAATGCAAAGTGCTGAACATAAAGTCAAAATCAGACATAGAAGACAAAGACAGTTAAAACAATACATTAATCATATAAAAACAGTAAATACATTAAAACAATACAGAGTCTCATGCTGAGTGGAAAGCCAAATAATAGAAATACGTTTTTAGACACACTATACACACCCTCGCTCTTTTGCGCTCTTTCATTCTTTCTTTCCCTCTCTCTCTCTCTCTCTCTCTCTCTCTCTCTGTACCGTGAGCTCTTTCACTGTCTTTCTTTCTTCCTTTCTTTCTCTCTTACACTCGCCCTCTCTCTGTCTCGGGCTCTCTCTCTTTTCGCTCATACATTCTCTCTCTCTCTCTCACACATCTGTACTCACAAAAATATACGATATATCTCTCATGAACACAACACACGAACATCAAATGCACACACGCACACACACAATCATGATTACGCTATCACAGACATGAACATGCACATGCAAACATGCTTTCACACACACACACAAGCAAGCCTATCTCACCCATATGCACACGCACAATTATGCTCTATCACAGGCATGTGTGTATTTTTCTCTCTGACACATATAAACGCGCACGCACACACGCAGTTCTATATGATCCAATATTATATGACGCTGCAGTTCTTTATTATGCATCGCCACTTAAAGGTGCTGCACCATCTCTTCTTCTTGGTTCTGATCCTCCTTGCGCTGCACCACAGCAGTACTGTCAGCCGCACTTGACAAATGTGCCACAGCGCCGGCGAAACGCTTGTACTGGCACAAACATATCGCCGCTATTTATCTTCCCCGCCGCGTGAGGAAAAGGCACGGGAATATAAAAGCCAATCAGGCACATCCATTCGGCCCTGGGAATCAAATCGGACAACTGCGGGTGTAAGTGGGACAGCTGATGGATGTCCAAAAAGCGCGGCAGAAAGCAGAAAATATCAATTTCACAGCGGAATCATTTGGTGCTTGATATGTGGACGCCATGGCTCGCGGGCATCCACATTTGAAAAAAGTTTGATGGCGATCACAGAAAAACACATTATAAGCCCCTTAAAGGCACTGTCCAACGTTTTGACTCAGAAATAAACACTTCTTAAATACAGGATGTTTAACCATGAACTCCTTCTCAATCTACACCTCTGGGCTTCTGTTAATGTGTGGTGGTGATTTTGTCCTCAACCAGCCCCAAAGCCTGTATTTTGCCATTTTGTGTTTGTTTTGCCAGCAGCAGGACGTTCAGAGTGTACAGACAGTTGTTAACTCTCCAGCCAATCGCAGAGCGGGGGGTGGCGGGGGTGGTGTCATTGTAGGCAGACCGGGATGTTTAGTTGAGTGACTCGAGTGAAAAAAATTAAGTATACCACAACAAAACGTGCACGATCAAAAACGAGAGTAAACCTTGGCTTGGCTTGGCACCCGCTTCCGAGCTCTGAAGGAGCGGCTTGGACTGAAGAATGACGCAGAGTTGGCCTGCTTGCTAATCGACAGGTAAGTGCCAAACAGAAAAGAAAATGTTAGCTTGCTGATTTAGCCACATGCTAGGTTAAGTCACATTGACGAAAGTAACTCGGCAATATAGAACGAGGGTCGAACTTTTTTTTTATGTCCTCATATTTACACCTGGCAATAAGTGAAGCTAAGCCAAAAGACTCTAGCAACCTTTGGGGGTGGGTTGCAGGTTGGGTAGTTTCCGACGCTCTGGACGGGCCTCTGAAGGCATCACAGACTGTTTTTTGTACGCGCGCTATTGGCTGTTGTGTTGTGGTAGTTGAGCCTGCTGTTTTGTTCTTGACAACTGTTGTTAGCTCCACACTTGTCCTCATTATTTCACCATCGTTACAAGGCGAATGTCGTTTTGAACTATACGTGTGTCGTGATCGCCGGTGTCTCGGATCACTAATGCGACCATTTGCAAGATACTAGTGTTGTTCCGATACCGATACTGGTAGAGATACTGCATTAAAACAGTGGTATCGGTGAGTACTAACAAGTAACATGACAATACCATTAATTCTGACGCTAATATAGGACTTTGGATGCAGCATCTTGTGTCTTGCTCATGCACAGCATTCACTGATGTGTGACATGTTCACTGCATGCCAAGCTAAGATATCCTATTGGCCCTTAAATGCTGAGAAAAACAATAAACACTACAAGATACCTCGTCACTTACTCTCGCAGCTTGCTTGGCTGAGTGCGGTCAGAGGCAGGGGACGTGAACGTTGAGCTCGTATGGGTTGAACCATGGGAGGGGTCCGTTTTGAATTGTTTGTTTACAAACAGAAATGGTTTGATTACAAACAGAAATGGTCAAAACTCCGGACAGTGCCTTTAAATTCACCCCAAATTTTTATGCCCATTTTGTGTTCATCAATGACATTTTTTTTTTTTACTTTTTGAGAATTCAAAGAGCTTTTAAGTTGGCTACTTTGGACAAATTCTGAGGCTCGTATCTTGACGGTTTCCGGTGAAGAAAGTCATCCAAATGGACCCCAATCACAAGCAGGTACACGTAGTACAGTGGTCCCCAAACTTTTTTCCACCACAAACCGGTTCATACAAGTCCACAACTTTCGCCGACCGGCAACCCAGTGGGTTGTATGAGGGGGGTGGGGGGTCACTGACCTAGATCACACCTAGATCAGTAGCGGAAGTGTAATTGCACTTTATTCTAGCAGGGGGTAACAATCCTGGTGTCAAATGCAACCCCCCCGACACCCCGATGCCCCCAGCAGCCCCAAGGAGGGTCTGCCCCCCTATTTGAGAAGGCCTGACCTAGATAGATGGGCAATGCCTTAATTGTCTAATGGTCGGCACATGGCGTCAAAGTATGCGGACCAGTTTGTGGAGTCTCTGAATTTATGAATACAAAAATTGCCCCAGAAACCAGCTTCACTGATTAACCCGAAATTTGATGGATCTGTCTTTCATAGGAAGATGTGTGAACATGTTTCAAAGACCAATGTATGAACTTGAATAGGAATTTAGTTTGAAGCTATTTTGGGTCAAATTCCAAGGCTTGCACTTTGCGGAATTGCTACTATGGAATATGCTAAAATGAATGCAATTCTGAAACAGGAACCATTCAAATTAGTTTCAAAACACCCCCCAAATTTGACCCCCCTAAATCTCCACAAGTAGATTATGTTCCATATCTGTCGATTGCTTTGTACTGAGGCCTTTCTGAGTGCAGTCACAGTTTCAGGACACTCAGGGAGGGTTCAGAGTTCAGCATCCGGCCAGTCTCATCAGCATTACCTCTGGGCTTTTTCATCACTCATATCGGCCAGAGTGAAGCGAGCTCTCAAAAGATGCCGATCCTCTATAAACATGAATAGATCATGAATCATCAATAATGTATTTTGTTTGCTGTATCAAAAGTTAGTATATACTGTATATACAGCTCAATCCAAAGGGAGTAAACTAAAAAAGCAACAACAACAAACAAAAAAAAACCTCCATTTCATTCAATATACTATAAGCACTCTCCACATGAATACAAATAAGATGCATGTTTATATTTCAAACTGACTCAAACAGCATGTGCGTGAGTCGCATCGGTAAACATCAACAGCCTTCCAGCGATGGCCCAGAATTGCGTAGACACGAAGCAGCGTTTCCTCTACGGGTCAAGCACGAGAACTCCGAGGCTAATCTCCAATCGGCTACGCACGGCCGGGAGGAGGCCCCCGCTCACTAGAAGAAGAAAAAACATTGCCGCCACGACAATAAGACCCTGACATGTCCGTTCAAATAGCCTGCGGACGAGTTCATGTGACACCACATAATGAGTGCCCACTGATATCTGTTCAATACAAATAGCGGCTCCTGGTGTAGGGTAGCCAATGTTGCTGGGAAAATTAACTGCACGCAGCAGGACCAGTATGCACTGTTGCAGCAAATGGAGTCAACATGATGAAGCTAACAATACGATCGCTTTTCTACTCGTTGTAGGAGTTCTGGAGAACGATGAGAGACAAGAACATGACATGGCATGAGATGAGAAAAGCAAGACGTGCCAAAAATGTCAACACAAAAGACAAGTGCAACAACAAAAACAAAAATACAGGACAGCCTTGACAATTTTCATATGGTCTGCATTTTTTTTTTGTCTATAGCCTACCTACTACTTATGCAGTTGCCCATTGGTTGGTCAAAATGGCACTTCCTGGCAAACCAAACTGGATTGGGTTCTTAAGTAGAAATTAAGCTTTATTAGTCAATTTCCAGTTATTTTTGGAGTGAAATACTATATGTGAGAAATTGGGAGAACAAATGAGATGAGAAAAGAAAAAAAGAAAAAAAGAAAAAATGCAAACAGTGAGGCCACGTTTGGCATGACATGCAACTATGCATTTTTTTAGGCATAAGGTTAAGATCGATGGTCAAGTGATTTTGAAAGTATTTGCGGGCAAGAACACAAAACAAATTGAGACAAAATGAGATAAGAAACTGACAAAAATGGAAAAACATGACATTTAGGTTAAGTAAACAAATTGATTGGCATAAGGTAGGTTTTCCAATAGTTGTGGGGAAATCAAAACGCGATCAAAATTGAGAGGACACAAATGCGGAAGGCAGCAAAAATGACAAAAACAACACAGCATTGTATGTATTTTTGTGTGTTTCTATAGTAATTGATACCTTAAATTCAACACACTGCTGCCAAACCACCAGTTACAGTATTGCAGCAGGATTCACTTACGTAAGGTGGAACCAATCATGCTATTGTCCATTGATTGGTTGACATAATTACCACTTCCTATCGAACCTAACTGTATTTTGCACTACCTCCATGCTGGACTGCTAGCTGGAATTGCAGCTTCATCGCTCACTTTACAAAACCTCAAAGAAAACACCCCATTAATCCATAATTCAGGAGCTGTCGACGTGGAGAAAACATTGGAGGGAAAAACTGAACGCAATCATAACAAAAACGACTTTCAGACCCAAAGCAAGTGTGTTTGCATTTCATTCACGCTCGATATTTCCCATGCATTATTCCCAGAATCAACACCAAACAGCAATATGTGAGGAATACAACCAAACAAATGTGGATGACTTGCATGGTCCAAAATACTGTACCTTTGAATTATATTGCTCCCCACCCTAAACTGAAACTAATATAAAATACATAAAACATCATTTTAAATTCATTATGACGGTACAATTAAAAATGAAATACAACATTTTCAAGGCAAGCTAAAGCAATTTGAAATGCAAGTTCAAAATACAAGATCAAGAATTTCCAAGGCCAATATAAGGGCCCTTGTCCTCATCCGTCATCTCCATAATGGATGAAAGCTTTAAGTGTGTTACAAGGGCCTTGCCGCAAAATCAAGCAGGAGAGGTAAAAAGTAGCATTTTGAGTGTATAGTGTATGTATAGTGAATGAATACAAGTTCTATTCATTCAAAACAACATATTTTTTTAACCAATTTAAAAAAAATTTTTTTAGAATTGTGCACTTCTTAATAAAAAAAACATACAATAATGGTATAAGTACATTTAACAATTATATTTTTTTTTATACATTTTATTCTTTAATTGAATGGACATTGTGCTGATGCTTTTGTTGTTGTTGGCCACCTATAATATAGACCTACAGATATGCTGTACATGTAGCCGGTCAAAATTCCTCTGTAGTAATAATAACCTTTCTTTGCAGAGGATAAAGCATATATTCCTGTGGGTATTGTTATATTATTTGTCTACATGTATTGCTCTCCGTTTGCATTTACAATAAATATCCATAGCGTAAAGTGTTTTAACACCGCCACATTGATACTGTTTAAATTAAAGAAAAAAAAAAGTGAATATGAGGCTTGGTAAAGTGCTTTCAAAAGAATCTGGTGTACATAGTTCACTCAATTTAGCATTTACCATTATGATCAAATTAGATTTTTCTTTTTTAAATAATGACAAGTTTTTGGGGCAACAATTAGTAACCCATTTGAGTTGATTCGGGATTCAGTGCTAAATAGGAAATGAGTAGCAAATGCGGATTTCGAGTACCAACTTACAACACTCATATCTCAAAATGTGCTCACAAATCAAAGCATGAAAAGAAGACACCTGGACGAGCTCCCATTTCTCCAAAAAACAAAAAAAAAATCAGTAAGTTGCTTGTATCTGAGTTTACTAAATAGTATTTTGAGTAAAGGACAATCCAAATATAGCATCTTCAAGGTTAAATCTAGTAGTTAATTGTGGTATTTACAAGGCAAACTAAAGCATTTTCAATCAATTACAATCCAATTCTAGCATTTTTAGAGCAATAACTAGCATTTTCACTTTAAAATATCAGTAGAATCAGCTATTTTCAAGGCAAACTAAAGCACAGATAGCATATCTAGGAAGAATCTAGCATTTTGAGTAAGTGACACAATTGATTTTTTTTAAGTGGCATTTCCATACTTAGACCACTTTGTGCTTTTTATTATTATTTTTTATCTCAGGGTGCAAAAAGGCATCGGATTTTCACTGTCCGTTTTACCCTGAAGCGACATCCTTCATCTCCGCCACAGTGAGCGCAAACTTCGAGTGTCTTACGAGGACCTTAAAAGCACCGACGCCGCTCTCCAACAAAGGCCGAGTGGAATTGTTTCCCTCCTCTTGCGTTTGAGCCGCCCATCTGCCTTTTGGCTTCATATTTAATCAACGATTGATATTTCTGACGCCGGTCTCGGCGCCTGAGAGGTGGGTGTGAGAACGCGCACAGATGAATGTAATCATTCGCCACTCCGTTCGATGGCAGCGCTTTTGTGTGCGTGTCTTGAAGGATACGCTTGTCTGACCCACGTGTAGACAATCACACACCCGAGCTGAGTACGTCCATTAAGGCTGTCAGTTAGCAAAGGGCCTTGATTAATTGCACGTCGCGTAGAGGCAAATTAAAGCCATTCTCGGTGCTCCCCATTCTCAATACCCCCCCCCCCCCCCCCTAATAATTAAGTAAGAATAGATTGCCAAGAAGGATGGCGACCACTCCTGGACGCCAATTGCATCGTGTAAGCAATAACAGCGAGAAGCGCATGTGCGTGCATGTTCACGGCTCACGTGAATCACTGTGGAAATAATGAGCATGCTGAGGCTGCATACATTTGCAAAGCACCTTGCTGTGTGTGTCATGAGCTTCCATGCGTGCTCAGTACAAGAAAAATATATTATCAGTAGTTGTATTTGACAAATAGTCAGTATAAGGAATATCAACTATTGTAGTTTTCATGTTGAGTTTGAAAAAAAAAACTTTCTGGTACAAAAATAGCATTTTGAGTTAAAGGGACAGTGGGTAGGATTTAGTGCCATCAAGTGGTGAACAACCATTTTGAAGCACACTCACTACGGTGCCTCAGAGAGACCACACTTTGCAGTCTACAACCAATTACTAGCTACTAATAAAAGCGGCTATCATGAACTAGCTGGAGCGACTAACAAGAGAAGCTAGCAGGAAAAGCTACCAAAAGCTAGCGAGAGCAAACCAGAGGGAGACAAGCACAGCACTCAGCAACGACTACCTGAAGGCCCCAGCTGTGGAACGTAAGCGGCGGTCGACTCGTTGGATCCGACATGAGCTGCAACTACCATCAGAGGTTAACTACGTTCGCAAAGTTCTTCTCCTTTGGGTATCCGTAGTAGAAAGTCGGCAGTGGGGGGTGTCTGGGGGTTTGGGGGCCTGGGGGCGGCTGGGGCTGGGTTGGGGTGGATGGCGGAGGTGGATGGGGGGGGGGGCGAGGGGGTCGTGGGGGCTGTGGACTGGTGGGGTGCCTGGCGGGCCTGCAGTGCCCAGTCCTGCTGCGTTGGGTTGGGGGCGCGGGCCGTGTTGGGGTGGGGGGCGCTCCTGGGTTTGCTCTCCGGCCGGTGGCCCCGGCGGGGCCCGGGGGTCGTCCTTTGGCGCTGCCGCGGCCTGGGGGGCCCTGAGGTGTTGCGCTTGCTCTGTCCTGGCAGGGGTCGACGGCTCCCCTCTTTGGTGGAGATTTTCATGCATGCCAGATCCACCACACTCGCATCTATCGAAACTCAGACACAATCTGCTTCTTCCTCTGGTCGATGAATCGGTGGAGGCTGGTGTCTGTGGATCTCACTCGGCTTCGTCTGTCCTTCCTTCCTTTCCTCAGTCTCTCCTTTGGTCTCTTGAGGTCTCCCTGATTTGTTGGAATTGAGATGTTTCTGGGGTTGGTGAAGAACTCTGGTTGGTGGCCCGGCGGGTGGTGTCTGGTTGGTGCTGGATTTCACTTTCCTTTCTTTTCTTTGGTCCTTCCTCGGGTCTCCTGACGGTGGTGTTCGGTTTAAGTGAACGGTATGGGATTTTTTAATAGGTTTTTGGTGAACTAATGAATACACACACACTCACACACACGCACACACGCACGCACGCACGCACGCACGCACATACAGATACTCACCCACATACAAAATAATGATAAATACAAAAAAAAAGGAGAGCAATGATTATGACATGTCAAATTGGTAAAATTACAGAATGAACAATACTGAGCTCTCCAGAAAGAATTCCTTTTTTTTATTTAAAAAAGAAAGTCGGCAGCGAAACATGTGAGGCGCGGCCAATCTTTATAATGTAATTAGCGATTAATTATATTATTACTAGACCTACAATCATATAAAAACATTTGCATTTATGTGATATAACTTTTTTGTGGGGGTTTTGTTTAATTTAATAGTGGGTTATTGTTGTTTTTTATAATGAATGAATAGTTCACCAACAGATGGCAATAAGTCCTACACACTGCTGCTTTAAGTACAAGCAAAAGTTAACCTTTTGTGGAGGGGGGGGGGGGGTGTCTAGCATCCTGTGTGAAATAAGACAAAGTCTATTTTAACATTTGCTAGGCAAAAGCTAAGATCTCCGCCCTCCCCCGAGTCATGTGTCGTTGTGTCCTTGGGCAAGACACTTCGTACACATTGCCTCCAGTGCAAGTCACATTGGTGTCTGAAAGGTGCAAATGTTTGGTGGTGGTCGGAGGGGCCGTAGGCGCACACTGGCAGCCACGCTTCCGTCAGCCTGCCCCAGGGCAGCTGTGGCTACTTAAGTAGTTTACCGCCACCGCAGTGTAAATGTGTGACCGCACGAATAATGTATCCATTGTAAAGCGTCTTTGAGTGTCAAAAAAGCGCTATATAAATCTGATCCATTATAATTATTATTCAAATATATTACCATGAAGGTAAAATCTATTATTTGGTTTGGCATTTAAGCCAAATCTGGCATTTTTAGTGTAGATGACAAGCACAATCTTGCATTATCAAGGCCAAATCTAGATTTTTTTGTTTTATGAAACACAAGCAAAAGTCCAGCAATTAGTTCAAGGCCAAAGTTAACATTTTGTGTGAAATGCAAGCAAAATCCAGCATTTTGGTGTAAATATTTTTTTGGGGGTGTAAATCCATCCATCCATCCTCTTCAACATATCCAGGGTCGGGTCACGGGGGCAGCAGCTTTAGAAGGCCACCCCCCGCAGCCTCTTCATCCAGTTTTTCCGGGGGGAAACCCAAAGCATTCCCAGACCAGCTGTAAGACATATATTCTCTCCAGCGTGCCCTGGGTTGTCTCTGGGGCCTCCTCCCAGCGGCATGTGCTCAGAATATTTCACCAGGGTGGCGTCCAGCAGCTTCCTGACCAGACACCCGAGCCACTTCATCTGACTTCTCTCAATGTGGAGCAGTAGCGGCACGACTCCGGGTCCCTCCCGCATGACCGAGCTTCTCACCCCAAGGTATATCTAAGGGAGAGCTGCTTTTATCTGGGTTCTTGTTATTTCGGTCATGACCCACAGCTCATAAATATTAGCATAAATATTGCACTTATGGCACAGTCTAGGATTTTAAGTGTAAAATACCAGCAACATAATGTGTGAAACTATAAGTACTGTTACACTTCAAAACTAGCATTTGAAGTGTAATATTCAAAGCACAATATTATATTCATATAGCAAAATCTAGTTTTTAGTTTAAAATATAGACAGAAGTTTGCCTTTCCTTGGTGCAATGACAAATTGTCAAGCATATGAAAACAAATACAAGCAGAAGCATGTAGCATTTTCCTGCTAATATGGTCAACGCTGCGTCTTCGCTCGGTCACGCCATGTCAGTCCCAGTCAGGGCTGCGTCTGTGGCGGCGTGTCAGCTTTGTGTTTTCCATTAATAATTCCAATTTTATGCTGATGAGTGCACCCGCAGCTCAAATTGGATGGGGGGGAGAAAAGCCTGCTTCCTGGGGAAAGTACATCTCAAAAGCCATTTGATGAGTGAAGACATGCTGAGATTTGTTGACAATGCTGTTTACACTCTGGCTGTGTGGCAATAGTTTGTTGCTTTTTCTTGGCGTGTGCGTGCTTACGAGAAGGTGAAAGAGACACGCCAGGCTGCGCCAGAGTCCCACTTCAATAACCCGGCTCGGGGTGACATGCACTTTTATAGCCCCAACGTCAAATGCATACACTCCACCGTGATTAGCAAGCTGTAATAAACAGAAGACGTTTTTTATTCTTTTGCGCTGCAATTCTTCATTTGGCCAAGTTTGTTTACAGTCGTGTTACATCACAATAACAGCTCATGTTTCTGGGCCCTGAAATACTTTCCCTTTCTTGCGTGATGTACGACGGCTCTGCTGCTTGTTGTTTATAGAGAAGCTTGTGTTGTACCGGTAAAGCTGAATGCAGCATTATAAAAGGCAAAATAACATGGACTTTATCATTTGAGTGAAGAATACAAACTCAATTTAACATTATCAAGGCAAAGTATCTGATTTTGAGTGTAAAATAATCACAAAACACAACATTCTAATGTCAAATATAGCATTTTGCTGCATTTTGACTTTACAAGCAAGATAGAGCAAGATAGAGCATTTAAGGTATAACATTTAAGACAAAATATAAATAAAATATTTATTCATGTTGGCAAATGCATTTGGGAAAACAGCAGCCTACTTACTGTGGTTGGTACAGGTGGTTGGTTAGTAACTATGTGTCAAGGTAATTAAGTCATTCTGGGAACAAATAGTGCGCCAAATAGAACAGACACTCAGCAAAATATGTATATTCAAACTAAAATAATTAAGGCACGATAAACAGAAACAGAGAATTAACTATTTAAGTTCTGTGTCGAATTCAGAGATTTGAGACGAGCCCCTACTGGTGGATGTCACACTCTATGATCATTTATAATATATGTTTATATACTATATACTATATACAGTATAAAATACTTCTCTCAAACATAGTCTGGAGTTAGTTTGATCCATGCAGTGTATACTTTATCCATACATAGCCGTAACTGTGTCAGGGCTCCTTCAATCCTCTTCGCTGCTTGTAGCCACGATCATTATTCATCCCTCACACTGTAGCTTTTCTAAGATATGATCAGCAGCCACACACTAAACACCTCGTCCGTGTGACACTTTAGCGCCTCATTCTTCACTCTGCCGTCCACCTGAGAGGACAAATGCGCGTTCTGCTTTTTATCGACGGGGCCGTCAACACTGAGTCACGCCTCCCACGTCTCCGCGTATGAAACTTCACGTCTTATTTATACGCAGAAGCGAGACCAAGCTGGTCGTGTGCAGATTGATGTGCGAGTACCATAAATGTTTGTGCTATACTTGCATTTTACAGTTAAAAAGCCAGATTGGGCCTGGGAATGGTTATACTTTGCTTTTTCTTTCTTTCTTTCTTTCTTTATTTTTTGGGGGCAATTCGTATGACTCAAAATGCTCAATCTGTATATGGGTCATGACCATGTTCCATTTTACTAGTATAATGGCTACATGTTTCTGGTATTCACTAAAAAAGCCATCGTTTCCTTGAAAATCCTACATTTTATTTTTATGACACCCACAAAATGCAATATTTTTCCTGGCTGGGGCAAAATGTTTTTTACATGAGCAGCTCCAAGCCGCTTGTGTACAGCATGCATGTCTGCTCTCAAAGGGGGCCCCCCTGGCTCAGATTCTTGCCATCCCCCGTGGTCATCCCTCACAATGTGACAAGCAGCGAGATGGTCATTTATTTGTGAAGCGAATTAAATGGCTACACGCCTTAGCTCGCTCTGCGGAGGTGGCCGTAAAGGAAGCATTCATAAGGCTGCTGTGGACATTGAAGCAAGATTACAATGAAGACTAAAAGCTTGGCCAACGAGCCTCCTGATATGCCACTTGAAGAACTCCATCATTTTATTCGCAAATAGTGAGCTTTTACCTTCCAAATGCCAAATGGGGCTGCATTTTTGTGCACTTGGTGGAAAAACTGGCACATCTTTATTTTCGTGCCAGGGCAAGTCTAATTTGGGAATTTGGTAGACTGCGCTGCACCTAGCAATTTGGTGACAGAAAGTAAACTAGACATTAGACCAGAAAAAACATGTCAAATTTGTAGCATAGGTTGTGATTTTGGTGGATTTGATTGAGGCACAGGCATACAGATTCTGAGCGATTCTGTGGACGTGTTAACTGAACACTGAACATTATTATTATTATATTAAGCATATTTTTAACTCATTCACTCCCAGGCATTTTCACAGAAGCAATCCCCTTCACTCTCGACCTTTTTACTGGATTTTGACTGATTTTGCAAGGCCACAGAATATTGTGTTATATTGCTATAAAAACATGGAACCTTACCAAAAGAAAAATTTGAGTCTCTTCTTTGACCAGGAAAATAAGTATATTTATATCTGGTCTTTTTTGCGTCAATTAGCATTAGAATAGCTAAGTTTCATTATTGTTCACAAATCTGTTTAAAACACTGGGGGAAAGAGCTATATATAACGTGGCCCTGGTTCATCATTTGCTCTGCTGGCCGTTTGTGTAATAATAAAAACAAAAACAAAAAACCAAACGTATAAATACGTCTTTGGGAGACTTAAAACATTTAAAATAGAACATATTTATACATTTTTGGGAGCAAATTAGTTAAAAGCAACAACCGTGGCACAACTATGGCCATGGGGGTGGAGGGTAGATGAAAGGGTTCCCACTTCACGTTAACCGTAAGCGGAGATGTTTTTGCAGTTCCTTTTAAATTAGGGCTGTCAAAGTTAAAGGGTTAACTCGTTGATTAATCACAAAAAAATTATCACATTAATCATGTATTAACACAGATTAATCCCACAATTAATGTGGGCCGCAGATGATCCTTTAGCTTGACAGCGGATGGTTACGTTAAAGGTAGAGCAGGTTGTGTTTGAGCAATTAAGATAACTATATGCATTAAAGAAAAGCATTTAATACATTTTTGCGTATGCAATTCAGAATATTCATTCATGTCAAACTACTGGGATAATTTTTTTTTTAGTTTAAATTATGCAAGTAATTATTGCCTGATTATAGAAAGAGGAAGATGAGAGTGTGCAGTGGGTTAATTGTTTTTTAAGATGTCCTCATAACATTAACTGTTGAAAGAACTAACACATAACATGTGCTCTTCAAATTTGGCGGGCAAACTTTTTATTTTTAACAAAAAAGCCATTTTAATTAAGTGACTAATCATGATTAATCAAAATTCTAAGATGTCATTAATCTGATTTAAAAATGTAATCATTTGACAGCTCTATTTTAAATGCACTTTGCATGCACCAATCTCCTGCATGGATCTTAGCGAGTCCATTAGGCTTCCACCATGCAGACCATGCGTCTCACCTGTGCTGAATTTGAAGGGAATGAGGGGAGCCGCTTCCATTGGTTGGGAAACAAGCCGGCGGGGTGAACTCCCATTATTGCGCAAACACCCATTGCTACCCGCACACGTCTATGAAAAATAGGGTCAAATGCTACATTTTATTTGAATTTTGCTACTATTTTACATGACATGACATGATTTTGCTACTATTTTACATTAATATTTTGCCTTTAAAAAATGTTCTTTAAAATTATATATTTTGTCTTAAATGCTAGTTTTCACTAGCACTGAACGGTCCAAAGCTGTATTTTGCTCTACCTTATACTTAAACGTATTCAATGTTGCCTTGTCAATGCAAGATTAGGCATACATTTCACTCGCAGGGCGGAGGTGATGATGCGGAAGGGAAGCATTCATAAGGCCGCTGTTGACATTGAATCAAGACTGCAATGAAGACTAAAAGGACTCCAACGAGCCTCCTGATTGGTCGCCAGAGGTACTAACTCACCCTCCCGCCCCGTGTCGGAGCAGATCCGTCTCTCTTTCTCATCACAGCGGGGCAATTTCAGTGGTTTGTTATAGCTCCTCTATCTTCTCCCAGGCTACTCCTTATATCAGCATTTCAATTTCCTCCTATGTGCCGGCTTTCAGCACCTAAACTACTTGTGACTTTCGCTCTCTCAGACGAAAGCCCGAAAGGAATCCGAAGGAGCAGGATGGGATGCGACGCTCTCAAACGCGGTGTGCGCCGGAGAGAACATGATGCCAAATTATTAAAAATGAAATACAAAAAAGCGTCTCAAGCTCACACGGAAGCAACTTCCAGCTATGAGGTTCGTTACATACCCAACCTAATTTAAAAAAAAATAGCACTTTGCCTTAAAACTATGGTTAAAATACAGCATATTTTCTATCTGTATCTACTGTATATCTAAATATATCTATATATTACTTTAAATGAATAAATGAATAAAATCTTCTTTTGTCATGCAACCCTGAAATCTTTTTTTTCAATGGGCCATGTTAATTTAAGAAATATAGATTGCAAATTTGACCTATATTCTTTCAACACAACCAGAGTGTCTTTAAAAAAAATAAAATAATGAGAATCTTTTCATTGAAATTTTAATGCAATTAGGACAAGATGTGCTGGTCTGAATAAAAAAAAAGAAGACAAATTCCCACAAGACATGAGCTTCTTCAAGCATAAAGACACTAAATTCTGTCATATAATGCGATGATGTGCAACGCCATGAATAATTAATTCCTACGTGACACATCAATGCAAAGAAAAAGATGAGGAGTCCACGACGTCTAATTAGAAGTAAATAACAACTATGATAAATAACGATGACACTGTCAACTTGTGTTTGCTGTCATCTGCGTAAACGCACCATAATATTTACAATTACTCATGTAACGTGATATCATGTCTGCCTTTCATGTCTCGTGCTGTTTGTTTCCTGTAAAATTACAACAAAAGCAGCATGTAGCCTACCAATATAAATCCTTGCATTCAGAGTGTATTATCATGAAAATGCTTGCTTTGTCTTTTGATTTTGTTGTGTTTTACACTCTAAATTCTCTAATTTGTCTTTAAAGTAATAATTTGCTCATTTTTACACAGGAATTGGTTCATTCGGCCTGACATACTATGTATTACCTTGAAATGTTACATTTGCTTTAAAAATGCTCCATTTGGCTTGTATTGTACATTCAAAATGCCATATTTTATTCTAAAATATTTGATATTTACTGCATTAAGACACTCTAAACTCAAAACACACTAAAATGCTGGATTGTGCTCATTTTATATACAAAATCCTACTTCTTTTTCCTTAAAAATGATATACTTTGCTTCTATTTTAAGATCAAAATGTTATTAAATTGCCTTAAACTGATATTTTGCAAGTTCTGTAGAATCAAGTGAATAACGCCAAATTTACCATGGGTAAGTACGTTTTGTGTTTAAATTGTGTTATTTTGTCATGTTTAATTTAATCTAAGCTCGTTTTTGTCTTAAATGTACGACTAGATAGTTCCTTAAATGCTGTTTTTATCACCCAAAATCAATCTGGTTCTATTAGTTTCTGATCACAGACATTTTTATGATTATTTGTTGAGGATTTGGACTATCGGGGAGGTGACAAGGAAGAGGTTCTCGAGTCACTTTCGAAATAAAACCATTAGAGGTTTTGCATTGGCATACAGAAATAATACTAGGAAAATCAATAAAGTAAAGACTATCCTGGTGTAAACATCTGACCAGTGGAGTGGAGAAAATCATATATCAACAAAGTCCGTGCACTTCCTGCGATCTCAAAGCTGAACTCCGTTTGGAAGCCCCCAGAAGACATCACGTCACATGTTTGATGCATGAGGAGCCGCTTCCGAGTGGGGTGTGGGGTCCACACGGGACCGCCTACATGCCGTCACAATCATGTCCAGAGTGAAGCGACTTTTCCCCGAAGAACCCAGGACGGCTCGCGGCAAAGCCTCTGCGATGGATAGGATTTGAGGCCGGCTATCAGGTATAAGTGCAGGTCCGAGTGGGTGTCCGGCCTGAGGGCAGTGCGTTCTGTTCTCAGGGAATGCCGCGGAAAAAAAAATCGGGTAAAGCAAATAAGTCCTTTTGGGAGTTTCCTGGCTCAGGTAGAAGCTGGGGCTTCAGTGGTCGATCCACTTAAGCACTTGTCAAATCCAAGATTCACAAAGCCACAGCACGCTCAACGAGGCCCACAGACGTGTCATGTAATATGATCATTCCTTGCATGATAATCATTAGAACCACCACCTTTAACAATAGAAATTAACATGCAACTAATAGGAGGACCCCACAAATAACTAAATTCCACAGCATGCTCGTTCAGGTAGGGGTGTTATGGAATTAGTGTAATGCAATTGTCCTTTGCCATTTAATAATGTTTACTACCAACTAGCCCATAACTAAACTACTGTCCAAAAAATGTCCATTATACACTCAGGAACACAGACATGTCGTAAGGCAAATGCCAGTGTCAGTTATTGCACACTAGAAATAAACTCAATGACAAGTACCATATTTTGACGACCATAAGGCACACCTAAAAGTCTTACATTTTCTAAAAAATCAACATCGATAACTGCCTCCTTGAACAATAGAAATTAACAGAACAACTAGTAGTTATTATCCACCATCCAAAAATGTCACAATATGATCACTCCTTCACCAGTTTTTGGTGACAACAGCCACGTCACACAACAGAAATTAACACTTCCGTTGATGCCAAAGTATCTGCACTATTACCCAGATCCTCACTACAATTGTATCTTTCTAGGTTATCATGCAACCAGTTCACATTTTTACTCAGTCCAGGTCTACAATAGTCAACCACTGGGTTTTCCATGTGACATGAGGCTTTTATCAATAAAAGACAGCTCCAGCATGTGAGACAGCATGGGCGTCGACTTGGGCTTATGTAACAATGAGAGCGCACCCCTTTACACGCACCTTTACACCTCCACCCAACCCTTGGTAACAAGGGGGATCAAACGCGTTCCGAATACTAACCACCTCGCCGAGCTTGAAACTACATGACAGCATTCGCGGTAGGGTTAGTGAGTCAGTGTTCTTCCTGCGACTCTGGAATCGCACACTGCATATAAATTGTGTGTGTGTGTGTGTGTGTGTGTGTGTGTGTGTGTGTGTGTGTGTGTGTGTGTGTGTGTGTGTGTGTGTGTGTGTGTGTGTGTGTGTGTGTGTCCTGAGTCTCAAGGCAAAGCACATACAAGCAGCATCAGACATTCTTTTTTTAGTTGGAGCAATGTGAAAGGCGAAAGAGTGGCCACTCTTGGAAACCAACACGACGATTACCATGGCAACAGACGACTTCCACAGTGCGCAATAGAAGTAAAGATAACAAGTTGAAATAATCGACAAATACAACAACAAAAAAAATCCATGGTACACTCTGTCACATGCTTGGGCAATGCAAGTGTCACATGATTAACACAATAGCTCATCATATTCCGTTATACAAGATTAGGAATACCTTTCACAATAGAAATTTCATTTAAAAAACAGACACATGCAAGGAATAATCCACTAGGGCTGTGAAGGAATCGTTGGTGACTCAAATAGAGAAGTGAACTGGCCAATAAAAATGAACGCTGAATCCGATTTTTCAGATTCGAGTCAGGGGTCACACCACAACAACAGCGCTAACTGGTGTGTAACGCCTTTGTCCAGTCCCTCTCCCCCACCCTCCAACATCTTCTCTTGACACCCCAAGACCATAGGAAACCACATAACCTTTGAAGGTTGCTACTGTATGGATGTGGTCAGTGCACATGCTCTGTTCAAATAAGCATTAAATTCACCTGTTAAGCATTCAGTCAATGAAGCCTAAATAGTCAGTGTATCAACACCTTTAGTTATGTTTACTCACTGTTGGCCTCTCACGCTAATGGAAATACGAACATACCCAAGTTAGCTTTGTGCTAGCTAGCAGCTGGTACAAAACAAGCGATGGATGGATTTAAAAGCGGTCTAAAAAAAGACCCTGGGTTCTGCCATTGGCCAGTGTATGACAAGGGATCCTATAGATTAAAGGGGAAGTCCACCCCAAAAATGTTTTTTTTTTTACATTAATATGTTCTATGCAGCCCCACTAGTCTAAATATGGCATTCTGGTTAATATTGCATTAGTGGAATATGAGTTAAGCAGCAAAATCCAGCTGTTTTTATCCATCTCAGGGTGCGGCCATTTTGCCACTTGCTGCCAACTAAAGATGCCATCAATGTTGCTCATGGCTCAGGTAACAACCAATCACAACACAGCTTTGGAAAACAGGGGAGCTGTGATTGGTCGTTGCCTGAGACCTGCGAAACTGTGATGTCATCTTCAGTCAACAGCAAGTGGT
Source organism: Leptonotus elevatus (assembly GCF_054856555.1). Lineage (NCBI taxonomy): Eukaryota > Metazoa > Chordata > Actinopteri > Syngnathiformes > Syngnathidae > Leptonotus > Leptonotus elevatus. The sequence goes on from NC_141247.1 coordinate 10,652,543, forward strand.
AAAATGGTAACGGCTGGATTTTGCTTCACAACTCATATTCCACAAATGTAATATTAATCAGAATGTCATGTTTAGACTAATGGAGTCACATGTATTATTGTCAAGAAATGTTTAAGGTTGACTTCCACGTTAAAGTAATGTATTCCATAGGTTGACACTGCTGTGTCATTTTACACTTTGATGTGTTTAAAAAAAAAAGAAGAAAAAGTGAATATGAGGCTTCATAAAGCACTTTGGACAAGATATGGTGTAGATACAGCGCTATAGAGGCACACTCCATTTCCCATTTACTATGATCAAGTAGGATTTTCCACTTTTTGGACTATGATGTGTTTTTCAGCAAAAACAATCAATGTGCACGTGTCTGTCTTGATTAATTGCTCCAGTTGCAAATGATCCACGGCAACGACATCCATGCACATTAGAAATAAACAAAATGGCGAGTAGAAATAATCTACAGTCACAAAAAGTTCACGTCACACTTGGGCACATCACAATAGAAGAAGAAAAAAGAGAAAAATAAACTCAATCACTACAAATAATTAACAAAGACAAAAAATAATCCACAGCATGGTTGAATGTGGGAACATGCACAATATACACGTGTGCGTGTGCGTGTGTGTCTCAAGTCTCAAGGCAACGCGCATATAAACACATCAGACATTTTTTAGGCGATAATTAAGGTGGAAAAAAAATGTCCACACTTTGAAACCAATACAACGGTCACCATGGCAACAGAAGACCCCAATGTTCTCTCTGCACCAAACAGGCGGAGAACAATCACCAAGGATAGAGTTCTTTCATTAAGGTTTAAGCGGGATGTTGTTGATATTTATTGCGTGTGTGTGCGTGTGTGCGTGTGCGTGTGTGAGTGCATGCTGCGCCACAAACCCATTCAAGGCTGCTAACAAGAGTGCACAAGGTATTTATTTTCTAGTTTTAAAGTAACAAGCTTTTTGTGACAATTCTAAGAGCGTGGAATAGTAATAAAGAAACAACACTTACCTGCATTAAAGGAAGTGCAAAAGGAAAAAAGAGAAGCAAAACTAATTCATGAATTTTTCACACCCTGCAATAGTGACAAGACTTCAATCAACAGCAACACATTGCTACCTTATAGACACAGGGAAAAAAATGGGTTTGCATGTTAATTTGAAAATTCAACCCCTGAAGCCAGCGTCACTTATTAGCATGAAATTTGGTAGGTATGTTTATCACGAGAAGACCCAGAAGAAAAAAAATCAAAAAGCTATGCATGAAATGACGCAGTAAGTTTCCCATTGAGGTTTAAACAGCCATAATGGGGGCATTTTCAATATGTATAGAAAGTCACAAATTTAGCCTCTGAAGGCAGTTTGACTTTGCAATGTGAAAATTAGTACGCATGTCTATCATGAGTAGGCGCACGAAAAAGTCTCAGTGATTATGCTGGAAAAGACACAGGAAGTCTAGCTATTTTGGATTGAAGTGTTCATTTTACGGTCTTTTTTGTCAGACATAATACAGTAATTTCAAGTAATCATTCAAAAAACAGAAAGTCTCCCATTGTAGCTCAAACAGCCATTAAGTAGGTCTCATGGATAGAAATTTGGAAATTTAGCTGTCCAAGTCAGTTCACTGAGCAACATGAAATCTATTAGGCATGTCAATCATCAGTAGACAAAGCAAATGCCTCAAGTGACGACGCCCGGAAAGACAAAGGATGTCTTCCGTTTGCCATTATATTGGCATTTTGGCCATCCATGATATCCATGAGAAAAACCCAAAACAAAACAAAGATAAAAAAAAAAAAGTCACTGGAGACCACGCCCGAAAACACACTCTTCTTCCTCGATCCTCCAACAATCAATTTCTCAGAGCCGGATACACTTGATTGTGGGGATCATTTGAAGTGGCGACACTCGGGCATCACGCACACCAGAAGAGCGTCAAGTGATTGCCGGACACATCTAATGTCTTCAGCCTTTAAAAATGTCTCAGAGAATATCTACGGCACACGTCTGCATTCCCCAACCCTCCGCCCTCCGCCGCGCTCGCACACTTGACAAGTTTTTCCTTCTCCACCGGCTTTATCGGCTTTTGCTTGAGTGTGTTCATGTGAGGAAGGGCCCCTAGTGGAAAATTCCATTAGCTCGCTTGGAGATGCCAACGGGAGATTCGCACTTGACAGACGGAAAATCTGTTTGAATCTGGTAGAGCCACGGCCAAAATGTGTAGACTGATTTGCACCTCGGACCATCTGGGAGCAGATTTCATTCAAAATCAACAGCGCTCGCTCGGACGTATAACAATAGTGATGTTTGTAAACAATCAATTGGAAATTATGAATAGTGGGGCAAGGATAAGGGAATGTGTACTAAAGCCAAAACATGAGGCATTAAAATACTAAATGAACATATTCCAGTGTTTTCTAAACTTGATTGAGCCAAGAGACACATTTTGCATTCAAACAGCACGCCACCAAACAAAATAGTCACAAAAGGTACTGTGGTTGTATGCAGTATACTCAAATAATCATAATCCCGTTTCAATCTACTCACATATATATATTTACACACTGTGTAGCTTTTAGTTTTACAAAATGACAAAGGCATGCTAACTGGTGGTCGAGTTACTCTTGTAGTGCTAGCAAGCTAAGCTAAAGAGTCCAGCTACATAATTCATACTAGTTTCACCATTTTTACTGGCCTATTGTTTTGTTTTTAAAGCTATAACTACAATTTTGCAGATGCTCCTCTTATACTCAACAGAAGAAAAACTGGAATGCTAACCAAATCACAATCATGGTACATGAGAGATAGCCTACCAACACTAGCTTTGTGCTACTGGCTAAATTATTATTATTTTTTCTTGTTTTCGGATGATTCTAATAGTAAATAGAGACATTTAAGTGCAGCCTTCGAAGCAGAGAATGTCATCAAACGATGTCACCCTGCTTAACGAGTCAGCAGAGGAAGCTAATCGCTAACCCCCTGTTCTCATTTTACGACTTCCCGGTTCTTCTCCCCGACATCCGCCATCAAGGGGCCCGGGCAATAATGGCTCCTTAACCAGTTAATGCTGTGCGAGCGCTGCTAATTAGCAATAACACGGAAGTCACGGGAGTCACCGTGGAGAAAAGGGACTGGGGGAACCGCATATTAGCGTGTTCATTAACACGCCTTTCACCTCGTTCTGCTGTCTGATTAGCACCTCTTCATTTACCATATTTGTAAGCAGATACACTCCCCTCCAAATGTATTGGAATAGGAAGGCCACATCTTTTGTTTTTCTCTAAAAAAAACATGTGGGCTCCCTCTAGTGGTAGTAAAAATAATTACATGTTTTGGGTAGCATTTAGTTACTTTTATGTGCAATACAATCTATTGGAATGTTTGTAGTCTATTTGACATTTTCCTAGATTTAAGTGCAGTATTTGTGCTAAACGTGTGCTTAATTTGCAGTGGCTTACAATAATAATAATGAATATACTTTCGGCCTACTATGTTGCTTTTATCTTCATGTTGGTTATTATGGTGTTGCAGATAGTACTTGGTATAACAATTTTGAGAAAGACTGGCTTAACTATTCCAATACTTTTGGAGATGAGTGTATACTGTCTATGGGCTGGCCGAGTAGCATGTTGCGCTTTACGGCTTTGAAGTCAATCACGTCAGGGGGAAACAATTACACATTAACTCAAAGTGGAGGCCATTATTTATTTATCGAGCATATATAGTTAAGGGTTTTGGCCATAACCCAAAGCTGTAGGGGTGCAATTACGAAGTCTGGCAGTGAGGATTAGGTGATAAGTGTGAAAGCTTTTACTAATTTTGTTTCTTTGTTTTTGTTATATTTATCAAGCCATGCGGGTGTGCACTTATTAAGTGTGTGAGTTGCGCACACACTATAGAGTCATAGATCTAAAATAAACTTATTGGTTTGCTCCCGGTGTGATGTGTGAGCTGCTTATCAACTCATAAAACTAGGGAAATAATAATTGCACAGGCTTTATCTAGGTGACCTTTTGAAGGCTTAGCGGGAAAAGTAGCTTATTTAAGAGCAGCCAATAATGACTGGAGTTCACATTCATGAAACAACAGAAAGGAGTGTCTAAAAGAGATAAAACTACACTAACAGAGTCACTTACCTTACTGTGCATTAACTATGAAGCACTATTCAGTCTAAGCCGAACAGTTTTTGAACCTTTTCAGCAATTATCTTCAAACATGTACAGCATACTGTACAGTATTTGGAAACTTTACAGGATCTCTAAGGAACAGCTAAAACTGAAAAAAAAAACTTTTTGAAATTAGAGTGGTTCTATGGGTTTGCTCTCTGAAGCATCGCACTTGTTCAGCTTCAACAAGGATGTACTCCACACTTGGCTGCTTACCGTTTGGACTTGCGGGACTTGAGCATCGACAAAATCTCTGCCGGGCGTGACGAGCGAGAGAGACACACTCTCGTCTCTGTTCCAGACGACAAGATAACAAACACGGATTTGCACTTTAATTACCCTCAATTAAACCGGGAGCCACGTACGGCGTGTTTGGATGGGCACGACACGAAACGAGAGCTTCTGCCATTCAACACGACACATGTACAACTGAGGAATGCCGCTTCGTCCAAATCCATCATCCAAGCATAATAGAAATAAACGGCATGACTAGCAGAGCTAGCAAAAATTGTACTGATGTAAATCTGTTGATACTTTGATGACTTGATAAAAAGTAAAAAGAAAAAAATTGTTACATGCACGTTATATGATGAATGAAGTTGTTCTTTCCAATAATCCTGGCAGCTGCCAGTTTGACAACAAATAATCCACAGGCACACTTTGCCATGCACAAATTATTTATGATAACCGTGAACTTGCACAATATAAATAAAGAGAATGACAAGAAAGAATTCACAGAGTACAAATAAATAAATGATCTACAGCATGCCTATACAAAAAGTATGCCTAGTTAAGGTGATTTTCCAAGTTCATACTGTGCCCCATTTTAAGAAGCAGATCCTGAGCCTTGTTTCTTTCCTTCCCCTTTTCTTATGTTTCATTTTTATCTAAGAACATCTAGGGAGCTGAAAAGCGACCCAACAGGCTTCCCGTTCTGTCTCCCTCTGTTGGTCTCATGTTTCTTTGACGACTGGGGGGGAATTGCACTTTTTGGGATCAATATAATAACTGAATTTGATCATTCCTTGTACTTGTTATTGATGAAAACAGACACTTTATACAGCCGAAATAAATACCTACAAATGGTCCATGGTTTAAAAAACAAACAAGCACACTGGGACGTGGACAATTACTGTCATGCAAGTTACTGATTACAAATATTTTCATGCACAATAGAAATAAACAGAAGAACCATATTAATCCACTGTGAAAACAAATCCTAATCAACGCTCAGTCATTTGTACTCATGTGGTCATTTACGCACCATATGCCAATTATTAATGATAAATTATCACCTTGGAAAATAGAAATAAACAAAATGACTAGAATAAATCCAGAGAATAAAAAAAAGTTCTTTGATCTCATGGAATGTACATGTTATTGGAGTAAAGTGATCACTACTTTTGCCAGTTCTTGACGCATTGATTCAGCATTTTTTGGTGCTTGCTGTATTTTATATTATTCATTGATATTTATTTTATTTACTTGTCCACTTACCTACTTCTAGTGTAATATTTGTATTATTATTATTGTATTTACTTATTTACTTCCCTACTTATGATATTCATTGTATTATTATTAGTATTATTATACAATGATATATATATATATCATTGTATGCAGTAATGGCTGTTTTAATGTGCTTTATAGATAAAGTTAAATTGAGTTGAGTTCTTCTTGACACAATAGGAATAAACATTGATGAGAAATAATACACAGTCAAAAAACAACAATAACAATAAATCAATGGTTCACGGAGTGCTCTGCCTCGATGTCATATGATTAATTTGTATAAAAACGGATCCCCCTGTCCCGTTATTAAATTTGAATGAAGTTTCTCCTGGGAAGTGACGTGACATTACGGATGGAATAATAATGTCTGAATGCATAATTAAAAAATAAAGTTAACTTCTTCTCCCCGATCCAACCCCCCCTACCCCCAGTCTCTTTAATCCACTCAAATCTGAATGATAAATCAGCCAAAGTGTCATCTTCATTCTGCACCATCTCAGTTGCATCGCTCAAGTCCTTCATCTGCGTTTCTGTGCATAAATTTAACCGCATATGAATATTGGGGACTCATGATGAAGAGCTGAGGGAAATATTGTACTTTGCATTAGGTTAATTTATACACTGTACACCAACGCTAATACTTATGAAGGGCCGGCTCGCGGTTTGTACAGTTTCACTCAAAGCTACTGCTGTGATACAATATGTAACTTGTGACACATTCAGTAAACTGGAGTTTAATTAAATGATAATGAACATTTATAAAGCACAGCTATGGGATGATGTTCCCATGAGCAGGATCAGATCAGTGGCTACGTGTGAAAAATGACGATTCAAGAATAGTACATTTTCAAGTCCGTTGATTTTATTTGGTTCAAATCATTGGCATTAGATTCGATATGGTACAGTATCTCTTGTCATATTGGTTCAAATCTGTATTCAGTAACTATGCATTGTAATAATTAATGATACATATTTCGAAATTTCTCATTTCTAATATTTGTAAATAATAATTTGTTTCATCTGTCAAAAAATATTAAACGTTGTACACTTAATGGAAGAAGAGTGGCTGAAAAATTAAAGCCCCCCCAAAATTAAAAATTGTATGTATTATTTTTGATTTATTAATTAATTTTTTGATTTATATATATATATATATATATATATATATATATATTTATATTTATATATATATATATATTTTTTTTGCATAAACCATTACACCCTGGGAGTCTAACGCATGTGAGTTGGAGGGTTGCCTAAATAGACATTTTGAAATAGAAGTGCAACAAAGTGTGTTTAACTCAGCCGAGCTAAAGTTTCAAATCACACATAATTATTACCAGAAAAGTTAAATACTGCGAAAATGAGAGTGGTTAATGTGTCAGACACTCAAAATTTCCATTTAAAGACCTCCTTCTTTCATCTGTCATGTGTCATACCCGCCTGCCAATTACTCTAATGTTACTATTGCAGATTAAGGATCTAGACTATTAAATCACATTAACTGGGCTAGTGTGCATATGTGTCTGTACTCTTCATGGACTTAAAACACATTTATTTATTTATTTATTGAACATGTTTCCAATTAAGTTGATCATCAAGTAATCCTAAATAAGTACTCACATCTACCTTTACCTTGCAATATTTTGAGCCACTGACTGACTAACATTTGTTGGCTTTTTATTAAATAGTTTATAATCTTTTTTTTCTTCCAGGTTTTGTATTTATTGTTAATCATAATCAGATCATAATCTGAGATATAGAGAAGAAATATACATTTTAACATATAACGTATTTGTGGTATCATAAAGATAGATACAAAATATTTGTGGGCCTAATACAGATCCTTGTGTACCACCACATTCTGCTGGTGTTATGGGATTGAATGTTACTTGTTTATTCATTTTCAGTCAGGCTACTTAAATAACTTCTAATCCAATCATAATCTAGTCCTCAAATTCCGTAATGTTCTTTTTTTTTTTTTAAAGCAAGATGCCATGGTTTACAGTGTCAAAAACACTTTTAGGCCAATCAATATCCCCGCTTAATCAATAATTTTTCACTGTTATTGTTAATTTCGTATGTTAACTGTCATTAAATTGAAAACAAATTCTGAAAACCATATTGTCTGGGACATATTTGGCCAAGAACTAATCTAATCGTAGTCTACTTTAAAGAGTTTCTCAAGAATTTAGTGATATAATAATGAGATGATTCGGGAATTATCATACATTTACTTATCTCCAGTTTTAAAAATTAGAATTACTTCTGCCATTTTCACACCATCTGGAAATATACCCTGGACTGCTGTAATGATCTCTTGCAAATATCAGAAACCGGTCTTGCAAATTTGACATTGACTGTTTGATAAAATCCATATGAAATCCATTTTCAGCATGCAAATTCTTCTGATTATTTCTGTTACAGAGACACAGTATATGGTATGCGTGTTCTGGTTTTTCAAAAAGTTCATGTTTATGTTACTTGCTGGTTTAAACTGGCTTGCAAGGTTAAGGTATACTTTAACAGAGCCCTAAAGTGTCATGGGGATGGGGTGGGGGAAGTGAAATATGTTTCTCCACAGGATGATAAATTTTCTCTTCCTATAAGTTTCTCATTCTAACGAGGTGACGGTTGCCATGCAAAACTGGATAAGGGTGAGAACACATTAATTATAATGACAGGAACATTGCGCAAGAGCATGTACCACAGACTTTTTGACAGTGGATTTCTAGTCATTATGTTTATTTCAATTGTGCAATCTGGGAGTTATTATGAATAAATGACGAGAGGAATGATCACAGTAATCATGGTACATGCACACACTGCATGCTCCCATACGCTGTAGACTTTTTTTCAGGGGAGTTTTTCCATTTGTTCTATTGATTTCTATTGTGCAAGTTGATGGTTATCATGATTAACTGGCAAGATCATATTGTTGGTAGGACCTTCTATTGTGAGCGCAGAGGTTCCAATGTGTGACCTAATGTGTTGACCTATTGACAATTGATCATTTCTAATTGTTGTGCTTGTTTCGATTGTGCAAGGTCATGAACAAGTGGCAAGGGAAGTGATCACATTAAATACATTACAAAAAATATATATAAAAAAATACATTGCATGTGCACATGTGCTGTGGCCTTTCTTAACGACTGACCATTTCTAGCCATTCTGTTTACTTATTTTGTGTAAGGTGGTGATTGTCACCCTAACAGGCGTGAGGAAATTCACTTTCTAAAGGCAGATGTTTCACTTAATTTTTTGCTCTTGTCAATTGTTAACCTAATCAAGAGGCGAGCAAGAAGGAGGTCAACTCAGTTCGGCTGTCAGATCAAGCAAATATATCAATCGAAGCCTTTTATCGCACACGACGAAACACGTCTCACCATAATTGTCCGCCTACTACTAATGCGGGTAAGCAAAGCTGCGAAAGGTTAGATTGTGAAATACGGACTCGGCCGAGTGGATTTATGCAGAATGCATTGCCGCTGCTGCATAATGCATGCCTCCCGCCCGCTTTAAGAAATGCAAATCATGCGGCAAGTTGATGGAATCCATTCAAGTTGATGGACTTCATCCAGCAGCAGCAGCAGCAGCACTGTGCCCATGAAATATTTGTGATTCTTCAAATGTTATTGATGCGGCAAAAGTAAAAGAGAGTGCGAGAGAGACAGTGAGGGACAAAAGAGTGGCGAGGAGGTAATGAAAGAGTAGAAAGTTGGCCTCGTACTGTACGACGCCAGATGTTTGCGCCTTTCCGGGCCGCTATTAAACACGGAATTAAAGGCGAGTCGCGGGTCTCGCCAACCCACTTTTACATGCACAAAGAAAGTTTTTACTGCCGCTTGTCAGGATAATTCGCCAGGTGGAGTGTCATGCATTTACATCGGCGATATGCAAACACAAAGATAATCGTACCCGTGTAAGCAGAGCGTGCACGATAAACTTCCTTTCATACCATCCTTGGTATATTTCCTCCCCACCTTCTTTCCTTCCAACCTTCCACCTGTCCTTCCTTCCTTTCATACATCTAAGTTTCCATATTTTCCTCCCATTATAAAGATTAATTTAAAAAAGTGCGCTTGGCCATCCTTGTAAATTAAAAATGCAACTTTAAATGTAAAACATGCTCAGAATTCAAGCCAAAATGCAACATGAATTGAATTCCACTCATGTTAAGGAAGAACTGATATCCAAGGTCCCATTTAATGTACTGTATTCAATCACAGATCCATAATAGACTTGATGTTAGACCACTATTGGAACTCTTTTCAGACAAACGTAAATAAATCTGAAGTCGTTCCTCTAATGGTGCCTCGCAGCAGCGTGCAGGCAAGATTCACAAGTGTGCAAATATTTTGGCCCGCGGGGACGAGGAAGGCGAGGAGGGGGAGGAAGAACGATGCAATGTGAATGGCGAGCATGTGACAGCTCCCTCATTTGGAGCTGGGCCACGACTCCTGGTGGACTCTTTACCTCGCCGAGAAAAGAGGCTCAAAGAAGCCAATCGATTGCAATTTAGGCCAACTTGTCACTTCCTCCCTCATCTCCATCTCGCAAGCTCGCATCCCGGGAGGCCGTTCGGCGTACCGATAGGACAACAAAAAGCAGAGCGGGGACGAGAGGATTGATGGTTGTCGCGATGGGACGGCGCTACTGATAAACACGTCCAAACACCAGGCTCTGCTTCTTCCTGTCGTTTAACCTTTCATCATAGCAGATAGAGTCCGAGGCCTGACGCTTGCAATCAATCCGTCGCTTATCGGCCATAAAGTCAGCAGTTATGAATGCAGTGGCCTCACATGACATCACTACATCATCTTAAAATCATGCAGCAGCAACGATGTAACAGACCACTTGCAGTGGGGTACAAACAGTGCAGTGGAAGGAGAACCATCATAATTTTCTTCAGTTAACTAATTTGCTCCCAAAAACGTCTAAATATGTTGTATTTTAAATTTTTTGTTTTTTTAATGGTTTTTTTATGCTAGAGCCTACAGAAGGTTTTGATGCAGCCTCTGAACTGAAGAGAATGCTTGAAGCAATGGTAGTTAGTACAAAAACGGCCAGGAGGTGGCAGCAGAGTATACGAGATCAACCAGGGCCATGTTGCAAAAAGCTCTTTCCCCCACTGTTTAAAACAGTTTTGTGAATAATGATGAAACTTAGCTATATTCTAATTGTAATTGCTGCAAAACTGAAACTGATAGAAATGTACTTTTTTTTCCTGATGAAGGAAAAGACTCTCGTCTTTATTTTGGTAGGTTCCATGTTTTTATAGCAATAGAACACAATCTTCTGTAGGCCTTGCAAAATCAGTCAAAATCCAGTAAAACTGCCGGGAGCGAAGGGGGTTGCTTCAGTGAAAATGGCTGTGAGTGAATGAGTTGAATGCTTACCTGAAGTCTCCAAAATTATACTATGAGTAACTTTTTTTTAAAAATAATTAGAAAAAAAACAAACCTAAAATAAAATTAAAAGACAAATAATATATAACTTGAGTAAAAATAACAATATAGGAAATGAAATAAATAAAACATTTTCAAACAAGAATGAAGAATGAATTAAATATATAAAATACAAAAGAATAGATAGCTGCTGCTTGCTCCGCTCAGCAGGCCCATAATAAAATGGAAATATATAAATAAAAGACAAAATGAAAAATAATTTAAACAATAAAAATTAAATCATTATTAATAACAATGCACAAAGAATAAATACAATACATTATATAAATATATACAAAAATAAATACAAACAAACAAAATAATAATAAAACAAACGTAAGATACAGAAAATAATGACTGTCCAGTCTTGTTTGATTCAGCAAGTATTTACTTTGTAAATGTATCATGTTCAGATGTGTACCATATGTTACTGCACTTAAGTGGACGGAACTTCTCAAACTTTACTTCTTTCAAGATCCCAGTCTTAAGTCAATTTCTCAGATATGGTGAAGGTCTCCAGGCACTTTTGTTCTTACACTAGAACTTGTTGCACCTGCCATTAATATTTGCTACATACTGCATGTCCTGTCCTCCAACACAAGTATTACTTCCTGCTCTACCTGCCACATTTTCAATGTCAATGTTCCACCATCAAAAGGAGCTGTCAAGTCGGCAAAGACGAACGTCGATAACTTGGCCGGTCCGGAATGTAAGAAACTCGTCAAGTTCCGAATCAATCGAACAGCAGCTGTCGGAAGCTGATATTCAAATATCATTATTGCATCTTCCCGGCTTAGCGAGTGGAACTTGTGCCAAGACGCTTTGCTAATCTGTCACCGTCATTATCTTCACAGTCCGGCGAGAATTTGCTGACAATTAGCTTCCATCATCCACCTGCCACCTCTAACATCACTGGGTTAGAAATACAGAGGGGAGTTGTTCTAAATATGACCGTTTTTTTAACACCATATCTATATATAGGCTACATTTCGAACCAATGCAATCACTAGTATGTTCCTGTTAGTCAAAGAGATGACATGTTTACGTGTGATTTTTTTTTCTTAGTGTAGATTTTAAACAATGAGTGTGGAAGAACACTATTTGGGAGGTCTGACCCAAGATTTTCTGGCAAAGCGACAAATCGAAAACTGAAAACAATCAAACAATCAAACAAATAAATATTTTTAAATGTATAATTTTAAAAAATATAAGTGAAGTGTATAATACACACAAAAAATATTAATAGACAAATAAAAAAATCCAAATGAAACACAACAAAAAAGATCTAAATAAAGACAGACAAATAAGTAAGCTAAATTAAAACCTAAAATGAAAATCTAAAACTAGAAATTTTACATTTAAATGAAAATTTAAACTAACAACATGGGTAATAGTACAAATTAAATAAGAATAAACATGTAAATGAAGTACTATTTAAAAAAAAGTACAAAAATAGTATTGATAAAAAAATAATAATAATAATAATAATAATTTTAATAAATATATATAATAAAATAAAAAATAACTCACAACTGAAATTTAATAAAATATCAATAAAATCTAAACACATACAAAATTAATAAAATAAAATAGTAAGTTATTAAAAAGGATGGGAAAAAAGTTTTTAAAATGCTAAATTTAATAAAAAATAAAAAAAAGACCCTAAATAATAATAAAAATAAATAAATAGCAATTAAACAGGAAATAATAAAATGAAATAAAAACACAATAAAAAAGGAAGTATTAATTAAATAACATAATGAAACTTGTTCGATTTTCAGATATTGAAATTAAACATGTTTTGACATATGTACCTCTGTGTTTTTGTGAGAAGAATATTTCCTGGATTATTTTCATGTGCACACATCATAATCCCTGGTAACAAACTGTCTAAAATGTACAGATGATAAGAATAATAAGAATAAATTTGACAATCCATCAAGTGCATCCAAATAAGACCACAAAAAGAAAAGACCAATCAAATATTGAAGAGTCTCGCGGGCGATGGCACGCAAGAGCAAACCCGCCCGACTGTCACCTGATACAATTGCACGATGCTAAAATATTAACTCCATGCAATCTCTGACACGCAAAGTTCAATGGAGTTCACCTACAAAAGTCAACATGCCAAATAATATTAATAATAATAATAATAAGCATAACAATAATAATAATAATAATGAGCTTTAAGTAGCTTCTAAGGGGTATCTCGTTCACATGTAAATCTATTTCAGATTGCCTTCATGACAAATACCAACTGTGGTATTTCAACAAGTGAATACATTGAAATTGAAGAAATTAACAAGATAGACATGATGGACACGTTACAAATGTGACATGGCAAAGTGACACGATGATTATGAACATGTCATATGATAAGACTGATGGAATTATGTAGGTGTTGGTCACATGATTTTATGGCCATGTGATGTGGTGGCATAAAGTTCATTTTGGTCATATGACATGATGGACATGAATTGATGAAATGATGGACATGCTGATTGGATGACATTCTAGACATGCGACAAGATGGACATGTTAGACACATGACATGACAATGTGACATTATGGACATTCTGTCACATGACATTATGGACATGTGACAAGATAGACACGTTTGACACATGACATGGTAATGTGACATGTTGGACATTCTGTCAAATTACATTATGGACATGTTAGTCACCTGGCATTATGGACATGTGACAAGATGGACAGGTTACACACATGACATGGCAATGTGACAAGTTGGACAGTGTCACATGACATTATAGACATGTGACAAGATGGACATGTTAGTCACATGGCATGAATGTGACATGATGGATATGTGCTATGATGGGTATGTTGGTTGAATGACGGGATGACGTGCCATTATGGACATGAGACATGATGACGTAAGTGACATGATTGCATGACATGATGGACACGTGACATGATAGATGTGACATGATGGACACGTGACATGATATATGTGACATGATGGACAAGCTAGTTGCAGGACATGGATATGTGACACGATGAACATGACATGATCGTCACATGACATGATGGACTTGTCACATGATGGACGATGATGGATGTGTGACATGTTGGGTTTGTCACAGCCAAATGATGGATGTGATAAACATGAAAGTGTGACTTTTGCAGAACATCTAATTCCAGGTAATCCTGTTGGTTAAACGACATGATGGATGTAGTACGATTTCAGACTGGCATGTTGGTCACATGGCAAGAGCAGTTTGATGTTGACATGACATGAGTGACTCAACATGTATCCTCAGCAAAAGTCAGCCAGTAGTTGAAACATTTCAGCCCTGGACGACAGTCCCTTCAATAGACAAGAAATTTGGTAGACATATTTTTCATAACATGATGTACAAAAAAGCCTCAAGGACCCATACCTGAACTTGAATAGGATTTCATCCATATTGGTTTGAAGCATCCATTTTGGACATTTGCTCTTACTTGGCAATATGCCCAAATGAGCCCCAATAGGAAGTATGTACTGCATCCTAGAAATTGGGGTGACATCAAATTGCAAACTATTTTCGACTACACATTTTAATGTGTGCTGTAAGTGGCGTCAATGATTGATGATCATTTCAAGTATTCGTCATGGGGTGTGAGCACCCGTTCCTCTGCTGCTTTAATTGCTTTTCTAATTAATTCAAATTAACTCATCCCAGCTTTAATATGGCACCTTTCCCTAAAGAAATATCTTCATTCTGATCAAATAATCCACTCTCTGACCTGCAAAGCCCATGTAGCGCTGCGCCACACTGGGGTGAAAGTCACGCAACAGCGCGCGATGGCAATCAAAAGCGTCTCCGTGAAAACATGGCTCAGCTGTACACGAGCCCAGAGTGACCGCCGCCTCGGCCAATTTTCTCCTCCTGCAGGAAATAACCATAGTGACTTCAAGCATGATCAACTCCTATTACGCACCTCATTGAATGACTAAATCCGACCATGTCGTGAACAGGCAGAATTAAATAAGAAACAAAAATAAAGTAATTGTTGCCAACCAATCGGACACACAAAGGCACAAATCCTTAATTAGTAAAAAATTGAATAAATAATAATAATAATAACATTAATAATAATAATAATAACATTAATAATAATAATAATAAACAATACATCAGATATACCTGCACAGGTAGAATTAAATAGGTTAAAAAAATTTAAATACAAATTAAAAACAAAAAATAAAGAATACAAAAATTGGATAAACGAAAATGAAACTAAATACAATTAAGAGTAAATAAAAATATTCAGATTATAATTAATTAAAACTTAAAATACAAATACAAAAATAAAATCACTCAAAACACAATAAATAACTGAATCCATTCCCCCTTTAGCGTAATAACAACAAATTATATATTTGTTTCTGTCAAGCAAAGACCCAAACAAACAAAAATAGTGCTATATAATGGCAACATGGAACGCAAACCGCTAACGAGCGTCAGCATGTGCGTGCGCCCATCGCGCCGATGCCAAGCTGTCGCCATGACCCTTTTTCTTCACGCTCCGCCAAACGCCAATGCTCCGGGCCTAACAGATGATGAAGTTGTTGTCGTCGTCATCGCCATATAGAACGAAACTCAAAAAAAGAAAAACTGCATCTTCAAAAATAATAGCCGTGTGGCCGCGTGTGACTTTTTCAAACTCACAGGACTAACGATTTATTGTTTTGTAAACAAATGAAAACATTTCCTGTGAGTGTCAAGTGCATGATTTCAATGAAAACAATTCAAAGTTTAACAAGCCAATGCAATAAACTGAACTAACAATGAAGAAAATATGCTTCTTTCAACTCGAGAAATTCTAAATAAATATCTTAGAAACCGTCTCACTATATCGCTGATTATTACTTGTTGCATATGAATTGGAACTCTAGTTTTGAGAAGGAGATCACTGCCAATGCCGAGCATTTTATCATTGGATATCGCTTAAAAAAAAAAAGAAAAAAAGAAAAAAAAGATCTTCAAATATGAGTGGTTTAAACGGGCACATTAAGCTGTGGGTGGGCTTTCGTTTGCATTGTCACTCGCTGAGTTTTACTTGGCTCCTCGCAGTGATATGGCTAGTTCAACCCGCATGTCGCTGTTGGTAATTTGCTGGGGGTTTTACACTTCCATTTGGAGCGGCGGCACAAACATTATCAGTGTTTGCTATCCAAAGCCGCTCGCCGTTAATCCTGTCAACAATTCCGTCACTGTGCTGCCAAAAACGCGCAAAGATAAACAAGGAGCGATCGCAGCGAGAGGTCAAATGTGTTCCAGTCTTCACACAAAGAAAAACTTTCCGTGTAAAAAAACAAAAAAGGAAAGTAGCTTTTGTTTATGTTCCAGAAAACAAGTCATTAACGGCTACACTTAAGTGGTTGTGTAACTACTAATTCTTTTTGAACTGAATCAATGTTTGAGCACCAGGGTTGCAATGTAATCAAGTGCACAGCATACAAGAAGCAAACTGCGGTCATGATGAATAGATTTTACCTTCATGATGATGAGCTGGTTAATTCATCTCGTGTGTGTGAGCGTGTGCTTTTGTGTGTGTGTGTGTGTGACGTGAGATGAATGTTTAGCGTCGCCCTGAATTGTTTGGCAATTTGATTTGTTTTTTTTCCAGACGATTACTAAGTCAGGATGTTTGTATGTTGAGTATTTTTGTGGTGTGGACCAACTACAGCTTCAACAAACATGTTAACCAGAGTAGAGGAGATTAAACCACAGTTAGTTCTGACCAAGCAATTTGATTGGATAAGAATCCGCCCATGACTGGTGGCTTACAGTGCAACAGCACCATGACTTTTAACTTTACATATCACTCCGCCTTTAAACCATTTATTTGGCCTACATCAACGGTCAGTGCTCATCAAACGTTATATTACTTAACGTGTTGAAAAGTTAGACATAACATTCAATTTTAAGTATAAATTGTTGGATGAGAATGCTAGCACAGACACAAACCCAATGACCCATTGTGTGTACATAGAGGAGCGGACCACTTGACCACTTGGCCTAGTGATGGGCATGGCAGTTCTTTTAAGTGAACTGAATCTTTAGAATCAGTTCATTAAAAAGAATCGTTCAAATTAATTCGTTCATCGAATCGTTCGTCTGCGCACCAAACAGCAGGTCAGAGTACCCACCCTTTTTGGAGTCCTTGGAGGGTGTGCTGGAGAGCGCTCCCTCTGGTTATTCCTTCGTTCTGCCAGGGGACTTCAACACTCACTTGGGCAATGACAGTGAGACCTGGAGGGGCGTGATTGGTAAGATCACCCCCCCGTCCACTTCCGATCTGATCCCGAGTGGTGTTCTGTTATTGGAATTCTGTCTATAGATTGTCCATAACGAACACCATGTTCAAACATGTCCATATGTGCACTTGGCACCAGGACACCCTAGGCCGCAGTTTGATGATTGACTTTGTAGTCGTGTCATCGGATTTGCAGCCTCATGTTTTGGACACTCAGGTGAAGAGAGGGGTGGAGCAGTCAACTGGTGTGCTGGCTCCCGATGGTGGGGGAAGACCTGGCAGACCCAAACGTATTGTGGGGGTCTGCTGGGAACGTCTGGCGGAATCCCCTGTCAGAAAGAGTTTCAACGCCTACTTCTGGCAGAACTTCTCTCTTGTCCCGGGGGAGGCTGGAGACATTGAGTCAGAGTGGGCCATGTTCCACACCTCCATTGTTAAGGCGGCCAATCAGAGCTGTGGCTGTAAGGTGTTTGGTGCCTGCCGTGGCGGCAAACCCCGATAAGGGATTCTGTCATGCTGAAGAAGGAGTCTTATCGGGCCTTTTTGGCCTGTGGGACTCCGAAGGCAGCTCACAGGTACCGGCTGGCCAAGCGGAATGCAGCTTAGGCACCAATTCTGTTCATAACTTTTATGAACATAATTTCTAGGCGCAGCTGAAGCGTTGAGGGTTTCCGGTTTGGTGGCCTGCTTTTTGCAGATGATGTGGTGCTGTTGGCTTCATCAAGCCGTGATCTCCATCTCTCACTCGAGCGGTTCACAGCAGACTGAAGCGGTTGGGATGAAGATCAGCACCTCCAAATCCAAGACCATGGTCCTCAGTTGGAAAAAAGTGGTGTCCCCTCTCCGGGTCGGGGATGATATCTTGCCCCAAGTGGAGGACTTCAAGTATCTTGGAGTCTTGTTCACGAGTGAGGGCAGGATGGAGTGGGAGATCGGCAGGCGGATCGGTGCAGCGTCTGCAGTGATGCGGACTCTGTATTGGTCCGTTGTGGTGAAGAAGGATCTAAACCAAAAGGCGAAGCATTCGATTTACCGGTCAATCTACGTTCCTACCTTCACCTATGGTCACGAGCTGTGGGTCATGACAATAAGAACAAGATCCCGGATACAAGCGGCCAAAATGAGTTTCCTCTGCAGGGTAGCTCTAGCTCTACCTCTAGCTCTCCCTTGGAGATAGGATGAGAAGCTCGTTTATCCGGGAGGAGCTCAGGGCTGAGCCGCTACTCCTCCACGTTGAGAGGAGCCAGTTGAGGTGGCTCGGGCATCTGGTTCGGATGCCTCTTGGACGCCTCGCTGGAGAGGTATTCCGGGCATGTCCCACCGGCAGAAGGCCTCGGGAACAACCCAGGACACGCTGGAGAGACTATGTCTCTCGTCTGGCCTTGAAGCGCCTTGGGATACCGCTGGAGTAGCTGGTTGAAGTTGCTGGGGAGAGGGAAGTCTGGGTTTCCCTTCTAAAGCTGCTGCCCCAGCGACCCGACACCGGATAAGCGTTAGTAAAAAGATAGATGGATGGCCTTTTCTTCTCGAGGCCCCAAATACTTGGGACTGTATCAATCCAGTCAGACATGTTTGTCTATAAGTCCATCGTTCATTCTCAGCCAGTCTGATGTAATTCCCTACTGGTTTTCACACACATCAATGTAGAGCTGGCTGTCACCGCCACAAACGAATGGTGGCGACCAACGTGAGCGGAAGGAAGATAAATAAACTAAAATATGGCTTTGTCAGCGGCCGCATTAACCGGCGCACACGTCGCGAGCAGGTAGGATGCATTATCCATGTATGAATCATTCAACACTGCACATTAAAGCGCGCCTCGGTCTCAAACGCAGGCCCTCACCTGCTTATCTCCATTTTCTAGTTGTTTTGCATATACTTGCTCGTAAACCACCCGCACACTATGTATGCACACACAAACACACAAGACTGTTTAATTAAATGCATTTCCAACAAATTCCGGTTTCCTTATTATCAACTTTACAAGCTTTATTATGTCCAAGCGCTATAAAATAAGTAGCATCAATCACTCTAATAATTCATGAAACAGTGCAACCTCTCAGGTTAAAACAATGGAATACAAATAATTGGTTCTGTAGTCAAACTGTCATCATCATCCATTTTCTGTACCACAAAAATAAAATAAAATAAAACAATCTGTGTTAGTCTCTTTAAAAAATTATAGTAAGTAAGTAAATAAATAAACAAATGCATTATTTTAAATATTGTATTATTTGTAATATTATTTATTATTTATTTTTATTTTAGCAGCATATTTTTAAAATGTTTCATTTTAATCTCACACTATTATTATTTAACTAATTATAGAATTGATTTATTTTAAATTTCAATTTAAAAAAAAATGCCAATAGGTCCTAAAATCAGATGTATTTTTTCTATTTTTGTGTTGTTGTTTTTTTGTTGATCAGGGGCAGACAAAATAAGTTTTACTTATTTTTGTCCTCTTTCATTTATTTTGCTTTACTTTGAATTTGAATATATTTGAATATATTTTTAATTCATCCATCCATTTTCTTTATGTAATTTTGTGATAGAAAATACATTCAAATATATATAATCGCCATTATTTAATTAAATGTATTTTGAATTAAAAATCAATATTTAAAACAAGTCACAACATTCTGTGCACAACCTTGTGCAGTTGTTAACAAGTAGCACTGAACCTTCCAGCTGCACAGACACCTCATCACAGTAACCCAATGAATCACTGTCAAATGGCTTGATGTGACGCAATTAAGGGAGGAGTCGTTTGGACGGTCTGGCGTCTGGCGTTTCGCCCACACACCTGACAATGTCGTCTCCTCGTCGCCGTTGTCGCTTGGCGTGGCATCTCCCCGTTAATGAAGTCGCTTTAAAGCCAAGATGCTTTAAAGTTCCTGCTGCGCTTCCAATTTCTACTCGTGCTTCAGAACATGACTAACCTTGTAATTTGCTCAGAAATACAGTAGAATACTGATTCATGTTTAAAAAAAATTATTTCTGGTAATGGTAAAAGTAATGTCTGCATCATAGAACTTTGCTAAGCCCCATACAATTTAAATTTGAAATTGGATATCCAATGTTCAAATAAACGTTTTGTCACAAAGCAGGCATGATATAAAAACATGTTTTTTAAATAGATTTCTTTATATATATTTTTTTCATTTTTCAGAGATTCCACAATTCCAAATTCAAGTGAACAAGACTTAATATGAAAGGAATCTTTCAAGCCTATTTACTACATCATACCCGCCATTTAAACTTCCAAATATTCTCAAAATTCAGGACAAATTAGGGCTACTATTCTTATATAAAAATTCCCAGTTTTTCCCAAATTGACAAATTAAGAGACAGGATGAATGGAACCGTTTATTACATTCCTCAAATGTCTATGTTCTCACAATAAAGTTCCCAAATGAAAATATATTTTCCTATTTAATCAATAAATTAAATCAAATTCTTACATTTTCATGACTTAACTCCCATGTTAAGGAACATTTTACCTCCGCCTTCCACATTTTTTGACCTCTTGAAAGCATTCGAATTCCATGTGTCACATTTCAACAATTCAACTGATTCCAGAGCATGCGCTTTTTATTTATTTATGAAATGACATAACTAAGGATGGGCAAGTATTGATACCAGATATCAGTATCTGGCCGATACCCATACATATTAACAAGATACAGGTATTCGCAACGGCAGTCTCTTGGGGCCATTTTACGATCGAGAAGTAAAGGCATACATGTCTAATAGATGGATAGAGATAGAAATGGATACAGATAATAGAAAATTGTCAGTATTTTCAGGAAAATGCTTTATTGGGATATATGGCTCTTTCTTTAAAATAATCTGTAATTGTGTTTTGGGGAAATTTTATGTATCAAAAGTGGGGGTTTGGTATTGGTATCAGTTGTGTACTCGTACTGGTATTGGTCTGAAAAAAAGTGGTATTGAACATCCCTTGACATAACTTTTGTCAAGGACCCCGAGAAGCCGGGAACCTCATTTTGAGACCCACTGTAATAATCTTACAGAGGCTGATAGGACACAGTTTTCCCCCAATGTTCTTCATAAATCCAGATGTGTGTTTGTAAGACAAACAAGGGTAAACCCGCTGTGTCATAAACACATTTGAACCGCTAAAAGCATCACTGCTGTCGACACTTTCGTCCAATTTTGACCTGAACGCAGTGTGAGCAACTTAAGCACCCCAGCAGGAGAAGCCTTGGCAAGCTTTGTGCATCCAATAAAAAGAAAAGGAAAAGAGAACACACTTCCAGCGCCTCCCCAGAGGTGCGGAGAACTTTTAATGAAATTAAACCAAGACCAGGCAGGACAAGTTGAAAGAAAAGGGCAAGCGCTGCAATGCATCCTTCTGAGGAGCGGCTTAAGTTCCCTCCTTTCAGACGGCAAGTGAAACACCGTTTTGCCGAGATTGACAGCGCAATCGAAGCTGCGAGACAGGCCAAAACATGTTTTTGAAGGGGGAAGGCGGTGTTTTTTTATGATAAAAAAAACTCCAGAGTTGGAGAGTGTCATGCAGACGCCATGCGGACGCCAAACGTCCTTCCCTCAAGGCGAGTCGGAGATGTGAAGGCCGGTAAACAACAAGCGATGAACACTAAGTGAGTGCAGAAGCGACATGCTGACAAAAAAACAATATGAATCGTGATTGGAGTGAATATTCATGTCTCACATACATTTGTTGAAATGTATTTTATTGTAATTAGAATGAATTTCTCCTCAAATGGGAATCACATCCTATTGCATGGTTATTGCTGAGGAAGGTGACAGTAGTAAAAAAACATATTGTCTTTAAAAAGAAAAACAAGGGGTGTATTAACTAGAAGACAAGATGCATGTTTATAACCGACTGCATTGTTATTCTTATCATTATTAGAATGAATCATATTATACCCGTACAGATGTCGAAATCAAATATTTTGGCCCACCACATCATTTTCATCACTTCATATTTCATCTTAAAACATTGAATTTGCAAATTGTCTTCATTTTTAATCATGTTGGTAGAGCGCAATCTTAAAATAGAGTAATAATTGAACAAATGATTTTTTTTATTTTTACTTGCTTCTGATTTCAAAACTAGTTATCCATCAATTTCTTGTGTATACATATATGTACGGTAGTAATATGAGTCATAATGGCTCATAACGACTCTCCGAGAAAAAACATAATTGCCATGTGGCCGGCGACAAAAAGGATTTCCACACCCTTTAATGTATCATATCATAATTTGAGTGAATCTTTTTATATCACACTGTAAATGGAGTGACTATATCGTACATCATTGCTGGAGTGAATTGTATTGTATCGTGTCATCCCCTTATAGGTGTAAAATGTAGGGCTGTTCGATTATGCAGAAAATATTCATCACAATTATTTTGGTAATAATTAAAACCACGATTAGGACAATCATTTATTTTTTGGAATACAACAAGAAAATGTTTACAAAAATATTAAGACAAATACAATTATTTGAAACACTACACTTATGCAAGTTCCTTTTAGATGAAACAAAAAGTATTAAACACGCTATTAATTTTTTTTTTTTTTCAAATTTATACATTTAAACAACTCAAACAACTCAAAAATGAGCATTAATAATCTTTTTTGTAATTGTGGAGTGCAATAATTGAAATTGTAATTGATTTTTAGTCAAATGTATCTAATTGTAATTGGACATAACTGATTTGCATTGTAGATGAGTTAAACATCATAATGTATCGTTATTGGTGTGTACCATAGAGAGTAGTGAACTGTATTTTATCACAATGTTATTGGAGTGAATTGTAAAATATCAGAATTGGGGTGAATCACATTGTGTCACATTGTTTTGGAGTGAATTGTATCATATTGTTAACATACTGCTATCGGAGTGAATCGTAAATGATGCCATTTTTTGAAGTTTGTAATTGGCGGAAAGCTTTTTGTATCATCAAGTTATTGGAGTGAATTGTGTATAATCCAATATGTGTGAGGGAGCTAGGTGAACTTTTGTTAGCCACCTGTTCTAGCTTTTCTTCCCCCTATTAATTTTATTAGCATGGCAGCAAGGAAGCGACTTTATTAGCAGAGCTGACACGGGATGAAAGACGCGAGCGCGACAATGGATGTCAATAAAAGTCTGTGCGAGCCAGCGGTCGCTTGATTTCCTGTTTTTATTCTTCCCGAGTCGGCGCTCAAGTTGTTTGAAAAGCGTCTTTCATGCTGGAGTTTGCCGATGGGGTCACACTCAGCAGGTAATAATTCCTGCGCGCTAGCAGCTAATAATTCGCAATCTGCCCGGCACAGCTGCACGGGAAGTCGGGGAAAAGGAGGTTCTCCCGCTTCCTGACACGTCTCATTACGGCATGTTTGTGAATACACTTGTGACGAGAAGTGCTCGTACATATTTGCTTATTAACGATGACGCACTATAAATAAGCTTAGCAGTCACTCTCAGCAATGTTTTCAATCACAAATGCCAGTCAAGCCGCACCGTCGTGCATTCCTGCAATTAAACATTAAAGCAATTAAAGTCTATCTGTGATGCATTGGGCCGAGCATTGCAAATTTAATTAAGCGACATGACACATCAAACTCAACCAGGAATGCTTACACACAAATAGTCACGTATCTAGAGTGGCTGTCCACCCATCAACTGCGAAATTCAAGTACATTCTTAGAGGACTTTATTTCTGTGACAACGTGTCTTAAAGATATTGTTCTTAAAGTGACATAACGATAAGAGCTTGTTAGGTTAATGATTCACATCTTCGTAATGAATCAGGAGTCAGAGGTCTCCTTTGACCCGGACACTAGGACTCCCCTGGCTGGCTACTGCTACATACACATGCCGAATTAGTGGACTCACAGGAAAGAGAGCAGACACTATTGATGTTGTTGATGTTGAGGTATCGTTTGACTGACTTGAGTCAGCAGATTCACCGCAGACTTGGAAGATTCAGACATATCGCTTTGCCCACTCGGGTTACTGAACTCAATGAATGAATAAGAGTGGACATACAGGTTAACTGCTGACCTTCTGCCATTGAGTGGAAGAGCATTTAGTGTTCAGCCTGTCGCTATATGGAACTGGTATAGATGGTTGAACAAAGATACATTAATTGTAGTAAATAAATCATTTACGGAACAAATAAATGAAATTGTCTATTTACCCGTTGTAAACCGTTTGACTCCGCCCACACGGATTTTCAACCTCGAAGTGCCTTCTTCTTTGCCCCTGCTGCTGCTCGTGTCCAATATTTACTCCTCGGCAGTAAACATTGGACACCTGAAAAATTGCACTTTTTTTACACAGGCTCGCTACTGTACTTGCCAAAAATGACCGTGTCGGATGTCCATCGACTGAACAGGACTGAAATATGGGGTTCCGTTAGTGCCAAAAATATGTTGTCATGCCTACAGTAGAAACAGACATATGTCATGTCCAACAAGTCCTCCAACATAAAATGACCATATTGGACGTGTTACCATGCACCAACACCAAAGTACGACCAAGTGTTACGTATTGCAGTTAAGCGACCTCTATCGGCCATGTTCTATCAGCCATGTTAAATAGCGAAAAAATGGTAATGGGATTCAAACCCGGGTCATCTGAAGACGAACGTTTATCTGACTGAGCTAACTGGCCAACAATGATCTTAGTGTTATTTTTAGTGTTGACATGTATGTCAATTCACCAATCTAATGGTGTTAGTATTAAGCTTTCAGTGAGGTTGTACGGTACACGTTACGTCTTTACATGGGACATTAATGGTTGAGATTAGGAAGTTTCAGTGAGGTTGTAGTACAAAACATGTAATCAACACAAAAACAATTACTGGCCAGTTAGCTCAGTCAGATAAACACTTGTCTTCTGACAAGAAGGACGGGGTTCGAGTCCCATTATCTCCACTTATTGTTCGGTTTACTATTTTTTTCCATATTTAACATGGCCGGTAGAGATCGCTAAACTACAATACGTAACACTTGGTCGTAATTTGGCATCATTTCAAAACGACCTACGTGGCCGTTTATTATTGGAGGACTGCCGCGTCATAGACACTACCTGTAGGTATGGCAACATCATTTTGGTACTAACAAAACCCCATTTTTCAGTTGATGGACATCCGACACGATAATTTTTGGCAATTCCTATCGCGAATGTGTTTTTAAAAAAGTGCAATTTTCCAGGTCTCCGATGTTTACTGCCGAGGCTGAAAGAAGCGCTGCAAGTGGAGTCATTCGGTTTCCCCGGACGCGGAAGCGGTTAGCTCGTAACCCCCATTTGCTTGTATTGTTTCACTGACTCAAGTAGGCGGACTCATGCCAACACCATCCAGGTTACTTCAAATAATCCAAACATAACCTGTGAGCAACATGTGAGAAGATTAGCCAATTTCTTTGTCAAAATCAATGTGACCATAAGCATGTCAACACCAAAAGTAAAGCAGAGCTGCCCTGTTGTTGGATGCCCGGGGTAGATTAGTATTAAAGTCCAATAACCGTTACATACTGTATATAACATGTATAACACTAACTGCATGGCCTTCTCCTCTTGCTTTGTCCCAATACTTTTGTCTGCAGAGTGCTTGTTTACACGTTTGTGTTTACTCTGCTTCAGAGGCCTGTTTGAAAAGATACATGAATAAATTATCACATTAATTACAACGATGGCCCCGATAACGACATTCATTTACTCGGAAGCCAGATAACAAGCGAAATATGTCGTCGTCGTGCGCTTTTTCTTTTTTTTTTGGGTGTGCATGAGCACAGCGTCCTGACTGCAGTCAATTACGCCGCGTTACACTGTGACCTTATCCAAAGTGACAAACAGCCAATTTATTTTTTTGCGCCGCTTTGTATGCATGCATTACCTTTTCTTATTTAGTGACTTGTCTCTAAATGCCACATTTGTCACCGGTCATCCCAGAGGAGTCGTCCGCTCAGCCATTTATTACGAGTAAAATTTTATGATTCTCCACCCAGGACATCATAGTGTGTGATTTATTACTAAATAGTTGAAAATATCAAGAAGGAAACGTATAATGTAAAAGCCTTAGTAAATTTGTACAGTCTGAGTAACTCACTAAAGCGATCTTATTCCCAGGATAACTTGAGTCAGTGTTTTATAATGACTGAACCAAATCATCTGAGTCTGTTTTTTCCAGTGAGTCCATTAACTCACAATTCAAGGGTGTGTAGGCGCGGTGTTTTTAGTGATTCTATGAAATTAGCAAACAAAATGATCTTAGTCTGCGGTCCTTCCAGTGAGTCCTCTTACTCAATTCAGTGAGCCAATTCAACTAAATAATCGTAATATGTCCTTTTTATGATGAGTTTGCTATAATTTGAGTCAGTCACCTAATTTACCTGAATTATCTGAATCTGCCACATTTTTGTGGAGTTGGCTAACTTTATAAGGCTCCCGTTCAAATGGCTAATCTGTTACTGGTAATATGATATTCCCAATTTAACTGATTTAACAGAAGCCACTGAATTTCTGTGAATCCGTTATAACTCCAGTCAGACAACCCAATTTAACTGAATCATGTGAATCTGCGGTGTTTCTGGCGAGTCTGCCGACTTGAATCAGCCTTAGAGTTATTAACTAACTCCAGTCAGACAACCAATTCAACTGAATCGTTAAAGTCAACAACATTCCTGGTGAGTCCGCTAACGCTAGTATGTCTCCCAATTCATCTGAGTCTATTATTTCCATGAGTCTGTTAACTTTAGTCAGCAAACCAAATCAAGTGAGTCTGTGGCGGTTCAAATGACATTTGCTTTATTTCTGGTGAGTCTGCTGATCTTAGACAGTCTGTTACTTCAACTGACTCATCTGAGACCACTGTATTTCCAGTGAGTCCGTTACCTCAAGTCAGTCAACCGATTCAACTGAATCATCCGAGTCCACTTTGTGTCCAGTGAGTCTGAGAAGTCCAATCAGTCTCCCAGTTCATTGCACTCATCTAAGTCCACTGTTTCTGTGAATCCGTCAATTCCAATCATTTAGCTGATTCAACTTTTGAGACCACTGTGTTTCCAGCCAGCCTGCTAACACGCCTTGTGTACTGAGCAGCAACCAGCTAGCAGACTCGTGATTGGATTTGTGAACCAGTACAAAGACTAATGACATTAGCCCAAGTGATTCATGAATGAACCACCTTTGGAGTGCATGACTTGCTTTCCAATGACCTGCATCGTTATCTAAAAATAGCCTGGCTATGTTCCCAGCTGGTTTTATTAGGGGGATGACCGCTCGCCGCCTCTCGACTCAATCGTACCTTACAACCCATGAGCGCAACAATCTAAAAGGTCAGCATTACCTTCACTCAAGCAGTATGATGGAGACCGTTCACCCACGGATCCCACCACTCACAGCTCCCAAATGAACACATAAAATGTAGTCTCATTGGTTGCCCACCTCGTATATCTCCACGTAAATGCTCAGCATCGGCATAAATCTAAAATATTTATGATGTTGAAATGGACCACATGACAAAAAGATTGTTCCTGCTGCTTTAATAAAAATATCCTAACATTATGAATAGATATAGTAGGAAGCATGATATCAAGCCTTGGAGACTTAAAAGGACATCTGGAACTGGAACCACATATAACCTGGATCCACATACATTTGGACAAAGCATCACATACAATTTGGACCAAGAACCCCATTTAACAGGAACTACATAGGACGAGAAAACACATAATAACCACATAACATTCCAACTTTGAAGAAACCACAAAGAATTTGAACTTGAAACAACATAATATTCATTAATCTTATCCTCACTAGGGTCACAGGCGTGTTGGTGCCTATCCCAGCTGTCTTAGGACAAGATGCAGTGTACACTCTGAAGTGGCTGCAAGGCGATCGCAAGCCACAAATAGATACAGATTTTTTTTTTTAATTGTGTGTCGGCAGGCGAGTGTACAATGCATCCTAGGGTGTCCATATTTTCATTTCCAAAAAAAGAGGGCACTCAGCCTGACCTCGAGATACTTGATGCCCAGATACACGATGCCATACATTCAAACTATTTTAACATATGCCTCCTCTGTATGGGTAGAAAAAAATAATACTCTCTTTTAAAGTCTTACTTTTTTTTCTTCACTTCGAGCGGGGTTCAGTACCCGTCGCCTCGAGTACGGCAGCTCAACATTTGCCACTGGGCCACCGTCAGCCAGTGTGCAGTCTGCCAGCCACACTAAACTACTACACTACCATTTGCCGCACAACGAAAAACGGACAATTTCAAACCCGGAAAGAATGTAATAAAGTTAATATCTCCCTGTAAAACAGACTAATTCCTCACAAAATCAAGCTAGCAATAGCAATGCCAAACACCATGTAAAGTGAAACAGACAGTTAATCAAAGCAAATCTTTCCTTTTGCATCATTCTTTGTGAAAAGTACAAATAATTCTTTGTCCCTTACTTTGCTGAAGATGCGGTAGCTAAGGCGTTGGTCTCCCATCCTTCAAAAGATGGCGTTTTTCCTCAAAAGAAAGGCGTGAAAATAGTTTTATATTCTCCAGGGTGGCGTCATCTTACCGCTTTGCTGTGCACGAAGTGTGTTTTGAATTCACAAATGCACTGTGCGAACGTACAGCAACGTAAAAAAGCTGCATGGCGATCTGCCTATTTGCGTAAAGGACTTTTCTACTGGGAAACTGACTACGCAAGCGCGAACACACATCGCTACGCAAACAGGACTGGGAAAAGCACAGTAGCGGTGTGCCTTCAGGAGGATAATTTTTGCAGCATTTTTGCCTGCAGGCCAGACAAAGTAATAAGTCATTTTTAATTGAGGTATTTAAATCACCTAATGTTGTCACTTTTAAACCTATAGGTAGTGTAGGCTTTCTGAAATGAAATAAATAATTAAAATAAATAGAAAAGGACAAACGGTTTCAACTTTCATTTCAGCCTGGGGTAGGCAATGCCTACCTTGCCTATCCTCACTGCACAGTACATATAATTTAGATCAAGAACCATATAAATTTACAGCTGGAGCCACTTACAATTTGGACCAGTATTCAAATCACAGTACTATTAAAAAATAAATAAATAAATGCTACTAGCAGTATACTAACTTCAAATGGGAATCTTCATTAGCAAACTAACAAGATAAACACTAGAATTTTTTTTGTTCACATTTTGGCATAGCACATGAACAATTCTACAAAACCCTGAATTGATAACTCAATAAGATGTAGCCTGTTTGTGTGTGTGTGTGTGTGTGTGTGTGTGTGTGTGTGTGTGTGTGTGTGTGTGTGTGTGTGTGTGGGGGTGTGTGTGTGTGTGTGTGTGTGTGTGTGTGGTCTGTGCGTGTGTGCGTATACAAGACGCCGTAATGCAGTAATCCCTTTTCTTTCTAAAATCACAGTCGACTGTCAGTGGTGTTACAAACGCATCCAAGCAACCATTAAAAAGTTCACCTAAGGCCCTGGCCTCTTCCTTTTAATTAGCAGCCACGACTCGCTAAGTCCGCCTGCGGGCATCTCTAATACGATGGCCGACAAGCTAGCGCGCGAGCCACCTCGAGGGACTTTGACGATATTGTTAAAATTCCGCAGGTTGTGTCAGCCGCATCGTCCGGGGCCACTGGAAACATTGCAGTTGAGAAGAAGGGAGGGGGGAAAAGCAGATAGTGGAAGGGTATTTTTTGTGTGTGTTTTCTTGGAATGCGGCCAACAGAATATTGATGGGCCAGCACTCATGTTCGCTTTCACTCAGCGCCTTCTTGCTTGTTAGGTGTAGCGACGCTCCTCTTCAGCTAATTTCCTGCAATTTTGTTGTACAGCTCCTCAGCCATTTTTTTCAAATTATAAATCGACCATGGCAGTATGATGGCTCCAACCTGCTCAATTCAAGAGATTCTAACAGTAGAATGTCTCCCCCCACAAAACTTGCTCTTAGACTACCCATTATGGAAAATAAATATGGTCTTAAATAATAGGAAAAGTGTAATGAAATAGGATATATATTACTTAACTTAAGCAAAGTTATTTGAGCTGGCAAGATTTTTTAAAACAACTGTGACACCAGTTGTAAAGGCCCCAATCAGTCCGTATCAGGGGGTTCATGACCCCATACTGCCGAAACACCCCACCAAAGAACTTTCCTCGGAACACGTTCAAATGCCATCTTCCAGAAAACACATACGGTATAGGACTTGTTGGGCGGACTCGGATGCACCTTCAAGAACTCGAGAACTGAGGGTCAAGACCTGGCCCACTGTTCCCCAACCAGGACAAAAAACACACTACTCATCCTGAATGTGAGATTCGACTTACCGGCAGATCCTCCTCTCCAGCTGTCCCAAACAAAATTGGAACACATACTCCAGTCCCCTTTCTAAAAAAGGAAGGCCGCTATCAATACCTTCCAAATCCAGAGGCACTGTCCTGGGTCTCCCCGATGTCCATGTTGCAAGGCGTGGTAACCAGGACAGCCTCAACAACATCCAGAGTCTTTATGAACTCTGGATGGATCTCATCCAACTTCGGGGGCTTTCCACCAAGGTCCCTTTTAAACAGAAATAGTAAAGTCAGCCTCAGAGACCCCAGACTCTGCTTGCTCATGGGAAGGTGTGTTGGTTGAATTGAGATCTTTCAAGTAATCTTTCCACTGGCTCACAATGTCCTGGGTCAAGATCAGCAGTTCCCCCATTTCTACTGTACACAGTGTTATTTGTGCACTGCTTCCCACCTCCTGAGATGCCATATGGTGGACCAGAATCTCCTAGAAGCCATCCAGAAGTTATTCTCAATGGTACTACCAAACTCCACCCATGCCCGAGTTTTTGCCTCAGTGACCGCCAAAGCTACATTCCACTTGCCTACCTCAACAAAACATGGTCCACTCAGACTCCGTGTCAACCTCTTCCACCGTGACGTGGGCAAGGTTCTGCTCGTTGCTGGTTGGCACCCTTATTTCTGAACATGTTGTTGATTATGAACAATCCGTGATGAGCACAGAAGTCAATAACACAACACTGCTCATGTTCTAAGGCCAATCCTCCCAATCACATCCCTCCAGGTCATTGCTCTCGTGCGCACTGAAATACCCCAGTAGAACGATGGAGTCCCCAGCAGGAGAGCTCTCCAGCATGCTCCCCAAAGACTCCAAAAAGGGTGGCTACTCAGGACTGCTGTTTGGTGCATAGGCACAAATAACAGTCAGGATCAGTTCCCCCACCCGAGGGTAGAGGGATGTTACACTCTCAACCCAACGTACAGGCACCAACACGGAGGACAATAAGTATGCCGACAACTGATCAGCGCCTATCACGACGGCTAACTGCAGAGTAGAAGAGAGTCCAGCCCCACTCAAGAAGACTGGTACCAGAGCCGAAGTTGTGTGTGGAGGCAAGCTCAACTATATCCAGTCAGAACTTTTCGACCTCACACATCAGCTCAGGCTCCTTCCGTGCCATAGAGGTGACATTCCACATACCGAGAGCCAGGATTGGACCGCCACCCAGCTCACACTGCACCTGACCTCTTTGGCTCCTCCCACATGTGGTGAGCCCATGAGAAGATTTTTTTATTTTTTAGATTTAATTTTTTTTCCTAGTAATTTGGTTTGTTTCTATTGACCAAGATGTCAGTTGTTCTTTAGTAATGTAAATAATAGCCTGGGAATTTGATCTTATTCAAATAAAATACTAGTATTTTTACTTACATAGTACTCTTTGCTAAAGCAAAATGACTTTAAAAGTGATGTGAGTGCACTTTGTGTCCAGAGCAGTTTGGTTGCATGCTCCATATGCATTAACAAGACCCAACAGGAATGTATGTGAGCAAAAAAATGCAACTCCAGTAAATAAGCCTACTGCCAGAGTTACAGCACACTATCAAAAAATGTACTCGCAGCTATTTGAAATCGTCTTAGCCTCTCACGACGACCATATCTGTGCATAGCCAGATACCTTTATTACTATTGATCTCTGTCACTGACACTTTTCAATGGTGGAAAGAGTCGCATGAAATATTTATTTCCCCAACACCTGCTGAGGCGAGTTGTTTTTTTCCATTCTTTTTTTTAAAGAGTGGATTTAGGCGTCCATTGACGATGCCTGGTGTATAATATTCGGATGCAGCCGGATGAACACTAGAAACATAAAAGTGGTCTCCTTGGCGGATGGAGGCATATTGCTCCCTGTCGCCCACTATGAGGCTTTGTCTACTCGGTGGATGTAGTTGGTTCTTTGTTTATATGTGAGATGCCCATGAATATGCCATACTTGTTTAGTTTGATTGTGCAAAGTAATGCGTTGTCATTAATAAATGGTGAAAAGAGAGATCACATTATTTAGCAGAGGTGGGCACTTCCGTCTCTCCGCTGTCATTGACGGATGCCCACATTTTTGGCGAGTACTTTATGACGCGAAGCCTCGAAAAATACAGACTGCATACTTAAAGGGGAAGGGTGGGGGAAAGGGCGGGGGAAAGGGTGAGATAAGACGACTGGCATGCATTCGTCGACAGGGGCGACTGACCGACGTTGACTGGCCTGAAAACTGACCGCCCTCAGAAAACTTATGAAAACTGCTTTGCCCCTAGAATCTTGGAAGTACTATGGGTATAATTAAGGCTTCTTGACTATCATTGCCTCCAGAGGGAGTCTCGTAACCGGTTGCTTACCGTGCAAGCAGGCCAGGGTTGCCAGATATTGTGTCAAATATTCCCCACATTGTAAACGGTTTACTTCACTGTAAAATCTGGAGATTAGCGGGAAAAAAGACTGATAGGGAGCCAAATGGGAAATCAGGTTGAAATTTGGGAGTCTCCTGTGTGAATCGGGAAAGTTGGCAAGTATGGGAATGAGCACCAAGTTTCCGTCCGTTGATTTGGGTCAGTACAGACAGGCTTTCTCAGTGTGTGTATTGTTTCGAGGCTTCGCGTCATAAAGCACTCGCCAAAAATGTGGACATGCGTCAGCGACGGGGCCAGAGGGGAGACGGAACTGCCCACCTCTGTTATTTGGCACTAGATTATTTCTAGTCCTTCTTTTTATTTTTATAGTATATGGTGGCAGTTATCATGAAAAACTGGTTAGGTATGATCACATTATAGGGAGTGCTTGAGTTCCGTTCCTACACTGGCGATGTAACCCGAATTTCAACTTTGTCGGATTTCACCGTTAAAGTCGATATTTACATCAAAATACTTTGTACAGTAATTAAAAAAAAAACATATTTGCGCCACCCGGAAATTGCCGGAACCAATATTTCGTGTTTCCGCACGGACATTTATTGCTGACGGACGGCAAAGTGGAGCTAACGGAAACTTAAACACGGAAATGTGATGCGCCTAGTGGCAAGCCAACCTGCTCGATGGACGCCCATTGCTGGAGGAAACAACACAACTTTAAATAACTTCAAAATGGTGTGATTACTGTTAAATTACCGAAAAAGAAGGTGCTACGGATGACACAGGGGCGCCATAAAATCAAAACGACGTAGGTTGCGTACGTCGTAACTCGAGGACTCTCTGTATATGACAAGTCTCTTTGCGCTTGTGACAAAGCCTATAAAGTAAATTCTGGCAAAGAAGTGACTGTACTGTTCTTTTATTGGTTAAATCCACATCACATGATTTAGGAACGCCTCCCAGCATTGCCATTTCCGTAATACAAGGTAGATAGGCCTTGGTCAGTTTTTGGCCTTTTGTATATGACTGGATTATTAGCAAAATGGTTTATTGTGTGTAGACTGCTCCACATCAATGAAATAAAATCCTGCATCATAACTTCAAACAGAAGAATCATGAATTTTAAATGCAATCTCATCCCAACACACCTTCACAACCACATTCCTACAGTCTTAGTCAAAATAATGTATGTTGTCGAAATATTAACTGCCTATTTCTCTTATACAATAATTCAGTAATTGGCAATGATGATAATCTCAGATTGAAATAAAATATGTGAATGGTGGTTTGTCTATTTGTGCCCTGCGATTAATATACTGTAGAAATTACTAATTTTTATTCTCACTTTGCGAAATCAATGGTGTTCTAGTCATTCAATGTATTACTATTTTGTTCTGTGACATGACATGTACTGTACGTTACACGTATTGCGTCTGTCATTTCATTCACGTGATCACTCTTTGGCCAGTTATGAGTGATATCCCCCACTTTGCACATACATTATTATAGCGAAACCATAAAGTCAGAGCAGTTACAGCAATGCAGAGTCAGAATGAGCTAACACACTAATGTAAACAGGGATCATTTGGCACATACATGTCGAATGCAAATCGGAGCTTTAAATCACTCAAGTGTTTTGCATTCATGAATGCATGTATGTTGTGTTTGCATGCAAAAACAATACATCAACACATGCTCATTTATGTATACAGGCAAGTAGGTCGAGCGCAGCGCACAATTTAGTTTTTTCCCCTGGCATGCGCAGCTGGTTTAGCGCTGGGCAGCCATGTTGGCCGAGCAGAATGAAGGCCCGTGATGCATGAAGGAACCACGCTCGCGTAAAAGGGGATTATCAACCTTTCTATGCGAGGGGGCAGACAGCAGGTAGTCAGTCTTTGTGCTTAACTGCAAACTGCAATATCAGAGTGCATTGTGGGTATTCTCCCTATCACTACCTTTCTCCCTGTGGCTTTTCTTTCCGTTGTCTGTTTGTTTGTGTTGGCTGTTGTTTTTCCACGCAGGAAAATAGCAGGCGCCTAATTAAGTCTTGGAGGGGGAGAAAGAAGCTGCTTAGCGAGGCCGTGAGCGACGAACGCAAACTGAAAGAAGAATAAAAACATCAAAGCTGAATACACAAGCCATACAATTAGGTACACTAATTCAGTGTCTCCCAACTTCTTTTTTTTTTTTTGGGGAGACAAGGCACTTATTTTACATTAGGAAAATCTCAAAGCATACTACTGAACAAAAAATGGCACAAAAAAGTTATATACTGAAATAATTGTGATTTCCTCTCAATCTACTCACACCTTTACTCAGTGTGAAATCTGTACCAGTTTTGTTAAACAATAGATATTATTTGGTTGTATGAATGGCAATGGGTTAATTTTAACTGTTCTGCCTGCCAATATAAGTCATTGGTATCGACAAAGATTTTTTGTTTAATTAAATAATTTGTGTTCAACAAAAGAGAAAGTAGATAATTTCCTAATGTATTCATCCTTGAACCATGTCCCTCTAAAAAAATGCTCCTCTAACTAGTAAGTCGTGACAACTGCCACCTTTACCAATAGAAATAAACAGAAACTTGGGGTATAATCTGGTAATCAGCCAAAAAAACGTATCAGATTTTATCGGTCTACATCCAAAATCTCCGATATTTGAACTCATATACAAGCAGTCCATTCCAGACTCCGCTTCTGCTCTTTTATCCAGATTGTAGCAAGCAGAGCCCACGTGAACAAAACAATCGTGCGTG
The DNA here is from genome assembly GCF_054856555.1 of Leptonotus elevatus. Classification (NCBI taxonomy): domain Eukaryota; kingdom Metazoa; phylum Chordata; class Actinopteri; order Syngnathiformes; family Syngnathidae; genus Leptonotus; species Leptonotus elevatus. Next base: position 10,688,360 of record NC_141247.1, read on the forward strand.
TGAAGCTAACGTTGAGTTGGGCTTCGATAACCCGAAATTAAGTGGAGCGGGACTAATACTAATACTAAAACGCTGGTATTTCGATTCATAGTTTGCCGCACGGTAGAAGCGCAAATGAAAAGAAAATGTGTGTGCACGGCGTACAGCCCCTACCACCGAGGCAGCTAGGCGGGCGGGTGCCGCTTCGTATCCCGGTCAGACCCGCCGCACATAGAATTTCCTTGCATCAACCTCAAATGCAATTTTGTGTTTGTCATATAAATGTTTGTTCTTTCTTTAGAAAAACAACGCTAGGTTAGCCCAAAAATTCAGTAGCATGCTTTAATTACCGTACTTTAAAAAAAAAGAAGCCCTTTTGTGAACATTTCAAGTTCATAGGTTTGATATTAATATGCTGGTTAAAACGAACCCATTGAGACATTTGAGAAAGTTCATAAACAGTAAAAAGTTAATGATATTAAAAAAACTGAGAAATGCAAATAATGTCATTCACGCAAAATAACTGGTTAGCTCCCTCATTTAAACCATGCAAACTTTTTATTATTTTTTAATGATGTCAAATATATGATAGTATCTTGTGTCCATTCAAGTGTTTGATCATACCCTGGACTTTTTTTGACTGTGGATTGTTTCTAGCATTCCTGCTTATTTCTATTGTGTAAGGTGGCGGTAATCAGGAATAACTGTCAAGACACAATTTCATTACAGTCACTGCATGCCACTTTGGAGCTCTATTTCCTCACCGCACAACACACATAAATTACCAACATGTAGATTATTGTCAAAATCTATCCATCATTAAAACTCAAGTATCAAAAACTGTAAACATGCCACTTAAGGTGCAATTGAAAATGTTGGTTGCCTTGCTGTTATTTGGCTGAGAGACCCGAAATGGACGTCCATCAGAGCTAAAGTAGGCCACCAAGGCTGACAGCGCCATCGCAAGACGCAAGATTGGCGAAGAAGATGACGACACTCGCGGTCACGAAGGTTCGCTCAGCAAATATCAAGCTCATCTCCGTCACTCTTGACAGCAAGTAAAGTTTAAAAAAAAAGTTCTCCATGTTGTCTAACCTTGTGCCGAAAATATACACACAGTATATAGATGGATACACAGCAATAAGAGAATGTAGTCCAAAACAACAACATTACTGGCAATAGAGCATTTTTGTGACATTTAACATTTGAAGTGAAAAGAGCTAATTGCCTGGAAAAATAATTAAACACTATCTCATTCAAATTACAGCTGTGTAAATCTGAGGCGTGATTTAACAATTAGTGTAATACATAATTAATTATAGTATTAGCTTTTGGTGGCTTAAACCAATTCACGTTTTTCTCTCTCTGCCTAAGTCAAATATACGAAACAGAGTGTCCACCAAATTATCATCTAGCATCAGCACTGTGCTTTGATCAGAAAATGACCACCAGATGTCACTTTTTTTAATTACATGCATGGATTTTTCGTTATGGCAAAGGGACATGAAGTCACAGGTGTGCTCTGTAAACAAACACAGTGCAGCTCAGCCTCTGGCTAGTGATATTTATTTGATGCCACGTCAAACTTGTTTACTCATTTTGGGAAAACAAATAATGTAACATTTTGTGTGTCAGCTACTGACTTGTTTGCATCATTAGTTTTCTAAAAAGAAAAACAAATATTGATGTTGCAGCTTCTGTCATTTACTGGAGCATTTCTTGCCAGCATGTTTTTTTTTTTTTTAACATTCATTTAAAATGTCATTCAATATGTCGCTATTTACAGTTTAATTTTTTTTTCTTTGCCTCACATTAAAACTTGAGGCATTTTTACAACATCATTTACGTTAGCCCTCAAAACACTGGCCAGCATCTATTTATTCTATTTAGCAAACTTAATTTGGTGTCACTTGTGCTGGAGCCATAATATGTTTGGTAGGAAGTAATGATGAATCAATAAGCTCGAGTGGAGAAAATAATGAGATGTGTGTGTGTGGAGAAGTAGTAGCGGAATAACAACAAGATGAATGCTATGGCGTTTATTTATTTTTTTCACTCCATTTTGATGATTATAGTGCAACTGTCTACTTTATTACACAATAGGCAGTCATAATAAATATTCAACTCTACAATGAACCCGCCTGTTTATGTTGCTGGTCAAACTGATCCATTTTAAAGTTTGTAAACAATTCATTAAAAATAGCTTTCAGTATGTGTTAGAAAAATGTAGAGTATTAACACAACAGTGACATAAGGGGGTTAAAATAGGGCAGACTGTTTAGTTCATAATACACTATTTTCTAGCATGTTGACTGAAGAGTTATTAATAGTGTTGCAGTGTTTTCAACTTAATATTGTTAAATGTACTGCAGGCAACACTGAACCATTAATGTTTTGGTTTACCAAAGAAAGGGATAAAACACTGTTAACATGCAGCACGTGAATTACTGCAATTGTGATCTGTAGTGCGCACACTATCTAAATGGTTATTATTGAAGTATTACATTTGATGTTTCTGATTCTGATTCTGGATAAAGGCCAAATTGACCCAAAAACATTATTTCTGTTCATGTGAAATGAATGCAAAAGGAGGGTTTAATAGGGAACATTAGGCATGTTTTTTCATAGTTTAAACATTTCCAGGTGTCTTAATAATATCAATTTGAGTTTGTTTTCATCTAAATACACCAAGAGTCAAGAATTACAGCTACCCAGCACGGAAAGCATTTTCTTTTGTGGAAGCAGCACTTCATCACCAAAATAAACTTGTCAATTAGTGTGCAGATTTCCCCAAAATCAAATATGTGCTGCTTATTAGAAACACACTTTCAGAAATAGGCAGCTCACAAAAGATTTACAGTACATGGTTGCTTGATTTCACACTTCATGGGTCGGCAGGCAGTTCCATAACCCAACTAATTGTATCTAAACAATTAAAAAGTCACTTTTACCGAGTGTATCCCCTTTAGGATTTCAACTATCTCAGAAAGATGTCATTAAGTATTTATTAATAAATCCCAGCTAGGTAACATTTACATGTCAGCCTCTTCAAAGTGGGAAAAAAAGCATTGATTCCACAGGCTCGCTTCTCAAGCCTCATTATTCCCTTTTAACTCTTTGACTGCCATAAACGTTATAAAACGTTTAGCATAAACCTAGGGAAGGGCGCCGAGGACGTTAAAAGACGTCCCCTATGTTTTTTTTTTTTTTTTCAAAAACGGGTGCAGGAAAGCCTTGGGCAGCTGTGCTGAAAGTATCAGGCAGATCTGATTAGTCAAAGACTCGTTTTGGCCCCTAGAGGGCAGCGATGACTCTCTTTGCACAAGGTTGGATGGGCCGCCCACCGTGGGCGTCAGTAGAAGACGTGAGGCGGAGCTAGAGTGTTGAGGAGACAATGGCTGATCCAAGCCACAATGGCTTGACCAAGCAACCGGTTACAAGCAGCTCAGCTTGAGCATTTTTTTCAAAGACGGAAAGCATCAATCAATACTAAAAAGCGCATTGATGTCAACGATGATGATGACAACGAGCTCTACGCCAAAGTTGGAAGCTTTGGCGTGACTGTTATGAACACGTAGTAAGCCTCACGGCTAAGCGCGGCTAGCGCGGCTAGCGCTGCTAAGGCCGGAAAACGCGCACAATAGCCGGCCGGGTACTTCTACACAATCGGACATTCGATCGGGCGATGGAGAGTTGGCATCGACCAATGCAGATTGATGATGATGATGAAGATGACTCCGAGCTCTACGCCAACGTGACTGTTATGAACACGTAGTAAGCCCCACCGGCAAAGCGCGGCTAGCGCGGCTAGCGCTGCTAAGGCCGGAAAACGCGGAGCTGCACAAGCGGACATTCGATCGGACAATGAAGAGTACCCCGAGTCCAATGCATATTTATCGGAGGAGCGGGTACAGTCTGATCACGGAGAAGACACTGTTTCTGGACTACGATGCCACCATGAATGGAGTGGATAAAATGGATCAGAACATCTCCTACCAACCCGGTATAGCAACTGAAGGACACGGGGAAGCGAGACGTAACACCACCGTAACGTAACCGTAGCATGATCCTGATATTAGACTTGATGACACACTGCAGTATATACTTGCTATTCCCCGGAAAAAAACGGCCTGCAAGAAAGTGGCGCACGCGAAGAGGCAATCTTGTGCAAATGCTGTTGCGTCTCTTTGCACGCAGGAGAGTGTTACAAAAAGAAAAACTGTCGTTGAAACATCCACATATTTGTAAATAGCACCACAGTTGCACACATTTGTAAATAGTTTGCCAAATTGTTGTCAAATTGTTACACTGTTGAATGTAAATAAACGTATTTTGCTATCAAAAAACACTTTTTCATTCTTGGTGGTAGTGTTTTATAGAAGTAAAGCACTATTTAGGTGTTTGTGGCATCATTCATGGACAAAAAGAAGTGTCAAATTCACTAGAATGCATGAAATAATATCGTTTCACTAAAAGCTTGATTTCTCCGTATTTTGGTCCAACACAGGCGAAATTGGGTCAAACTAACCATTTTCTATTGTTGATTACTAAAGAACGGAATAAGGTAGAAACAAACTCTTTTTTTCTGATGAAAGATGAAAGTCCAATCTTTCATTTGGTAGTACGTGTGTTTCCATAGTCCAAACAGAACATTTTCTGTGGACCTTGAAAATCAGTCAAAATGCTTAAATCGGCTGGCACTGTCGGCATCCCTTTTCTGAAAACGTCTGGCAGTCAAAGAGTTAAGATGTGAAAATGTGACGGCAGATCTAATCAGACCACATTCGACTGATGTGTGGGCCAAGAGAAAAACAATAAAAGAAAACAGGAAATCTCATGTTGGCGGACACACTAGACTGATTCGTGCAATTAAAAGTCTCGCGTGGGACCGCTGAGCTGCGATCGGACGTGCCTCGACTGCTGCTTTGCACAGAAAATGCTGTACAGGTCTATTAGAGTATTAGTTCCACCAGTTTTCAGAAAAATTGCCGTTTATATGGCCATAAAAAAATCTGATAACTGACATGAAGATCTGACAAGTACTTCATAAATCAAAAAAAAAAAAGTTTGATATTGCTTTGGTCCTTTATCTGATATCTTCTGATGCACCGTAAGATTCTGATTTCTGGTGATTTTATTATTGTCTTAATGAATATGGCCTACATTCAAGAGTGCAAAAAAGACCACTTAAAACTATAACGCAGACTTCTTGTTCGATTTACGGCATCGATTCTTAATACTTTTTTGGTGGTTCCACTTATGATACTGCCAAGAGCCATGTTTCTAAGTGAGTATTTTTTTGAAATTCACTTTACTATTTAAAATTCATCTAAAATTGATGGTTCAAACCAAAACTGCAAACTTCCAATTCACAAGTCAGTATTTGCAAAGTCACAAGTTTGCTCATTGATTTGTCAAACCTGTTCTTGATCATTTACTGAAAAACTCACCTATTTACTGTTTTGCACTCAGGCCAAAGCAATAAAAGTATTGCTTTGCCGCAATATTGTGCTATCTTGGTGCCAAAAAATGATGTTGAAGTCAAGTCAAGCCCTTATTGACAAAATAGTTTCAACAGGCCTCACAAGCTCATAGCTTCATTTAGACAAAAGTAGAGCTTTATGTGGAATCTATAGGCAATTATTAATATTTTATTTTAGCAATCCAGCAGATTTTAGATTTTTATTTTTTTAATCTCTTAAATTAGCATTTGAAGGACTCTTGGAAATTTCCCACTTCCTTCCATAGATTTTTTTTACATGCTAACCAAAGTTCATGTTCATGCTGAAGTTTGAAAACCTACAGAGCCAAATTTTGTGGTGCCAGACAAGCTCTTTTCTGGAACTAAGTCAAGAATCAAATAACAAAGTAAGTCAGAAAACAGTCAATATCCAAGTCAAGAACAAAGTCAGGAACCTTTTTAGGACCCACCTGGGAGACTATGACACAATTGCTGTATTGTGAAACCATTGCTATCATTAGCAAAATATGTGAAGATGAATTGCGCGATTCCCATCCCTCGTTCTAATGATCTATGCCATTCTTAATGCAAGTTGCCATTTTTCCCAGGCTCGGGTCCACCATTTGACAGTGTCAGACTTTTTGTGCATTGACGCCATTCTATCTAGACACACGCAATGATGCCAATGCCTCACTTTGAGCCACGATAAGGTCAAATCGTGGAGCAAAAAAATTTAGCGCCACATGCTGCAGTTGTAACATTCTTATACACCATACTCAAAAGTCAGCCTGTTTACAAGAAATCCCATCATCTCATGATTTCATGGCAAAGTGCTGCGGGTCCAAAAAAGGCAGCATTAGTCATTTTATACCAAGTGCAGTTGCTTCAAATATACGAAAAGGGAGGAGGGAAAAAAAGCATCTTTGGTGAGCTGAAATTCAAGACGTGCAAGTGAATAAAGAAGAAGCAAGCGTGTCAGTCTGACCTCAGTTTAACGCCTGTGCTACTTTGTCCTTCTCTGCCTCACTTAAAAAGCTTCACAAGTCAGGCAAAAAAGGGATTCAATCACCTTAAACGAACACGAGTGGGAAAAAAACAACAACATTTAAAAAAAATAAAATCGCCAGCAAGTATGTAACTTGTGCTTACCACTTTGAGAAGCAATCATCCCCTCAGCCATGGCCTGCTCTTTCTCGTCTCCTTCACTGCAGTTGCCCCGATTCTCAGTCTTGATCTGCACAAAGATAAAAGAGAAAATGATAGCAAGGCTTTTAAGCTATAATGACGATCAATAGTGTTTCCAAAGAAGCTCGCGCTTTGGACATTTGATGGTCACATTTTTATAGCAAATATTCCTAACCAAGAAACTGTTATTGCATTGCTTTTATGGCGAGTCATCAAACTTTCCCACCAGGCTCCACCGACACACAATGAGACTCTGTTTCTTTGCTTTTTAGTGCTGCTAGCATACAAGGTTGATATTTGTTAGCCACCAAACAATAGGACGAGTTTGAAGTGCAGTACAACACGAAATGGCCAAAATGACCTTCAACGGTCATCTTCCACTATCAATGGCCACATTTGGCACACTTACCATTTGAAACCATTAAACACTGGTTACATGTGGAATAACACATAGGGAAATTCCAACCCACTGCTCCGACGTGGGCGTGGCTAAGAAACTATAAGGACAGGAATCATTTTGGGCATATTACACCTTCTTCGGCACCTGTGTGGTTGAAGGGCTCCACGAACCCATGTACTTGATCATCTTGGCATCCATTAAATAGTTTAACTGGGAAAACAAAAGTCTTCTGGTAGTTAATATTAGTATAGCAAACATGAAAGATAACAGAAACAGCCAAGATTAACGTGAAAACATTTTAGAAGACGCTTGGAACTTGTTGAATAAATACATTAAACACCTGCTTTCCGTGGGGATAGGAATCGTACCCTACAGCAAACAGTAAACAAGTATGACTAGTTGACCTCTTTTGTTTTAAATATATATAATTGCCTATATTAAAACCCCTTCAGCCCCTTAGATGGCGAACATGACATATTTGCGTGTCTAAACCAATAAAATGCATACTTTGGATGATGTCAACACTTCTGGTTCATGATTGGATCTTAACTTAACCCCTCCTTCACCCTCCACACCACTGAAATTCTTGTCCACAGCCTTGTCACCTCCTGTTCAGATGATTGCAATTCCCTCCTATTCGGCCTTCCCCAAAAGTATCTCCATAAAATCCAACTGGTCCAAAACTCTGCCTCCCGCATCATCACGCGGACCCCCACATACTGCCATATCACCCCTGTTCTCCAGAACCTCCACTGGATCCCTGTGAAATATCGCATCAGTTACAAACTTCTCCTGTTCACCTACATGGCCATCCATAACCTCGCCCCTCCCTACCTGTCTGATCTCCTACATGTGTCCATACCTGCTCGCTCGCTCGCTCAGATCCTCCTCCTCCATTCATCCCTCTGTTTCCCCAGACCGCCTCAGCACCATGGGGGGCAGAGTCTTCCGGCGCTCTGCCCCACCGGACCTCAGAAACAGTAACGCTCTCTCTTCCAAATCAAGACTCAAATCACACCTGTTCCGGACTGCCTACTGCATTTAACGTTTCCTGCCAGTCTCTCCTTTTTACTGTATTGATTTTAGGCCTTTTTTATTTTTTTATTTATATATATATTTTTCTGCCCTAATTTTTGGGTTTGCTTTTAATTGTCTTAGTTTAGTGTCCTTGGGTGTCATGAAAGGCGCTGATAAATTAAATGTATTATTATTATTATTATTATTATTATTAACTAACCAATCACAATCACAAGTTGAATTGCATGATGTTTATGTTAAACATTTTGCATATAAGCTTGATAAGTTTACAACACGTTACAGCCATATTATCCTGACGTCTACTATAACAACTAAGAACATGGGATGACCCCCCAAAAAAATTCCATGTTGTTCTTGTGGGGGGAAAAGGAGTCTAAATCAGCAAAAAAATAATAATTTGAAATTTTGCCCAGCACTATGATCCCCAAACACTTAAATATGCCTTCAAAACTCAACAGTGCAAAATGGTTACACTTGTGGCGAAAACTCTGCCTATTTACTGGTAACAACATGGGTTGACAATCCAGATGTATCTCAACCGCGGTCATCAAGTACCCCTATCCAGCCTGTTTTCCATGTCACCCACAGCCAACACAGGTGCTTCAAACAATTAGCTAATCAGCTAAGATAACAATCCGCTAAGTATACTTTTAAGTGTACTAAAATGTTCCAATTTAGTCCCAAGGAGTTTACTTTTTTTTAGTACAAGAATAAGTACACTCGAAGAATAAACGTAGGTATACTTAACTCATTCACTGCCATTGACGGCTATAGACAATTCATTTTAACTATTTTTATTATTACAATTATTTTTCCCACTTTTGTTAACAAGAGTTTGAAAACCTAGAATTTTTTTACTGTGTTAGAACAGATATAAAAATTGGGATTAATCGTGAGTTAACTAGTGAAGTCATGCGATTAATTACGATTTATGATTATTTTAAAATAATCTTTTCTTAAAAAAAAAAAGATTATTATTATTTGTGAATTAGGGGCACCAGGTGATTAAAATTTGTAATTTTTAATTAATCACATGACTTCACTAGTTAACTCACGATTAATCACACATTTTAGATCTGTTCTAAATGTACAAAAAACAATTCTAGGTTTTCATACTCTTGTTAACAAAAATGGAAAAAAATGTTAAATAGAAATACTTCAAATGCATTTTTGACGTCTATAGCCGTCAATGGCAGCGACTGAGTTAAGTATAGTCTATATTATGTACCTTAAGTATACTACTTTTCAGTGAGGGCATACTTCCTTGACACAAATTACCTTCCTATTGACTGGGATTTGATGCCATTTTATGGCATTTAAGAGTGCACAACATCTTGAAAAGGGTGAGTTTTTCAGAATTGCTTAACAGCTGGGATAAGCTCCGCAGAATAAAAATGTAAATATGTGAACAGTGATGCATGCTAGATGGGGTTAACTGAAATTCTTTTGTTTTATTTTTGTGGAGGGACGTGCTAAGTGGAATTGGAGCGCCGCCAACTTGAGTAGCATTGCCAGTTCACAACGTAACCATTTTCTTTGGAACACAATTTGAAAAACTGAAGTGACGCTGAAGAAGATGAGAGCCGCAATCTGCTCCCCCAGTTTGTTGGCCATTATTGCTGATGTGGCGTCTGCTACGGCCTCCAGGTGGCCCGAGCGCGTTAGGATTTTTTTTTTTTTACAGAGTGCAGAGCATCATAGTAACAGGGGTGTCGCATCTTGACGGCAGGTGGCAATTGATGCATTAATGCATCCTTGGGAATCAAGGCCAGACTTGTGGTAGGCAGGGGAGTCGTTTGCCATTTTTCACAGGAGCAAGAGGCGGCAGATTTTTGCTGTTGCCTGATTAAGTCGCATCATTTGTGATAATGCCGTGCTCCAAACGAAATTAGGCTCACTTTTGAATGGTGTTTTCTGTCACGTGCCAAAACAACTGGCTGATCATCCATCATTTAAATGGGACACGTTATGGAAAAGTGACTTTTTAATGGCTTGTATACAAATTGTTTAGTGCTAGCCCACCCACAAGTGTGAAGTTAAACAACTAAGTCAATCTTTTGTGGCTACCCATTTCCAAAAATGTGTCTGTAACATCATATTCCCTAATACTGCGCGACACACCATTACCACCACGACTTGGCAGTTAAGACGAGCAGAGATCTGCCATTCTTTAAGCAAATGACTGAGTAAACATAAACATTATCATGTCAAAGAGAAAAGCTGATCTGCAGCATTGTTAGCACAGATTGACATTAGCTGACAGGTAGGTAGATAGGAAGGATGGAGGGATGGATGGATGAGCAAAAATTCACTTTTTTCTAGCAAAGGACATGATAGATGGAAAAAGTATGTCATAGCCAAAAAGTAAGCAGAGCCGTAGTGTTAAATTAGCATTAGCTAACAGTGTTACCACTTACCACATACTCAAATGGTGACCATGGCCATCCTCAGGGCTGTGTACTTATCCCCCAGCTGTTTACACATCTGACCTATGACTGCTCTACAAAAATCACGAGTTGTCATATAGTGAAGCTTGTAGTGGGACATGTCATGAACAACAATTAGTCAGAGTACAGAGAGGAGCTAGAACATCTGGAGGATTGGTGCAAAGATAAACAAAATGCTGATGTCAATGTGAAGAAGACCAAGGGAATGGTGGGGGACTTAAGGAAGAGTTGACATCAATTCACCCCACCTTGCACATCGGAGGAGCATCAGTGGAAGTGGTCTCCAGCAACAACTACCTTGGTGTCCACCTATGTAAGGACCTTACCTGGAACCAAAACTGTGAACAAGCATCTCCCTCATCTCCTTATCATCTTCGTATTATCTTATTTTGTTGTTCTATTTTTATTTTTACACGCCTTGGGACTTACTGGGCTATCCTGGGGACCTCGAGTGTTGTAGGCCTATTCCATGCCATATCATGTGGAAATGTGTGTTGGTTTGAAAATATAGTTAAATCCTTGAATCAAAGGTTCTGTAAAGTTGTCAACTGGTGGGCTTTGAGGGGTTGGTGGGAACTAGCAGTCGGGGAATTTGGTAACTGACAAAGCTGCTATACTGTATTGGCATCAGTCAGTATCTCTTGCTTTGCTGCTTTGCTTGGGATTATCGTGGTAAGAAACACCATACTCACTTGTGTGAGACAGAAAAAAACACCCCTGTCAACGCCCACGCCCAAAACCGAGTAATTGCACCCAGTGCATGACAAGTAGATTGTCAATATTAAGTGTTCCATAATACTTGATCTTTTGTGTAGTTTGACAAAAAGGTTGTATTTAATTGAGATATGTGGGAACCATTTTAAAGAATGGCATAATATATATCCTTTAAGACCGAGTGCTTTCTGTTATATGTAAATCACTACAATCGAACAAGGTGTGTGCAGAAACATAAAGGGGTTATTTTTCAAGTTAGATTGTCAAATGGCCTTCTGCTGCCCATGAATATCCAGGGCGGACAAAAAGGGGGGATTATGAATTCAGTTAAATGGCTCCTTCAAATGCATCTCATCAATATTCTGCGGTCATTGTAAGGAATCGGCTCTAGGCTTTAACGGGAGGATCCGGCAGATAAATGAGCAGAAAAAAGCTGGACCGCCATTGTCCTTGAACTCATAACGGTGTGCTAATAGCATGCCGTGTCAAGAGTAATTTTAACAAGAGCGTCCCGACTCGGACGTGCCACGTCCTCTCTCTGTCTTTGGACCAGGAAGCAGATAGCTGTCTTGCTCTTATCATCACATTACCAAGTCGGGCACGCCTTTTTGCATAATTGCCACACGCTTGTGTTTTATCCTGCTGCCTCGATGAAGGAAGTCATTATAAGACGCAGAGAGAGGGAGAGTAGCGGGCATGTGGAGAGGCCTTTGTGTATTGTGGAGGACACTTTTTTGACAAGAGGCCGTAAAGCACAGGTGTCAAACTCAAGCCCAGGGGCCAAATCTGTTCAGCCACATTTTTTAATGGAGCCCACAAAAGCAATTAATATGTGTTAACATCGTCACCAGGAGAATCTTCCTAAAGACAATGAAGTTACATTTTTGGCTTGTTGGTGATGTCCGTATAGTCCAGGGGTAGGCAAGTTCGGTCCTAGAGAATCGCAATCCTGCATGTTTTTGATGCCTCACCTCCTCGAACACAGCTGAGAGGCTCCTGCAGAACGTAATTATGAGCTGATGATTTGAAACACCTGGGTTGGAGGCAGGAGACACCGAAAACATGCAGTACTGCAGCTCTCTAGGACCGAACTTGCCTATCCGTGGTATAGCCGTTCTATCTGTAAATTCAAAGTTCTACTGTGAGGGAGCGATCCACCCTCCCTCACTGGAAAGGTGTGGAGCACTTGGAGCAGGGAGGCGCGTCCATGTGAGTGCAGGCCAGGTGAACCTCATTCCCGTTGATTGGACTCACTGGACTGTCTCAAGCGACAGCCAGGGGAGGAGAAATGGGATACTCTTCTTTCCTTTGTGAAGCAATGTTTATTTGACAATTATTAACATGATTTGCAAAAACACAACTTGACCACATATATTTTTCCCAGTTATGTATACGTTAAAGGGTTTTGTATATGAGCGGGGGTCACCCTTCATTTAAGGTTGGTGGTTGAGTCCACCACTTTGTAAGAGGATTTCAGTAATCTGTTTGGGGAAAAGAAAAAAAGCCTGTTGTATGTGAGGAGGGGATTCCCTGCTGACAATGGTGCAGGGTGATTACAGAAAAAAAACAAGAGCTCGCAAACCTGGTTCCAGCTTGTTTTTTTGATTACCAACTGAGAGGCCACGGCCCTCCTCGGCTAGTAAGAGGCCACAACAACAAAAATCTTACATCTACCATAAGCTTTTATACATGGTCAGAGCTGCGGGTAAAATTAGGCACTTCCTCACGTATAAATCCATATAAGTCCAGACTGATATATCCCATACTTCGTGTGGGAATGTTCGTACATACACTTTACGGACACTTCTGTATGTGCATGCTTGATAAATAAGGTCCCTGCAGTGAAGGATACCAGACCGACCCATCAACGTTATAATGTACAAAGCACAATCCTTCAACTAGGACAACACCAGCTGTACAGTATACTGCATAATAGTACAAATGGAGTCCCTAAAACTATGTTTACTCATGCATTTGTTTACAGTCTAATCACTTGAAAACCATCTATGAATTATGATGACAAACAATTTAACCGGCCCGCTCAACGTTTTTGTCTTGTTTTCAATATTATGAATAAATCCACATGAATACATCTTTACAGCAAATGAAGTCATTAGGCCTGGGGACAAGCAAATGCCAGATCACATTATGGGGAAAATTAAAAAGGGTCTTCGGGAAGTTAATGTGTGCTATTAAATCACATTCATCACTCTTACATATCAAGTAGGTGTCACATGTCACCACTGAAGCATGCCGCTTCCTGTCTCTTAACCTTTTCCGTGTCTAATAAACACATTAAGCCTCCTATTATGGTCTACACATGCTGTTATCAAGATGATATGCTGCACTTTGCAACAGACTAAAACATTGATTAAATTGTCGTTAATACATCCTGACGGGAGACTTGATGCGTGGCAGTCTACAGAACAAACAACTGCACCGGTAAATACCTCTGACAGTGTCACTCAAAATAGAGCATTATTAAGGCCCCAAGTTTTAGACCTACAAAAAGCCATACCTAAAAAGACACAAGAAGTCTGAAAGTTTTGGTTAACAAATAAATACAATTTGGCATTTATGTCTACCATGACCCCAAAAAATGAGGATCATTTTGTCCATTTCATAAACTCCTTCGAAGATCAACCTGTACAGTCCAAGAGATTTGAAACTCTATTTTTGTAGTCAGAGCATCTGCACTGTGAAGTAGAAACTGACAAGACCCTGTCTTGCTTCACAATTGCCAATTTCAGCCAAGCGAGGTGAGCCGATGCAACAGAAGGAATATCTTGAGATGCACCCGGTGACAATTTGGTGGTAGAATGTGAATCTAAAACTTACGCCTGCTGATACCATGTCTACGTTGGTCTGAAAGTGCCCATTTCGTGGTGCAGATGTGCTTCTGGCAAGACCATAGTGCACAACTACCGCATCACTTTAAAGGAAATGAAAGGAGCTGCTTTGATTGGTTAAGCCTGTGCTCATCTGCGAAATAACCAACATAAATCAGAGATATGCTACACGCCATGCAGGATTTACGCCAATCACGAAAATAGAGCCTTTGGTGCGATTCCTGTCAATTTGGAACCTTCGTAGAAGATAGATGAAAAATAATAAAATGACGTTTTGAATTTTCATCATTGTGTATGGGCTCAGCATGGTGGGAAAACTTGACAGCTCCTTAAAACATGCAAGTGGACTATGTCAATGATTCAAAAGAAATACATCTGAAATGTGTCATTCATCTGCTTGAACGTGGAATAATTAATGATCGAGATTTTTAGAGGCATTGCTTTAAGTGATGATAGATAGGTATATTAGATATAATTTATTGAAAGACAGTAGCTTTAGATGGATGGATGGATAGGTAGAGATGTGATAGCTACTGTATATCATACAACAGATATATTTAAAAACAGATATATTTGATGATTGCTACAGTACCAGGCAATTGGCAACCATTGTTTTTTTTTTTTTAATACAAATGTTTACTGTAGCGGAGCAGTTTTAAGTTGTAATACCAGTGTTTAACAGTAGATGGCAGACATTGCATAAGAATGCCTCCAACCTCAAGCGTGAGGGTCTAGCAAGAAGCCAGGATGAAATTAGATCAATAAAATGGTGTTTTTCAGATAAAATAGCAAGCAGACCACTTGGCCTGTTATTATTGTCCATACAACAATTGCATACAGACTTTGCCATTGGTATTCCAGCACACTCAATTAAACACAAAAAAGGACAGTTTCCCTCTTTGATCCAACAGGATTCCATCACAAAGACACATAGTCTGTTCTGCATTGTAACATTATGCATACATCAGATGGTGCTATAAATAGACCACATCTGCCCCTACCGAAGAGAAAGCCTTTCGATTTGTTGCCCCCACCCTGCAGGTATGATACTTCTACAGTGGGCTACTGCCGCTCCTTGCGCATCGTATGGCATATTAATAACATGACACACACACATTCTCTTTTAACCCCCCCTGGACAATCGTGGCGATAAAACTAATGAAATATAAAGCAATGTAAAGTGTAGTGATCATCATTCTGATCATCCAGGCAAATGACAGGCTAGCCCACTCGTCCACAAAGCCCCCTACCCGCCAGCTACCACCCATAGAGGTGGCTATGAAATATGGACGGCGGCAAATTGAGATTCATCAGACAACATCTTCCTCACTGGCTGAAATCTATATTCAATTCTACAGCATCTGTCATGGCGGCAGCGGGCGGGATGAAGCATGCTGAGATTGAGAATCACTTGTGAAAATGAAAAAAAAAGGAATGCTGCCTGTCCTTCAGGTTACCTCTTCTACAAATTCACAGGAGATTATCCACTGTGTCTTCCCCTCTTAAATCCTTGTTGTAAAAAGTCAACTTTATTTGTTTGCAAATGTCTTCAAAAGATTTGTAGTTATTTTTTGTCAACGTGCATTATTTATATTTCTTTTTTCTTCTTTTTTTTTACCTTGAAGCGACTTAAGAAACACCTGTGTCGTGTAATGTGGGAATGCATGAGATCTAACATTTCTGGAATTCTTCTACAGATAGCGTCAAAACCTCTGCCAAGACTTAAAGCAGACAGTTGTATCCTGATTTCTTCCAACACACCCAAGGGAACTCAAAGTGTAATAGGATTCGCCATAAGCACTCCAAATAACAAACTGATGTGATGTCTAGGTGTCTGAATATGTTACAGTATATTGCATGGATTCAGTCGTCTCTTGCAAATGGGCAACATGGGCAAACTATGGCAAGCGTGGCCGTTGCAACGACAACAATCCAATTAATAAATCTCAATCTCACCCTCCCACTACCACCATTTTTGGGGGCATGTCCCCGGCAGAATAAGTACCGTCCCGCACCGCATGAAATTCCCGGTCAGACTTTTGTGCCCAGTCCTGCAGTTAAAAAGTGAAATATTGAGAATAATATTCATACATTTCAAATAATACCATTGAAAATTTACATTATTCTAAGTATGTATTTGTATTTTTGTTTTATTGCAATTTATTATATTTTCTCTGGATACCCAGTTTCTCAACAACTGCACAGGCAAAGTTAATCATATACAGTTGTACTGATACATTTACACCATGTTTACAACTGTTTTTATTTCAAAATGTTTAGCAATTCTTGCTTTTTTAAACAGCATTATTTCAGTTTTATTTTATGTATATTTTTTTTCTGGATTCTCAGCTTTTAAAGAGAAAAAATATTTATTTACCAGTGCCCACAATCCAAAGGTTAAAAAGTAAAAATAGCTTCACATTATTGAAGGCAAAGGTGTTTCTAAATTTTTGACTGGTACTGCATATTCAATTTTTTTTTAAATTTCTATCAGTGTAGAATTGCATTTCATCATGCGGACAAAAGTGTCTCGTATTTTGGTTTTTAATCTGACGTTACAATGCAAATATCTGACTGCTCTCACCGATGCCACAAGAACGATGAATAATTGTTATATGCTGTAGTCTCAAGCCTATAGAGAGATTTAGAGTTACTATTTTCCTTTCATGTTAAATAATTGAAGACTCTGCACAATAAGAGCGGATTTAATCAAGCAAACGTTTCAAAGATTAATGTCACGCTCAAAGTGAACACTCTTGTCTTATGGGATGAAACCCGAGTGCTTGCGACTGGTTTGTTAGCCAAATAAATGAAGCTAAACACGCGCCAGCTATGTGCAGTGAAACAACATGCGTTTTCATGTCAACCCCCGCAATTGTGCATCTGTTCTTGTTTAAATGCAAAATGGCTTTTCATCAGTCGCTTTGCTCGCCATCAAAAATGCATAATGGCACCAGTAAAGCTCGTTATGAGTCCACCGTGACCAATGAGCTGTTACAGGCATGCACGTGCGCACAAGCATTAGCCTGCTCTTATCTACTCTTCCCTATTCCAAAAGGCAGCATGTAATGAAGAAACTATCGATAAAGGAATGCACCATTTCCTTTGTGCATACAACTTGTGTCATTGCTTTTTAAACTATTACTGTAAGGGTGTACTCAAGTTCCTTATAAACATACTTTGCGTGCTTCGACACCATGTATGGATTCCAGCAAATCAGTTCCCCTTCCGCCACATCAAGGATTGTGCGGCTCTCGCACACTGACTTTAAAGGAAATGAGAGCCGCTTCTATTGGTCGTGAATCAAGTTAGACTTGTTCACAGCGACAAGGATTCAAAATGCCAGCATTAACCTGTGCCAAGCTGCATACGTCTGTGAAAATATCAAAACAAAGTCTAGCAGATTTAGATCGTGCCTCATGTCAGACGAAAAGTCCCTAAAGTCAGGTACATTTGGCTAGTGTGCTCAAGTGAAGGACACTTTTCCTACTCCAGAGGTGAGGGTAAGTCACATATTGTCACTATTGGGTGGAAACCCAATGTGTCCAAACACGATAAATTTAACATTTGTTCACAAATCATGGGCACATGTTATTAACCAATTCAAAGTGTTCAAAATAGATTTGAGAAGCATCTACTAACTCTTGAGCATTCCAGCTTTCTGAGAAGTGTGGTTTAACTCCACTACTTCCTCGTCCTTGTTTTAAATTCCAGTATTCTTGGCTCATAGACCATTGACAAACACTTTGAGAAGATGATGTAAACAGTTGTATTAAAGCCGTTTTGTGTGTAAGGCTGACAGCTGCAGCGTGTTTGCATCGTTCTAATTAATGATTTCATTATTAAATATACCGATAAATGATTTTTTAACAAATAAAATCAGCGATTTAAAATGAATTTGGAGTTACGATATCAATATAGAAATATAAATATATATAATATATAATATAAAAAACTAAAGCACTTCCTTCCGGCAGAACTTCATGTAGGAGGTGACTGGCACAAAGCATCCAAAGGAACTTTAACGATTCCAATGACTTTTGTTTTGCGCAAGTTGTCTTCAAGCGCGATCAAATATGACAATATCCCATGTTTACGCTTCATTTGTGTTTACATGTATCATCATATTAGTACAAATTACATGTATTTAGCTTTTGTCTGAAGACACCAGTCGTAAAGAAAATATGACTTAACTACGCAAGTTCAGCTTCAAACTATGATGTAATCAACTCTTTGTCATGCTAGTTATCACGATATTTACAGGAAGCTACCTGATTTGTCTCCGGGGTTTAGTCTCGTGATGTTCCGCATATACAGCTGATACCATCTACAAAGATGCTGTGTTGAGTAACTTTTCAGTTCGGACAAAATCTCCAAGACAAGACATCTAGAAATGGGTAAATCGAGCCAAAAATGGCCTCTTCAAACCAAAATGGCTGACTTCCTGCTTCTTTTTATACATGACTTCTTGAGACATATTTGTGGGTCAACTCACTTAATACTGAATGGCATGTTGTTTGGTTTCAGGGGCTGAATATTTAAAAACTTCTAGGGAGACTAAACAAACCAACTTTGTGGGGTTGGCATTCTTAAATCTTTGCCAAACTTTCACCCGGATGAACACACCTGCAAAATTTGATCTCTGTTTGAATTGAGAAAAGCTCTCAAAACGGCCAACTTTCACTGTGTCTGTTTGCTTGCTTCGCTTTGATGGAACACCGCCGTCTTGTAGTGTCTCCCCACGCTGCACTCTGACCATAAACCAAAGCAAAACATTACGCTGCTCTCTCTTCACTGTTTCGCTCATGCTCAAATGACTTCTGTGGGATCACAGCAAGCCCCAAGGAACCACAAAAGGTCACAGTATGGAGATGGTGACGGTGGGGGGTTGATAGAATACAGTGTGTCTGCTAAAATGCTCTCTATTCAGAGATTCATACAAGCATCTCCCGAAGCTTCGCTGCCATCCATCCATTCATATATCAATTTTTTATACCACTTATCCTCTTCACGGTCATGGGAAGCTGGAGCCTATCCCAGCTGACTGAGTGAAAAAGGGTCTGCGCACTTTATTAGTAATGGAGACAAACAGGGCGGGGACGTCTGGCGCTTGTCATTTTACACCCACTGTCGACCCAGTTGTCAGTCACAGTACTGACACATTTCGACTGAGTGACAGCTAATTCAATTATTTGACCAGTCTAAAAATAGAAATTAAAATGGAAAATGGGTGACAGTTTCAACCACGAGTGTGCAAATAAAATGTACAAATAATAATAGCCACACAGCCAATGTAGATATTACTAGTGAACTCAAACACGGGTCTTGTTATAACTTAAAAAACGAATTGCCAGAATATTAAAGATCAGTTAAGAATGGCAAATGCTAGAGACAAACTCATTTGCTGTTTGTGTAAAACCTAACCCTTACACTTCGACCAATCTATGTCTAATCCTAACCCTCCTTACCCATAACTCTAACCATCTATACCTCTGAAATCACTAAATCTAGACTCTAAGTCCAAACCTTAGCCCCAAACCACAAAACTTAACCCCCTAACGGAACTACTCGCCCTTTAAATGTCACGCTAAACCTCTACCCCAGTGTTGCAGAACCTACAGTATATTGAGTCATGGTCCCATTTTACATTAGAAAAAAATCTCCCAATACAGTATTAAATAATGATAATTCCTTAACTAAACACAAAGCTGATGAAGGGTAGGCCTGAGTTGTTCTGTTGTATGACTGACAACAGTTGGATACACAGGTTTATACCTTCTGCTACCTACCAACTGTAACTCCATCCCTAACCACTAACCCAAACACGTCAAACTTTAGCCCCTAACCCTGCAACACTATACCAACCTAACATCTTACAATCTAACAGCTATTAACCACAATCCCTTCCCTCTTACACTCTGACTCCAACGGTAACCCTTTACCCCTAACCAAACCCTAACTCATGAACACTAACCCTCTAACTCTCATCATTGAAATAATCTTAATCCTAACCTTCCAACTACAAGCATGTACTATATCCTTAACCCTTCAACCCAAATTTCTAAGCAAAATATTATCTTCTTTCTGTTGAAAGTGGCTCAATGAGTCAAGTATCCCTTTAACTAGTGATGGGAAAATTAAGCTTCATGAAGCACTTGTAATATTTTTTGACACCTCTAGATGCCATTCTTGGTTGAAAGATGCAGTAGAAATGTAATCAGTTGCCTTTGCACTAGCCTTTATATTTAAACCAAGAGCACCATCTAGGGGAGTCAAAAAATATCACAAGTGCTTCATGAAGCTTCATTTTCCCATCACTACCTTTAACCCATAACCAGAGCCCTCAAATTCCAACCCTAATCTCTAACTCTACCCCTCTACCCTCACGGAACTTCCAAAGAAAGCGCTCTTGTGATTATTACGATGGCAAATCCAATTGACTGGAACAAACCAATGCCATAAAAATTAAAATTGACAAACCAATTTCACAGCGATCAAGTATATAGACAGAGCACTACGCTGTCAGTCAACGTGTAATAAAACACACACACACCTTCTTTATTTATGCTAAGGACCACCGAGCAAAGCGTCCATAAATGTCTGGTATGCGCTACGCTGCTTTTATGTGGCAGCAAATGATGTCGTAAGGTTAACGCTGATTTAATAAGCACTTTGTTTGTCGCTTGGCTAAGGATTTAAATAATATTGCACCAGGGAAGTTGATGGAAAGTTTGTTTGTGGGCTAAGTGGGCCTGCTAGTCAAGCCGTAAGAGATCCAAGGGATATCATATTTTTTTATTGAAACACGGTTAGAATTGTCATCTGTGTTTATTGAATTAGCCAAAAATGACAAAGTTAAACAAGAATCAAATGTCCTATAGAAGACCAATGAAAATAAAAATTTTGATCACTTATTTTAACATAATCCAAAGTAACTTTTAGGTTATATTTTCCATTTGGACTACTGAGTTTCAAGGTGTAATTGGTAGTGAAAATAGCAGCCTAATTAAGACATAATTAAAGTAATAAAAATACAGTATATACAATAACACTAGTACAGGGAATCCTCGAGTTACATTGTGCGCGATCTACGTCGTTTCGACTTTATGGCGCCCGTGCCTCGTCCGTACTACCTTTTTTTTGTTATTTTCCCACAGTAATCGCGCCATTTTAAAGTTAATTAAAGTTGTGTTGTTGTTACCTCCAGCAACGAACGTCCATCGAGCAGGTCGGCTCGCCATCAGGCGCGTCACATTTCCGTGTTTAAGTTTGAATTACCTCCGCTCTGCCGTCCGTCGTCAATGAATGTCCGTGCGGAAACACGAAATATTGGTTGCACAAATATGTTTTGAACACTGGTTTGATCTGAAACAAAGATATTTTTTACTTCAGATTTTTCTGACATGGAAAAAAGTCTAATAAAATACACATACGTCAAGATGACAGCCTGCTGCAGGATTATTGTTTAGCTGTTTGTTCCCTGCCAATTAGTGTACAGTGCAGGATGGAGCCTTTCATTTATTATCCACACATAACAATGCACATGTCAGAATGAGCTCACACAAATATTAGCCAGCCATCCCAGGAGATCTTTTACAGTCCGGAAATGAAGCCACAGCTTGCTCTGATGCATGATACCCGTCAAAAGAGTGAGAACAGAGAGGCCAGCAAACATGTCCTCAGAGGACCTGTATTTTACATACACCGTTATCTTATAAGCCAGCTAGCTTGACCACACCTAATTTAAATGAACACAAGATGATTTAGGCCGCTATCAACTTTATTCATCAGGATGAGCTTTAGGCCACTATCAACTTTATTTATTGATAATTTTACCTAGTGACACAAACATCGGGACATTTCTGATACTACCGTGACTATCATACAAGCCAGGCGGACAATAGTCAAATTACATCTTATCTTATCTTATCACATTTTAAAATAAAAAAGAATCCTCCCAAATCAAATTACAACAATCCAAAGTCCAATGCTTTTCAATGAGGGGAAAGATTTTTTTCACCGAATTGACTTGTAACGTCATCTCGGAATTATCAATAGTGAACACCCTGTACCACTATTGTACATAAACAACATTAGTTTAAGGCAGCTAGTGCCTCTATTTTTGCATATCCTCTGTACAGTAGCTTTAGCAAGCTAGCAGGAACATGGTACGCCTCTATTTTAAATGAAGACTGAACATTAGCATTACCACAAGATAACGCTATTTAAAATACACATTTAGCATTAGCCTGTCGGGGTGGGTAGAAATATTGATTAATCAAAGCATCACAATATTCTACTCTCCAATTCAATATAGTTTCAGAAAATCCTCAGAAAATCAATCGATCTCCTGGTTAGTGGAAAGAGCTTTGCGTTTTGAGACGTGGCATTGTTTTCATGTTTTATGTCTGTTGTATTTTGTGTTATTAATTTACTAATATATATTTTATTTACTCACTTACCTACTGATATTTATTAATTTATTTTAATGCTAGTAAGTTTTGTTTCCCCTGTCTTCATTGCATCACCGATAAGCTGTATTCCATGTACAGCACTTTGTATACAGAAATGGTTATTTTAAAGTGAGTTGATTCACATTGCATGGACAAAAGCCACACTCAACCAAAATAAATAAATGAATAAATAAAATAAAATAAAATAAAATAAAATAAAATAAAATAAAATAAAATAAAATAAAATAAAATAAAATAAAATAAAGTAGGGTCTTGCAAGCTGTGCCTGGCAGAATTCTTATTCTCATCACAATTTCCAGGAGAAAATAAATAAATAAATATTGTATAAGTTAACATGCGACTTTATTTTTTCAAATATTTATACATAATTGTCATGTTGTCATGAACTCCATACTCACAAAAAGGTTATTAATGTGCAACTGTTTTATTTTCAGATGTTTTATTACTCAAAAAAGTGCAATGATATGCCACATGAAAGTAAATCTCTTAATCAATATAAACGTACCTGTGTTTTACATATACACTTCACTTTCACCGGCTAGCATGACAAATTGATCTCTATTTTAAATTAAAATGTAGCATTAGCTTTAGCATGACAACAGGCCATCTTTAATTGTGTGTGCGTTAGGAAATATGCTCCATTTGCGCTTAGCTTCATGCCAACCATTCGTAAACTCAGAGCATTCAATTGTGCCGTTCGGTTATTCAGAGTGCCCCAAAAGAGGAGTGCTGGAGCGGACTCTTCTCCCTCTGTCTGGAGACAGGGAACGTCCAGAGTATCAGGCAGTACAGATGGAAACGGTTCAAGCACGACCTCCTGATCGGTTTAGAACAGGGTGCGTTAAGAAACTAATGGGAGGGGAGTGCGTGCTGCCTCTCTGAACACAACACTCTCAAGGTTGTGTAAAGATGTCAGAGTTAATTTATAAACGCACCCCAAAATTCACATTTAGCTTTAGCCAGCTAGCATGACAACAGTACACCATTTTTCACATTATTAGCAAAAGGCAGCTAGCGCCTCTATTTTGTATATGCAATTAGTTTTAGTCAGCTAGCATAACAACAGGGTACTCTTATCTTTCATACAGCCTTTGGACTGAATATATATATATATATATATATATATATATATATATATATATATATATATATATATATATATATATATATATATAACAGATGTAGCAATAAAAGTGTGATGAGATCTG